>NW_028318031.1:10362777-10675000 GCF_062004578.1 Staurois parvus | reverse complement strand
AAAATGAAACGGTTTTCTATCTCTGTGGCTTCTAAACTCTAGGCCAAACCTTATATCATATATTACAGAAATAGTGACAGACAGGAAAGTAGATGGAGACTGGGGCAGAGCTGACTTCATAGTCATTCACAAGGCTTCATCTATCAAAATGTCTGTAATGCCCCATAGCAGCATCAGATTCCAAAATTCATTCTTCAACGTAAGTTTAAATTTTATTGGTCGCTAATGGGTAATGCAAACAGTTCTTTCACAACATACTTTGATAAATAAGGCTCACTGTACATGATACCTTAAGCTAGCCATTCACAATAAGACACATTAAGTCCATTGCATTTGATGACTGTATCATATTAGCACTAAGTGTTTGCACATTTTTGGCATCTTTGGCATGTTTTCAAAGATTCCAATCACTTGTCTTTAGTGCTGAAAAAAAATGTTAAATACACTATTTTTATACCAGTTTGCTCAGCTCGTACGTGTCAAAGGGTCAAGTGATAAACATATCTGAACTGAAATACAGTTTGCATTGTGCAAACAGCTTTTAAAACACATGGCAAAGCACAGCTTGATGGTCAGATATTAGTAACGCACAGGGGCGGACTGACAACTCATGCGGCCCCCAGGCAATAGGGGATCATGGGGCCCCTGTGTCCTTGCCCAAACTCAAAATTCTATTGTTACCACTCAGATACATATTGGGGGAGACCTACTAAGGCTGGCCATACACTATACAATTTTCTGTCCAATGTCTGCCCAATTTCCTTTAGATTTACCTTCCACTATGTAGCACAAGAGCCTGCCTAACTGGATACAATTGAAAGTGTTGTTTAGGTTTGACCTCCTATTATATGGTTGTTGGTAAATCTAAAGCAAAAATCTCAATTGTGAAAATTGTGTGTGTGAAAAAAACCTTAGGCTGGCCCTACATTGTACAATTTTCTTGCGTTTTTTGCTTTAGATTTGCCAAAAAACATATAATATGAGGTCAAACATAAACAACACTTTCAATTGTATGCAGTTAGGCAGGCCCTTGCATTACATAGTTGAAGGTAAATCTAAAAGAAATTGGGCAGAAATTGGACAGAAAATTGTATAATGTATGGCCAGCCTTAAACTGGTGCACTCAGAATCTGGTGTAGCTGTGCATGGTAGGCAATCAGCTTCTAACTTCATCTTGCTTAATTAACCCCTTCATACATAAGGGTAAAACAAATCTTAAAGCCCAAGTACAATTTTACAACCTTGACATGTGTTAGTAAAACCGTACATATCATCACAACTACTTTGTACATACAGGTGGTTTATACCTTGTTTTATTCAGGATAAATTAGGCCATCATTTGGTGGCAAATAGTAATGGATATCTCCTGATTTTTTTTTTATTATCAAAGGAAAACTGACCCAAAATAGTAAAAAAATAATAATTTTTCTTAATTTAGCTGTGTGTTTCTTGTTACTACCCTAACCTACCAGCAAAGAACAACCCAAAATACATTTTCTAGCTCTTGACAATCAGTGATACCATATATATGTTATTTGTTTTTCGTACCTATACTGCAGCCCAGTGTTTTTTTCCTAAAACACACTGACACTGATACCAATTAAAAATCCTGACCTTTGACCCAAACACTAACCCTGGCACTGAACTAGATCAAACCTTGATCTAGGTATTTTTTTTTTTTTTTATTTTTTTTTTTGATATTTATTTTTTTTTTACAAACAGTTTTTTTTCTCTCTGCAAGGAGAGAGATACAGTGTATCTCTCTCCTCTATTCAGAGACAAAAAAACCCAAGGGGGACTGGCTTCACAGTGACTGATCACTGTGATAGCCAATCAGAGGCTATCACAGCGATCATTTGACCCGGAATCTGGAGTCCTGTAGCCAATCAGAAGCTATCACAGCGAACATGTGACCCAGAATCGGGAGTCCCGGGTTCCGATCGTTAGAACGGGACCTGGGGCTTTCAGTAACACCCCGGTCTTTGTGCTGGGAGTGCGATGAGTGGCGTGCTCCCAGCACAAAGACAGGTACACAAATATAAAGCACCACGGAAAAAAGGTCTAGTTTTGTGAGGCTGCATATTTGTGTTACGCGGCGTGAAGGGGTTAAGCTTTGACAATAAAACCTAGAAACTGATTGGTTTCTATGCAGAGCTGCACCAGATTTTGCACTCTTTAGTTTTAGTAAATAACCCCTATAGTGTATAATGCATGACCATTGCAGAGGCTGTCAGTTGCAAAAACAATTTGTAATCTCTCTGAAAGTAATAATTCATCTGTACATGTTATGGTCATTTGTTCAATATACTCTGTCTAATTCTATTTGACTTGTTTATGCCAGATGCTGCTTTCTGTTTAATGGTAAGGTTATGTTTATGAGATTGTGAAGTTTCCAAACCACTTCAGTAATGCAGCAGGGCCAGCCAAAAAGGAGCAGGATTGGAGACCTGATAAATATATTGGGTTTATTTAAAGTGGAACTTCACTCTCTTAATCAACATTGACTATTTTTAGTCCTCATGCAGTTAGAATTAGTAATTCAACAGGAAAGTATATCATATTAACTTGTTTTAAATTGGTTTTGTACATTTCCTTAGTTACTTGCTAGTTTTCATTTCATAAGAAAATTTTGTCATACATCACAAGTCATCAGGAGGGGAGGAGGGGTTTATTCAGCTAAGCACAGCCTCCGGCCTTAATGCCTGAGATAAGGGCAGATGGATTCTAGGAAGTAATTGCTGCCTGAATCATCTTCCCTTACTCAAGATGGCCACGGCTAGAAAATGCATGGGGTGCTTTTCTAAGTGATTTCTCAGCAAAATAAAGCATGGAGACATGGATGGATGGGTGAGTTTGTTTGTTTTGAATATTAAAAAATGAATGAAATAGGGCTTTCGGTTTGTGGTGCTCAGATACAGTGTAGTTCTGCTCTAACAAAATGCTGTAAAATATTTTTAAACACATTTGTCAGGGTTTGCAAACCTTTAAGCGAATTAGACAAAGTAAACCCAAATTAGAAGATATATATTATGTATCATAAACAATTGACATTTTTTTCTTTCAGGAGATCCCATTTTCAGCTTTTTTCACACTTTTCTGCATCTTCTCCAGTCTCTTATACAGCCATATCCTATATATATGCACTGCAGTGATAGTTACATGCTTATCAATGATCCCCATCTTCTGAGAATATGACATACATAAGCAAATCTCCAATTGATTAAAAAGAATGGTAAAATTTGGACTTCTTGTAATGGTTGCCAAGTACTCAAGCATGCAGTACCATGAAAAAATAACAAGAAAAGAAATAAAGGTAATGCGCTGCCCTGTATCATAACAATCTAACACAGAATAATTAGAAATCCACCCTGTGGTGCCTGTGAAACACTTCAAAATGAAAACACACAAGCACTAAAGTCTCTGATAAATATGTGCAATAAATAGTCCCTTCCAGCTGCTAATCAGAGGGTTATCCTGTTGGTAAGTGAGCACACAATCTCGGTGCTGTAAATGTTCAATATTTGTGCTCAACCACACAAACATGATACCTGATGGCCCCTCACCTTTTATATGGACCCACAGGTTATAGTTGTGCAGATCATACATGGTTCGAATTCCGAACGATTTTTCGTCCGAAAATCAAAAATGTCATTTGCTCAGTAATCCGATGGTGCCATCAATGATTTCTAAATCGGCCGACTAAGTCATGAAGTTCACCCCATATAACAGGTGAAACTTCTGTTCTTTCCAGGTCACAGCTCATCGCATATTCTTTTTGGAAAACGTTCGTACGATTTGACTATCATTGAGTCGAAAATCAGTCGTTTTTCACGAATTTTTCAACATGCCCGATCACCGAAAAGGGGAGGAACAACAAAAATTGGCCATTGCCATTGACCCACTAACAGGGTGAAAATTGACCGATTATTCTTAGATCCGATTTTCAAAAAATTGGTCGAATTTTGACCTATGTATGGCCAGCCTAAGTCACAATGCACCTTTCCCCTTCCCATGGGGTAACAACAATGGCTCTCCACTGGTCTCGATCCTCCTCATATACCAGTCACTTCCTGGGGGGGCTGCAAGTACTGTCACCTTACTTCTAGGTTCAAAGCTCACAGCCACACAAAAGAGTACCCATAGTGTAGTATTTAAAACCATGAAACAAGCATTTATTAAAATTACACTCACATGTAAACATATAAAATTGCACAGAATGGACAAAAGTTGCAGTGTCTCCTTTAATACAGCGTGCTGCCATGCTTCCTGTATCTGATGTCACCTGGTTCCTCCCCATGCGTATCCTCACGAATCACGTGACTTCCTCAGGGGTAGCTAGGTGACATGTATGAGGTGCTTGTATGGGTGGCTTTCCCTGTATGGCTCTCTGTTTGACTGTCACTATGGGAACCGGGCCGCACTGAGCGTAGTGCCATCTAGTGACTTAAAAAGACATGGCAATGCTGCTGTCCCACAGAACTAAATGAAAAGCAATTCCCACATTGGATCTGAAGATCATTAGATGAAAATCAGTAATATCCAAAATTGGGATTAAAAACTCTCCTCTTATAAACTAAGGGAAAAGTTATAAAAAAATCCAACCGGTAAGGCTGAATGATCTAGCTCAAAGGGCCTGCCTAATAGAATACCATTGCTAATCCTAGTGGACCTCATTTCCTACAGATCCAGTGTCAACATCAATGACAAATTGGTGCAAAAACACATGAAAAGGACAATAAAATAATATAATAGAAAATATGGAATATACAATATACTATTTAAGAGAGAACGTAATGACTAGATATAAGCTGAATGTTGGTGCAATTGATTACCTCCCCCTTAGGTTTTAGGGACCCTAGACATCCCCAGAGACTACAACTGAAAAATATGACATATTAAGAAGTTTTTTGTAATGTTTATATCAACATTTATGTTTTACTAGTAATTTATCTCCTTTGTTCTTGTATATAGTATCGCATATGCATATCCATCCATGGTGCACTACATTGCCACACATGCCTATGTTACATCATATGACTATACTAGAATGATAAGCACACACCCTGTAGGCTGCATCTCTATGAATTAATAAGTGTCTCTGCTGGGTTTCAGATCTACTCTCTATATTAAATCCATGTCCCATGCTTGTCTATGGCAAGCAGAGCACTAGGCAGCTTTGTAGCGTTGCTCATCCATCCATTTATTTAAAGGCGAGCAGTGCAGTGCATCACCAGGGAAGGATTTTTATTTATTTTTTATATATATGTGTAACTTTCCATTTATTTATTTTTCACTATGCACACTTCTTATGGTTCATATGATTTTATGATTGTCACTAGTTTCAATGGTTTTATTTGTACGCGTATATATATATATATATATATATATATATATGTATATGTGTATGTGTATATATATGTGTGTATATATTTTTATAGACCTTTCGTGTTTACTTACACTATGTCGATTGCCCCTGTGACTCCTCCACCTGCACAGGGGAGTGTCCAGGATGGCCCATGTGACCTTTGGTTTAACTAGTAGTGAGCATATAAAAGAGGGAGCAGACATTTGGTCAGTTGGCTCTGAGGAAGAGGCAAGTCCTCGAAACGCGTCAGCCTTTTGGATGTCTAAACTCCCTATTGCAGACTGTTACTCAGCGCGGTGTTGACCCAGCTGTTCTTTTATGATGTGCCTTGACTATATTGTCGTTTGTGAGTACAACACCCACTTTATTTTTGAAAAATATGATAATAGTTACTGATAAATCAATTAACCACTTCCCGTCTGCCCCATGTAGATAAACAGCCGGACGGGAGCAGTGCCTTAGTGGGTCACCGTTTACAAACGGCCCCCGCATTAACTGCCTGTGTGCGCTCCCTGTACGGGACCTCTGTGTGAGGTCCCGATTCATGTGATCCCTGATTAGCCAATCAGTGATCACATGAACAGTAGTAAACAAGATGTCACTTCCTGACATCATTGCTTACTACTTGTGAAATCTGTGAATGATCACAGAGGTCACATGGTACAAGGCTATTCACAACAGCCTTGTACCATGTGACAAGCTGTGACCAAACACAGCTCTCACAGTATTTCTCAATGGCTGCAAGAATGCAGCCTGAGAGGAGAAATAATTGGTTTTACAGCCTTTATGGGTGTAAAAACAATCAGTGTAAAAAAAAGAAAAAAAAAAATCTTCATCACCCCCCACAAGTAGTGCAGTGTCACTATGGTGACATTGTACTGCTAGGGTGACCGTATGCTAAAAAAAAAAAAGCATAAATAATAATATAAAAAAATAAAAATAAAAATGTAAACATTTTTTGAAAAATTATAATTTTTTGGTTATAAACTAATTTGGGTTATTTTTTTTACTAAACAGATAGATTAATACATTTTGGCCAAGATTTATGAAGAAAGATTATATATTTGCAAAATTTTATAAGAAAAACACTTTTTTTTTTAAATGTTTGGACTTTTTAATTTATATAGCAAAAAAATTTAAATCCCAGTGGTGAATAAATACCACCAAAATAAAGTTTTATCTGTCTCACAAAACTGCTAAAAAATTCATATGGATACAATGTTGCATGACCATGCAATTGTCATTCAAATTGTGAAAGCACTGAAAGCTGAAAATTGGCCTGGACAGGAAGGGGGTGAACGTGTCCGGACTTTAAGTGGTTAATGTCAAAATCTATGTTCAATCCTTTGGGGGCTTAAGACCCTAACTTTATGACTACCCCGCCAATGTTTCTTATATGCCTCAACTCCCCAAAACTGCAATCTAGTGGCATCTTTGTTGTGGTAATCCAAAAAAATGTTTTGATAAATGGTGTTTAGTTGACCCTTTACAGATGTTCTGAATATGTTCCTGGATTTAGACTTTGAGAGGTCTTTTGGCTCTGCCTACATATTGTTTTTTGACATGGACATTGTAATATATACACAACTCCTTCTGTGGTGTTACATATAATAAATTCATCTATCTTGTATTCTCTTCCTGTAGACATTGCTATAAATTCCTTCCTTTTACAGCAGTAGTAAACCACATAAAAAAAAAAAAAAAAAAAAAAAATCACCCCCTGCAAGGTAAAGGCATAATGTGCTAGTATGCATTTCATACTAGCACATTATGAAGGACTTACCTTGAAACGAAGCCCTCCAGGAGAGCACTGTCATGGCTCCCCAGGGCTTCCATCATCACCCGGTCTTTCTTCCGGGTTCGTGAGCTCTGGCTGGCTAACTGGCCGAGCCGCTATGACGTCACAGGCGCAGGAGTTCTGGGCCACGGCACAGTGCTCTGAAGGAACAGCACAGGTATGCCATTCCTTTAGAGCTCATGCGCCGGCTATCAGAAAGGGATAATATCTCCTAAGCCTATAGGTAAAATTATTAAAGAAGAGTTTATTACCACTGTAAGTTGTTTTTTATTGGTTCTTATGCATGCGTAACATCTTCTGCAGGGAAAAAAAAACTTTCCATAAAAAAAAGTCCATTTTCTTTGCTTAAGTGGTTCCGGCACACTTCTAATTATTTTATCTCCAATGGTCGGTGCTCTCCTATATACATATTGTATTCGATTTGAGAGCACATCCGTCAGATGTTTATCGGCCTTCAAGATAGGCCAATATTTTGTAAATATGCTATCTACCTTTCTATATTAGGCATTGTAGTTAGGGATAACTGGTAATTCGGTATATTTCATGTTTTGATTTTTCATGTCTTCAGTTAGGACCTTTCTATTAATTTGTCCAACATCTATAAGCACCTTGTGCATGTCACCTAGCTACCCCTGAGGAAGTCACGTGATTTGTGACGATACGCATGGAGAGGAGCCAGGTGACATCAGATCCAGATACAGGAAGTACAGCAGCAAGCTGTATTGAGGGAGACACTGCAACTTTTGTCCATTATGTGCAATTTTATATGTTTACACGTGAGTGCAATTTTAATAAATGATTGTTTCATGGTTTTAAATACTACACTATGGGTACTCTTTTGTGTGGCTGTGAGCTTTGATCCTAGAAGTAAGGTGACAGTACTTGCAGCCCCCCCAGGAAGTGGCTGGTATATGAGGAGGATCGAGACCAGTGGAGAGCCTTTGTTGTTACCCCATGGGAAGGGAAAAAGTGCATTGTGATCTGTTATAACCTGTGGGCCCATATATGAAGGTGAGGGGCCATCAGGTATCACGTTTGTGTGGTGGAGCACAAATATTGAAGATTTACAGCACCGAGATTCTGTGTTCACTTACCAACAGGATAACCCTTTGATTAGCAGCTGGAAGGGACTGTTTATTGCACATATTTATCAGAGACTTTAACGCTTGTGTGTTTTCATTTCGGAGCGTTTCACAGGCACCACATGGTGGATTTCTTTTAAATATAAAATAAACAGCGCAAATTTAGATGATTAATCAATATAATAAATAATATAAAATAGGTGCATAAATTATTCGTGTTTGCCCTTAATCTTAAACAAAAACACCCAAAAGTCCATGTGCTGAAAACATAATTAAATTGTTGAAATAAAAGTGCAAACTTCTTTTCTTCAAAAAATACTTTCACCTTCCACCCGTGCACAAACCAACATCGAATACACTCACCAGAACTTGGTGAGTAAAAGACCTTTAAGGAATTTTAGGGATCCTAAACCCTCTTTGGTGCCACGCTAGGGAAAATCTTCACCCTCCGAATAGACTCCACCATCCAACCAAAAGAAAAAAACTCACATAGCATAATATTGTCACACAATAGTAACTTTTTTCAAATGGAGATTAAGGCCACTCACATGTTAAACACTTGCTAAAGGCATGTTTAAAAATAATTTTTATTTTTTTTTTTATTTTTTTTTTTATTTTGCAATCTGTTTTTAGATAGATATACATTTTTTAATATGAATTATATTAAACTATAAAGATATTGTTTTTATTGGAATTGTTTATATTAATTGTCAGAATTCATTATGTGGCTATGTGGATCGGCATTTTTGTAAAGGTCTCTCACGTCTTGGAGTGGGAGGAGCAGCCTCTGAAATTATCCTGGGAGGTGGTCTGACCAATTAAATCGGAGGGGAGGGTATTCCATTGATATTTAAGTGAGTGAGGACGAGAGATGGGTGTCTTGATAACGCCCTATGGGAGGGGCGAAACGTGTTGACGCATTTCCGGTCCACACTCCATGCGCCTGATGTCATTTCCGGTGAGTGGAACGCACGCTGAGCGGTGCGTTCCAGCGGCCATCTTGGTTCACTGTTTGGTCTAAGAGGAGTCCTGTCTTTGTTCCACTGTGGATGTGAGAGTCCTGGAAGGAAAAGTTTGTATATCTGCTGGAACTGAAGCCTTTTATACATAATAAACATGCCTTTAGCAAGTGTTTAACATGTGAGTGGCCTTAATCTCCATTTGGAAAAAGTTACTATTGTGTGACAATATTATGCTATGTGAGTTTTTTTCTTTTGGTTGGATGGTGGAGTCTATTCGGAGGGTGAAGATTTTCCCTAGCGTGGCACCAAAGAGGGTTTAGGATCCCTAAAAATTCCTTAAAGGTCTTTTACTCACCAAGTTCTGGTGAGTGTATTCGATGTTGGTTTGTGCACGGGTGGAAGGTGAAAGTATTTTTTGAAGAAAAGAAGTTTGCACTTTTATTTCAACAATTTAATTATGTTTTCAGCACATGGACTTTTGGGTGTTTTTGTTTAAGATTAAGGGCAAACACGAATAATTTATGCACCTATTTTATATGATTTATTATATTGATTAATCATCTAAATTTGCGCTGTTTATTTATATTTATATTGTTTGTGTTTTCACGATTGGCACAGCAGCATTTTTAGAGTGTTATTTGGAAAGTTTTGGCGCAGGAATAAGTTTTCTTGTATAAAGATTTCTTTTTTTAGCCTACTGGATGAAGGTGGGTTTTGGTCTGCAGTTTGTCCACTGACCTACATTGTACCACTTCTTCAGGCTAGCAGAAAATCATCGGACATGGATTTCTTCTCCACTTCAGGTGCGGTGGTCATCTTGGAGAGGCAAGATTCTGATATTGAATGCCAAAATTGGGCAGCCATCTTGATACAGTAGTGCTTAAATAGAGGTTTCTTTATCATTTGGAGAGTCTGCAGTTTGGGAATAGTTCATGGACAGAGCACTTCTAGTTAGAGGGACAGTAGAAGCAATGTTGGGGAGAAGTACCTGACAAGGAGGGAAAGAGAAGATTTTCCCTTGCAGGGTGTCTCTTCTGCCAGTTTCTTGGAAAGGTCTCCCATCAGCCAGATAAACTGGAAGAACTTTCAAGATCTCAGGGCAACTCCAGTAATCTAGATACCTCATTTAAAGGAAGTGCTCCTAAAAAATTCTGTGGTCTGTGAGCTCATAATATATTACTACTGAAAAAGTGCCTTGTTGACAGACATCACCCTTCTGCTTCTTGAAGTTTGCAGTCCACAACAAATGTAGTGCTATTTCTGTAAACTACCTTATTTCTGTGACCATTCAAGTTATACAAGATAAAGTAAGTTGCATGTGTTGACTTTTCAGTTATGCTAGTTAAGCCTCACCCATATGCACACCAGCTTTAAAGACGGAAGCCTGTAAGGCCCCTTTTACACAGGCATTCCATGTATTTTTTTTTTTAGTCATCTGTTGTTTGATCTGTTTGAAACAGATCAAAGCCCTATTTTTGTTCTGTTAAAAAAACGGAATAGACAACAAATGGAGGTAAAAGGGCAAATGGTCTGTTTTTGCATTGGTAGTGGATGCAAAAACATTATGCAAAAACTGATGAAAAATGGATGTAAATACTGATGTAAAACTGATGTAAACTGAATCCATTTTTTATTTGAAAAAACATGACTGAACTGATGAAACAAATGGAACACCTTTGTAAAAGGACCCTTATGTTGGAAACACTTACAAAGTCAATGTTAAACTCCAGTCACCGTCCATTGCGATAGGAAAAAAAATGACCACCTAGCTCAAATGTTAAATGACCATGAATTGTGTCTATTATATAATTTGTTAAAACTGTTTGTCAGGCTTGAACAGGACTTGAGCAGTTAAAAGCCTTTTTCACTTCTGGTTGTGAACAATTTCAACCGCCACCCTGATACCTTCTGAGATTTATAAAGGTAAATTTGAACTGTCTTTTAGAAGTTTTCTAGTTTTTTCCAGCATAATTCAAGTTGGATCTGCAATACGAAATATGTACTGCAGTCCTAAATATAAAATTGAGACTTGTGAGCTGCTATATAAATTTTAAAAGATGCAATGTGCTAATTGTGGATCGCCAGCCCCTAACACATACTCATACCAGTGTGTTTAATCAATAATAAGTTCCACAAATGTGCTGCACTCCACTTATTAATGCTGTTAGCAAATCATATATACACACACACATGCTCCTATTCCCAATTAGTGCCATAAAGACTAAATAAACACTATAATCATCCGTTTTAAAAAACAGTGTCCATATACATATCAAAAACAGCCCATACATACTTCTTCAGACATAAGTGTTCACTTGAAGTAAATAAATTCAGTGCTTCTTAATTCACCTCTTGTGTGAAATAACTTAAAACTGTGTGCACCCCCACCGGTTGTGCTCTCACCTCAAAAATATGACCAAACCGTTAAGTGAGGTCATATAACGCTTGTGTCCCTTTAATTGGAGCAAATGTGGATGGGAAGGTATTGTGCTGAATGGGATCCCCTTCACTTGATCTATAGGCTCTCCTTCCACAGTGGTTTATATAAAGGAATAATTACATCATAGTGTTTTATCCAGAAAGACTGGATCTTAGGCAATGAAAACCATCCACATTTGGTCCAATTAAAGGGACACAAGCATTACATGGTCTCACTTAATGGTTTGGTCATATTTTTGAGGTGAGAGCACAACGGGTGGGGGTGCATGCAATTTTAAGTTATTTCACACAAGAGGTGAATTAAGAAGCACTGAATTTATTTATTTCAAGTGAACACATATGTCTGAAGAAGTATATATAGTTACATAGTCTGGCTGGAAAAAGACAAAAGTCCATCCAGTTCAACCATTAAAAAAAAAAAAAAAGTTATAATCCTACACCCACAGTTGATCCAGAGGAAGGCAAAAAAACAGCAAAGCATGATCAAATTTGCTCCTGCAGGGAAAAACAAATTCCTTCCTGATCCCCCGAGAGGCAATCGAATATTCCCTGGATCAACTTTACCTATAAATGTTAGTATCCAGTTATATTCTGTGTATCTAGGAAATAATCCAGGCCTTTTTTTAAGTAATCCACTGAGCTGACTAGAACCAACTCTTGAGGGAGTCTATTCCACATTTTCACAGCTCTCACTGTGAAGAAACCTTTCCGTGTTTGGAGATTAAATTTCTTTTCCTCCAGACGTAAAGAGTGCCCCCTTGTCCTCTGTGATGACCTCAGGGTGAATATCTCTACACCGAGTTCACTATATGAACCACTGATGTATTTATACTTATTGATCATAGCCCCCTTAATCTCCTCTACTCTATGGACTTTTTTTTTTTTTATATGTATATGGACACTATTTTTTTCGACTTTTTATAGTTGTTATTTATTCTTTATGGCACTAATTGTCAATAGGAACACGTGTGTATATATATGATTTGGTAATAGCATTAATAAGTGGAGCACAGCACATTTTTGAAACTTATGTACTGCAGTCCTGTTTGCAGGCATAGAACCTATACCGCGGTTTGACCCAAACTTGTTTGAAGGTGCTGTGTAAGCAAGACTAAAATGCAGAAACCACAGTAAAGTGGAAAGTGGAATCACTTAACTTAACCCTCCCTTGTAATTATTATGTCAAGCTGAGTGATTTGACCCTAAGTCTGCCTGCAGCCAATGTCTCTCTGCGTGGGGTAGCATGCTGTTCTTTTCTATATTAAAGCGGTCATGCAAGATATACATTTGTAAACACCTGCATCTTTCAAAGTAGATGGAAACTTCTCGTACTCCATCCCTGACCATACTCCAGAAGCCTGCAGCACACGTGTCTCTTGAGTGAACGTGCGCCTGTGGAATTTATCTCGTTTTTTTTTTAAACTAATGGGTGAGGTTCATGGTTTTACGTGTATATTAACTATCACTGTTATATAAAATTTCCATATTCAGACACTTTCTCCACACCTTCACTTGTGCTATCCCCACTTCAATACCATACCATTTCACCCCTTTCCTGCCCAGGCCAACTTTCAGCGCTGTTGCACTTTGAATTACAATTGCGCAGTCATGCAACACTGTACCCATATTACATTTTTATCAATGCTTGATAGGCCAAGGATGCTTTCAGAATGTCCAAACTTCAGCTATATACTTGGATAGAGTTTGGATAGAGTAAGGAAGAATTAGAATATTTTGATGACTTTTATTCTCATTTGTGTTCCTACTGGGAAATGTAATTCAGTGTTTGCCCTTGCTATACCAGGATAAGAAATAAGAACATGTGTCATAGGCATTGAAAGACAGTGAATATCAAAACCTCTCAAATCCTCACAGAGGTAAATTACACTAACTCGTTTTTTCCCCATTATATTCAGTGCTAAAAAAAAGATTTTTCACAGAGTAATGAATTTGGGCATTTATTCTTTTTACCTGTTTCTTCTGTACTTAATATTACTGTACACAGAAAAAATATGCTCGGAGGACAGAAATCTGATCCATTTCATGCAGGTCAAGGTGTGGCCAATCTGAATCTTTTTTGTTCATGGCACTTGTCCAGACCTGTCCCAAATTTACTTTTGTCCATGACACTTAGCAACTCAATAGCCAAATATTCCCTAGAGTTTATCTGTCTTTGCATGAAAGTAGATTTGGATTTGTCTTCTGACACTTTTGTTATTTAACAGCTAGAATGGTACCAAATTAGGGACGAAGCTTGAAAATGACTAGGATTCATTCACACCGCCACAACACAGCTGTAAAATTGTATGGATAAATAAGGCAAGGAACAAAAGCTCATGCATAATTGTCAGTAAATAGATCATTTTTTAATGCATAAAAATTGTCCTATTCGTTTTCTCAATGGTATACATTTATACGCATGTCCTCACAGGCTGATTTTTGGTTGGGGATCTGAATGCAGTACATTTTTACACACCTGTGTGAATGCCTCCATTAAAAACAGTGGAACTGCATTCAGATCTGCAAATAAAAAATTGTAAATTCTTTTTTTACAGAGTAAATTAGGCCTAGAATTGCCCTTACATCAGCATATCTACCTACACAATCAAAGCATCAGTTGGATGGATTTGGCCATACAAGGTTTTGTCTAAATCCGAGAGATCTCACAGCTGAAGCGATATTATGATATGAAGGACACTGGAGGCAGTTGTGCATTGGTTATGTGTAGAGACAAGCAAATCTGCACTAGTTCCATTTGTGGGGAGTTTGTTAAATTCTGCTAGTAAGCCATGAAACTTGAAATTAGCAGCAAATTCTATTAAAGCCTATAGCAGGTGAACCTTGATATTGAATGCAAGACACATATGCAAGATATGGTCAAAAAGGGCATAGAGAGCTGGGCACTGGTGAGTGGTGTTACAGGGCAGTATAATGTTCATGAACAGCTGCAGCAACACTATTCTGGCAACACATTTTTTGGATGTGTAATTGATTTTTTTAAAAATTTACATTAAATTAGAAGTCTGGTCTAAACCTATCTAAGCCTAAACCCGCTTCCACCCCCATTCTAAGCCTTATACCTGTGAAAGAGAGATGCGTATAGTTACCTAAACTTAAAGGAGCTCTGGTTCGGTCACATGATCTCCCCAGCAGCCTGCTTTATGGGAGAGGAGTAAGCAGAGACAACAGCCGCAGTGCCTGGGTGGTGACATCACCTATATGCTTACTATGGGGTATCTGTTGTCCTTTGTCCCTCTCCCCCAAATCTGGCTCTGGGAGCTGATCACAGGATTGGCCCAGAGCACCTTTAGATTAGGTATGTATAAACATCTCCCCATTATAGGGTAGTTAGTAAAGGGCTCAGAATGGGGGTGGGAGCAGATTTAAGTTTAGATTTAGACCAGACTTCTAGTTTAAAGTGGTTCTACAGGTAGAAATTATTTTTTTACCTTAATGCATTCTCTGCATTAGGATAAAGAAAAAAACCATCTGTGCGCAGCTACTTCCCCCGCCCTCCCTACTTTACTTGCCTGAGCCCGATCTCTATCCAGCGCTGTGCACAAAAGCAGCATCTCACTTCTCTCTCTCTCTCTCTCACTGGATATGGAGGCAGTAGCCAGAGCCATTGGCTCCCACTGCTGTCAATCGCAGCCAATGAGGAGAGAGCGAGGATTGGAACGATTGGGAGCAAGCACAAATGCCCCCCATAGCAAGTGCACAATTTATAAAATTTTTTCGCACAAATAGAGCTTTTAGTAGTATTTGTAGTATAACCACTGGGGTTTTTTATTTTGTATTATATAAACAATAAAAGGCAGAAAATTAAAAACAAACAATGATATTTCCAATACAAAAATTAAAAAAAAATGAATTTTCTTCATAAATTCCCACAATGTATTCTGCTACATGTTCTTGGTAAACAAAAAATCCCAATAAGTGTATATTGATTGGTTTGCATGAAAGTTGAAGTGTCTACAAACGATGGTATATACTGGAATTTTTACTTATTTTTTTTTATATACTACTAATGGTGGTAGTCAGTGGCCTATAGTGAGACTGTGATAGTGCGTCTGGCAATCTGACACCAACTGACACTGGGTGGGAACTGACAAACTGCCAGTGACACGAATACAGTGATCAGTGATAATACTATACACTGTCACTGTAATAATGACACTGGTTGGGGAAGTATTAACATCTTGGGTAATAAAAGGGTTAAATGTGTGCCTAACAAGTGTTAATTTGTGTAATGCGTGTTGCTTTTTAATAAATCTCTTTGTTTATTCTCGATGCTGTGCAGGGAGAAGAAACAGAGAGATTGTTCCCTCTGTACAGAGCCTTGTCATCACAGGGCTCTTGGCTGTGAGTGGACACAGTCTATCAGCAGGTACTGGCCTTGAATCATTGGCTAGGAGCTGCTGACAAACACCCACTGGTGTACAGTCATAGGGGAGTCAGAGGGTGGGAGGAGCGCACGTGCACCCTGTACCCAGAAGAGGTAGCTGATGTCTACTGGGCTACCTGTCTGCAGTGCTTTGCCAGTGGGCAGTCTGTAAGTGGTTAATCATGTATTGATTATGAAACTGCCAAGCAAAAACAAAAAGTAAATAATCCTGAACATTATTAATTGGCAGCAATGTTCCCAGCAGACAAAGAAGCCCTGCTGTAAATCATGTAGCTAAAGTCAAAGTTAATTTGGGGTTGAATTCTTAATAGACCGTTGCCTCCTCAAGCTCTGTGTAAAATACCATGACAGTAAAACAGTCAGTGATATATTATAGTTACAGGCTCTGTATTCAAAGTATCCGACGGCAAGAGTTGACTGTACAGGTTAATCTATTCTAAAAATTACCTCCTTGAAGAAAACAGAATGGAACACAAATGAAAGTGTTATGTAACAAGTGTCAATCAATAATAAAAAAAAAAGTTCCCTCTGGCTTCCCTCCAGTACAGCATGGTGTACACTGTTAGTGCTGTGACACAATGGGCTTGATTTACTAAAACTGGAGAGTGCAAGATCCGGTGCTGCCATGCATGATCATGTTCTAACTTCAGCGTGTGCAGTTACGCCCTGGAAGCTGATTGGTCTCTATGCAGAGCTGCATCAGATTTTGCACTCTCCAGTATTAGCAAATCCCCCACAGAATATACAATATATGTATATGGTATAGAATTCTGAGCAAGGGTTTTTGAGTCTATGTTAGGTATATTCAGCTAGGTAGGTTGTACAAATGTATACAGAAATTACATTGAAACACTGATATTTCTATGTAACAGTACATAGTGTTCTTTCAATAAAGAAAATGCCTTGACTATGTACAGTATAGAAAAGAATCACCCTCCTTAAAATATTCACATTTTGTTGTTTTGCAGCCTGAAATGGAGACAGACACAGTTTTTGTTTTATCCAGCTGTATTTACTTAGTGCAACTTATAACATCCAACTGAAAGATAGAACACCAACGTGTCAGAAAAAAAATGCAAACACAGAATCAATGAGTTGAAAAAAGGATCATCCCCTCCCAAAAATGACTTGTAAACTCAATCAGGTGTAGCTAATCACCTTATTAAAAGGCACACAAAGCCATTTGATTTTCAGCTGTGATCAGCAGTGGTCATTTTGCTTTCCTGGAGCATTTCAGTCCCTGGTAGTGCAACTG
This sequence comes from Staurois parvus, assembly GCF_062004578.1. Lineage (NCBI taxonomy): Eukaryota > Metazoa > Chordata > Amphibia > Anura > Ranidae > Staurois > Staurois parvus. The sequence goes on along the minus strand of NW_028318031.1, from coordinate 10,657,694 downwards.
AAGCAAACAGTCAACTATGGGTGACAAGGCACTGTCAAAAGAGCTCCATGATAAAGTTGTGGGCAGGACTTTTTTTTAATTTTGTTTTCTGACATGTTGGTGTTATATATTTCAATGGGATGTTATAAGTTGTTATGAGTAAATACAGCTGGATAAAACATAAACTGTGCCTGTCTTCATTTCAGTCTGCAAAGCAACAAAATGTGATTATTTTAAAGGGTGTAATTATTTTCTATAACCACTGTCAGGGCTGCTTTTAGCCACAGTCCAACACTGTGCCATTGAAATAATTAAGGAGCACACAATACATGATGTAGATTCTATTTTGTATCATATTGAATTTATAAAGCTGATCAATTTTGTGCCTTCGAGTGGCTAGACATTTTCTCTTGGCTCACTGTGACATATTAAAGCAATGTCAGATTCAAAACCCAGAGAGAGGCTTCAGAAGGTGTCCAAGAGGGGTATACCGTATGCTGGATATTATGCCACCCTAAAAATTCTTACAACCATTTTACTGAAAGATAGGAATTTTATTTTGTTTCCTCAGTGAAATCAGCCCTATTTCAAGGAAAAAATGTTTCTACCAAGCAATTTAGTAAAATTCTTTAACTGGACTCCAAAAGCCTATTTTAAAGAATATTTGCATTACATTTTCATTGCAGATCCTGTAGCAGTCGCTGACCCTGTAGTTTGTACAAATTATTAAATATCTTATTTTGGAGGGATGAATGTGTTCCCTTTCAGTGCAACACACAGTTTTTCTGGAAATCTGAGAAGAATCTGCTAGGGGCCACTAGGCAAGCCAAGAAAAGGGCTGATTATTCAAACTAATGCCACGCACCCTCTAGTGGCTTGCTCAGAGCTCCATCTTGTGGCTCTCAAGAGGTTCACAGAAATTACGACCCTCACTGAGCAGAACAAACTTCAAATAGGGAAAACAGACTGCCATTTTTTTTTTTTGCAGGATGTGAGAGAGTGACAGTTAATAGATGTATAATTATTGGAGTTAAGCTTTAGATTACATATTTATTATTACATACGATATATCCAAAATACAAAATATTTGTGTACAGTAGAAATTAAGGGGAAAAAAAAAGAAAAAATATTTACATAAAATTATTATTATACAGGATTAGAGTTTACAATCAAGAGATACAAAATGAAATATCTGTGGGGGATGAGCTGATGGAGAAAATAAACCTTTAGCAGTTAGGTGGAGGCAGGATAAGCTTCTCTGAAAAGCTGGGTTTTCAGGGATCCCCTAAAGGTAAATAGAGTAGGATATAGAAAGCTCATGTTAAAACATTCCAGAGGATAGGAGAGGTTCTGGAGAAGTCCTAGAGGCAAGCATGATAGGAGGTGATGAGGGAGCTAAATGGCTTTGTAAGTTGTTGTTAGGGTTTGAGTTTTATTGGTTAGGTGAGCAGAAGCCAATGGAGGGATCGGTAAAGAGGGATAGCAGACATTGAATGGACTTAAGGGGGGATTGCCTAAGGCCTGGTTCTTACCTATGCAATTTTTTATTGCATTTTGCAGAAATGTACTACAGTCCTTTTAACATGGTTTCCTATGGGGCATGTTCACATCTGTGTGTTTTTCAGCTAAAAAGAGTCAAGGGCCTTTTTGAAAAGCAATACTTTTTTTTGTTTTGCTAACAGGAAAGTATGACAGTTCTGTTCATGTAGTGTCACTTTGATGTGAATGTACACTCTCTGGCACTCAGGTAGCATCAAAGTGGCATCCAAGTTGCCCCCATCCAAAGTCGCATCCAAGCCACATCCAAGTTGCTTCAAAGTGGCATCAAAGTCAATACTGTCCTATTGGACCCCCCCCAGCAAAATGCATAAACAAACGTAAAAAACACAAAATGCACCACAAAATGCACCGGAAAAACTAATCAATCGCAACACAAAGAGGTGTGAACCTAGCCTAAAAGTAAGCCAATGAGCAGGGGACTGAAATAGTCAAAACAAGAGATAACCAGGGAGTGAATTAGAAGCTTTGCGGTGTTGTTAGGACGGGGCATATTTTGGAGATGTTGACAAGGTTAAGGCAGCATGATTTAGATTGTAAGCTCTAACGAGCAGGGCGCTCTTGTACCAAATTGTATTGTAACTGTAATGTCTACCATCATTTTGTAAAGCGCTGTGCAAACTGTTGGCGCTATATAAATCCTGAATAATAATAATAATTTGGACAGTGATTGGATGTAGGGCCAAAACAAGAGTTCAGGGACCAGGATTACACCTAGCACCCTGGCTTGTGGGGATGGACTGATAGTGGTTCCATCAAACTCAACAGGGAAGTCAGGGGAAGGGGCACATGGGGGAAGAAAAATTATAAACTCAGTTTTGGATAGTTTGAGGAAGTGGAGTAACATCCTGTCTAGTGATGCATGTGGAAATTGAAGGGGTAATCTGAGAGGTAGGGAGATAGATTTGGGTGGCGTCAGCAAATACATGGTATTGGAAGCCATGGGAAGCTGATCCAGAGAGGAGATGTGGATCAAGAATATGAGAGGTCCAAGGGCAGAACCTTGGAATTTCCTGATGGAAAAAGGAAGAGGAGAGGAAGAGGTAGAGTTGTAAGTGGCACTGAACGTGCATAGAGATAGTTAAGATGAAAGCCAACAAAGAGTACAGTTATGGAGACCAAGGGAATGAAGCATAAAAATACCTATTCCCCAGCTGTGGCCAATTTAAGTAATCAGAGGTTTGCCATGTCTTATAGTTTAAGCTCCAGGTATACTTTATTGTTACACCACACTTATGTTATCACAATTATGGTAATATGGTTGTATGTAACCAAGGCAAAAATTTTCTCAGTGATACCTTTCGGTGGTAAATAAAAATTGTATAATACACACTTAATATGCACCATCTTGTGGTTGTGTTCAAAATCTGCATACAGCTATATTTTTCTGAATCCAATGTAAATGGTGTGTTAGGAAATTCATCCATATAATAATAACTTTAGATTAAAATCAAGATTTAGATTAGATTCCATTAAACAAGACACCTGTCTAATCACTTATACTGATGTCACATGAATTTCACAGCTCACTGAACTGCACGTTAACTTGTAGATATGCTTTCAAATAATGAGTACATCAAGTAATAGAATGCAAGTACTATATCTTTAAGGTATGGACCAGGGGCGGACTGACCATTTGGAAACTCGGGCACTGCCCAAGGGCCCGGGGTCAGTAGGGGGCCCCATGAGATGCACCTGGTACTTTTTTCATAGGCTTTTTTGAGTTTGGGCAAGGACACAGGGGCCCCGTGATCCCCTATTGCCCGGGGGCCCCAGGTGTTGTCATTCCGCCCCTGGTATGGACAGAGTTGAGAAGGACAATTTCTTACAACACCCCCCAGAAAGGAGAAAAAAAAAACCACTTTAAAACTAGGGTACTTAAGGGTACCAAAGGTCTACTTCATCACAGATTTACATAGCATACATTTCAGTTTGGATTCTTTCATAAACAATGTTGTTAAAGTGTATAAAAGTTTGGTGAAAAGGTCTATCCTATTAAAAGTAATTGGCACAAGCTTTAAACTTATATAATTTAATAATACACGTACTATGTCTCTAGGGCAGCTCTAACCTTTTCTGTAGTGAAATAGATCATTTTAAAAATAAAAAAAAATAATTACATGGGATATGATTAAATGTCTGATTAGAACACAGTAAAACTGTTCTACTGAATATTTATTTTTCAGATACAAGATATGGTCAGGTACTGAAATATTTGAGACTTCCATATTTGGAGCACTGTTCACTGTAAATAACTCCAAACTTTTCTATAGGCTTTTTAGAAGCATAAGGGGAAAAAAACCAAACAAAATAAGAATGTCATATGCAGACTTAAAAATTAGAATGTGATTTATATTTTTTCTGATCTGCTAACAGCTGCATATTTGTCCTTTTCTTTACTTGGAACCAGACAAGCACTTTTTATTTTCATAATGTAAGCCTTGAGGACATTCAGAGAATACAGTCTGGTAAGTAAACACCAGTGATTGTCACTTTTTGACATCTTTAATTAAAGTATATGTAAACACTCATCTTGTAAAACAATCCATTCAGTTTAAAATACAAATGAAATGGAAACCATTTGTGTATAGAAATCAAAAGAAAAACATTATAAACACTGTTTTCCTTTTTTAATAAGAGATCACATTCCCTCTATTGTCAGCCACAAAAGAGCTAGGGGAGGAGAAACAGCAGGACACTGATCTTCCCAGTGGAAGGCTGTGCAGGGGGTGTGTGTGAGGACAAGTCTGATCATTGGAGGAGAGGAGGCTGAGTTCCTAGCACGGCTAGGGAACTGACCACGGTGTGTTCTCCTGCTTAGTGTGGTCACTAAGGAACACCAGGTATTTCACACAAAGGGAGTAATGCAAAGTGAATAGTATAATGTTTCATACAAGTACATTGTACAGCAGCCAAATATCAGGAATATGAAATGTTGGATTTACATATTCTTTAAGACCAGCTCATTATTATAACAAGCAAAAATAGATATTGCAAAGTGTGCTCAGTATACAATATCTCAGTTTGGGGAGTGACATTCCCCACAATTCATAAGTGCAAACTTCACTGGTCTACGGGAGAGGGGAGGTTAGACCCCCTATTTGAAATTGAGGTCACCTTTTTCATATGGAGTTCTCTTGGTTTGGGAGCTAGGAGTGCACTCAGAAAGAAACATAATGTGCTGGAACCTCATGATGCGCATTTTCAGCTTGTTATATTGCATGAATAGATGGAATTTAATACCAAATTAAAATGTAACTGTGGGCTTGGCAGAGATATTAACCCCAACACAGGGTAAAAATGAAGGCACCCCAAACATTTGGTCACACTATGATAATGAGAATACTGTTGGTTGCATAGATAATTTTGCAATTGGTCACAAATAAGATAGATAGCCCAACTTTTTCTGTTATGGGTGCTCTGAGGACTAACTGAGCATGTGCCTGCATTTTCATCCTGAGTGTGGTTCTCTATCAATACCATGTCCAGGATTTAGGTCCACACTGCAAGGGCCAACTATTAGTTTATGTCTAGGGGGACCATGAAAAGCACTTTTCTTTGAACCTCCACTCATGCAGGATCCTCCATGCTGCTAGACTGGTCCCTGTAGCCTCTTCTCCCCTGTGCTCCAGTGGTCTAAGGACCTCTGATATCATCAAAATCAATGCAGGGACCATATCCCTGCATTGAATGTGAGGATACTAAGGTACAGCCCAGTGCTGCAGTGAAAGGGAGTGTCATATGCTGGGGGAGCGAAGGGTCAGATAAGTAAAAGTGCTTTTACGTCCTACAACTCAAGGGAGAACTTTTATGTTTTCCAAGAAAGGGAATGGGTGTGATACAAGAAGTTTCATCATCCCTATAACAATGCAATGGAAACACCTGGGGTCTCTCCTGGAGGCGAATGAGATGGTGGCTGTCTCTCTCTTTTTCCTTTTTCCTTTCTCCATTTTCATTCTTTCATTCATGGGAGGATTTTGGAGATATTGGCTACATACACTTTATTAATGGTCTTAGTCTGGCGGTTATTCCATGTTCTCTGCCCCGGAGTGGGGCTATATAAGTGAAAAATTATATTTCTTGAAAGTGTAATTATTTCTTTGTTGGATATATTTAAGACATGACAATAATTATATTTTTACTATCGGTGTCATGCCCTAAAAGCACTTCTGAAGAGATTACTGTCGGTCTCAAAACGCATCAAGTGCAAATGCATGCATGAATCATCCTCCTTCATGTATCTACTGTAAAATCATGCTTGATGTTACCGCCATATTTTGTAATTATATGTCTTTTTAACTTTGTATAGGTAAAATATGGTTTACTAAAAAATCTTTATCTTTTACAATACTATTGGTTTGACTTGTGCCTTTAAAAATCCCACCAAAATGAGGGTGTTTCCATTGCATTATGTTTTCCAAGGATCAACTTTAAAGGGCATAATCACAAAGAGTAGGAAATACATTAGACAATACAGTATAATATAATACAGAAGCACAGTCATAATATAGAATAGCATGCATGCTAAATGTTACAATGCACTTGCTAAAAATACAATAAGGTGGCCATTGATGGACAAATCAGTAACTGGAAATGACAAGAAGAAAGAGGTTTCCCAACTGTTGCTTTAATGACTTCCTTCACAGTCTTATTAACTTTGGAATTTTGGAAAATCTCTCCATTAAATAATTAGCATATATTAAGCCATGTGATACATATTATTAATGACTACATGACCAAATAATCACAGGCATATGATGACTTCATTTCTTAAATTTATTGAGCTGCGTATGGTCTTTTGTGCAATATTTTACATTGAAAATAAAACTGGGTCATTCCCGAGAACCCAGTGCAAGAGTTAGGCTTTACTGTATGCTAAAGTTGGTCTCTCGGGAACAGGGGCGGACTGACCATTTGGAAACTCGGGCACTGCCCGAGGGCCCGGGGTCAGTAGGGGGCCCCATGAGATGCCTCTGGTACCTTTTTCATAGGCTTTTTTGAGTTTGGGCAAGGACACAGGGGCCCCATGATCCCTTATTGCCCGGGGGTCCCATCAGTTGTCAGTTCGCCCCTGCTCGGGAAATAAAAGAATAAAAATTTGAATGGAGACTACACCAACCATAGCCAGCTATCTCATATTGCCATAAACAACCCATACATCAGAAAAAAAAATATTTCATTTTATTTCATATATTGACTTAGCATTATAGATGATTTCCCATATAGCGAAGGGTAAGTAAATGTGAAAAAAATGATGCCTTTCCTTATTTGCCTATTTAATATTTTTTGAGTGGCACTGCGACTGGCATAAGAAAATACTATGGAATGAGCTCAAATAGCTTGATATGATGTAGCATTGGGCACTGCTGAAAATATAAGATTCAGAAACCAGCAATATAAAAATGTGAACCAGCACATCAGACATAAACCATTTGTAGCGGTTTTAGAAATGTCCAGTAGACAGAATACTGAGTGTAATTATGAACCTAATTATCAAGCTTCAGAACATTCTCTGAATGCAACATGTTTCCCAAAATGATCATAAACAACAAAGTATCCCTGGCAAAATAGATATAGCATCGCCATTTGAATGTGATCTGTTTAGTACGGTCATGCCAGTTGTTATGTTTTCCTTCTGGTATGGGTATTCTCCTAGATGAAGCTCTTTTTGATGAATTGTAAATACAATTCCTCAGTGTGTGCCACTGTGGCACCAAACTACCATCTGTGCACACATTAAACCTTGGCCTCCAATTGTTGATTTGTGATGGAAAATGGCTCTTGAGCATCTACTGAAATGTAATGGCTTGAATTCATCCCCGCTCTTGTTTTGAGAGTTGTAGGTCACCAAAGTCTAACAGACATGGCATGTTATGCTGGGTCATTCTCAATATCTGCCTCTGTGATTTTTATTCAAAGCCATCCCTGAGAAATAGGGTTTACACATTATCACATTAAAAATATTTAAACTTAGGCTAAGACTGAGGTTTTCAGTTTCCTGAATTACCTCTGCATCTAACACAATGTTTTGTAAGTATTAAGAGTTGCCAATAACTGGAATAGTCTGAGTCAAATAAACAGCACACTCACTGTTTGCCATCAGTATCTCTTTCGTCACAGATGCCTTCAGTTTTGCAGCATAGACATTGAAAACATTTTGTAGATGGTAGTGAATGGTGGTCTGCAACAGTGTAGCACTGGAGGAATTAAGCCTAATACAAGAATACAAAGTATCGCATATGAGTGTTGCACAAGCATACTTTCAGTTCTTAACACATCAGCTAGTAGTACTCAAAGGCTATTGTTATTTATATGATACAAAACAAATAACTGATCTTTTTTGACAATATAGTAGACTGGACAAACTTATAGCATTATCAGGTCTTTTTACTTTTGGTTATTGACAACATGCCATCCAGTTCTGTGAAAAAGTATCCATTGCATTTTATATGACCTCCCACCTAATATTGAGTAGGTCACATTTGTGCTGCCAAAACAGCTTTGTCCCATAGAGGCATGGATACCACCAGACCTCCGAAGGCATTCAGTGGTATCTGGCGCCAAGCCATCAGTGGCAGGTCCTGTAAGTTGCAAAATGGGGCATTCATGGATTGGACTTGTTTTTCCAGCACATTCCACAGATCTTCAATGAGATTATGGTATTGACACAGCTCCAGATGATCTCACAATTGATATGATCCAAAAATATTTAGACATAATAAAGGTGAGTAAAGCACCTGGACCCAATGGCTTACACCCACGGGTCCTTAAAGAATTGAGCTCTGTCATTTCAAAGCCATTGTTTCTAATTTTTAGGGACTCTTTAATGACTGGCATAGTTCCACTGGATTAGCTTAAGGCCAATATGGTGCCAGTATTTAAAAAGGGGTCAAAATCTTTACCAAGTAATTATAGACCTGTTAGTTTAACTTCTATAGTTGGGAAGAAACTTGAGGATCCACAGAGCTAACACGTTTCAGCTTCACAAATCCATCCTCATAGCCAACGTGTTAGGTTTATGGATCCTGTATTTATGTAACCAATAAAGACTTACATTAAGAAGCTATCCAAGTTTCCAGCTACCTATATTGTGGACTTAGGTTGTGAGGAGTGAACACCTTAGCCAGTACACCAATCTCCTGTCTCCATGTTGTGAATAGAGCAATTCAGCTTGGGTAAGATTTGTCTCTATGTACTTTAAAGGATCTAGCTGCTTCAATTAAAGTTTAAAAAGTAATACATTACCAACACTTATGATTATGGTAAGTGTTGCTTGCTACAATGATTTTTTTCTTAATAAGGGAATCTATGGACAACAGACAACAGTTAAAGTGTTTTAAGGTAAAAATGTATGCATGCTCATTTTAATTCTGGAACCAGTTTAATAAAACCGTGAACACCAGCTTAAGCCAGAATACGAAACATTGCAACTTTGCCCCATCAACTCCCCACCAACCATTACTTCGGTAGTCATTAAAAACAATTGCAATAGTCATAGAGAATCTGCGCCATTTGCATTTTCTTTACTGGCATACTCTTCTCATCAGACACAAGGAGTAGATTTACTGAAACCGGAGCACTCAGGATCTGGTGCAGCTGTGTATGGTAGCCAATCAGCTTCTAACTTCAGCTTGTTCAATTAAGCTTGAACAAAAAAAAAAACCTGGAAGCTGATTGGTTTCTATGCAGAGCTGCAGCAGATTTTGCACTCTCCAGTTATAGTAAATAAGCCCCTAACTGCCTACATGTGTATCCTTCCTTATAAAGTGACAGGTGCACAGCTTTCACCAAATCAACTATCCCTCTGATTTTACTGCAGGAGCATAAGGGTTGTAGCTAGTTTCTTGGACTTTCACTGGGCCCTTTGCTCCTGCCAAGGTTGTTTTGTGGACGATCTGACTCTAGTGAAAAGTCATATAAACTCCATAACATAATCATTATAATATGCTTCTACAGCAATCTCTGCTAGCTTTTGGGCCTCATGTGGAGCGGCTGCCATGCTGCATTGTGAACACAGAAGGTTACCTGTACGGCATGGACACCATTTTAAATGCTTTGCATTATCTCAAAGAATGCAAAGCATTGTCTGATTGCATGTGATGGAGAGGTGGGGCCAAGTTTGACCATTGTAATTGTGTAAATACTGTATATCCTGTACATCCATACCTGGAATTCTTCTTTGACCATAATATACAGCTATTTGCTGGTAATACAAGCATATTATGGAGTTGATTTACTAAAACTGGAGAGTGCACAATCTGGTGTGTCTCTGCATAGAAACCAATCAGCTTCCAGGTTTTATTGTCAAAGCTTAATTGAACAAGATTAAGTTAGAAGCTGATTGGCTACTGTGCACAGCTGCATAAGATTTTGCACTTTTCAGTTTTAGTAAATCAACCCCAAAGTATGCTTTTGGCTACTACTTAACAGATTCCATCACATGCTTTCGGTTTCCAGTTCATGGTCACCTGACTGAAGTTATGTTTGTGATTTATGGGCCGTTGAATTACTTTATATTGGACAATTTGCTTAAAGTGGTTTTAAAGTCAGTTTGTTACCCTAATACCTCCTCTGTATTATGGTGAAAAAAAAAAAAAACAAGTCCTGTCAGCAATCTAACACTGGCCTACCTGCAGCTCGTCTCCCTTCACTTTCTGGTCTCATAGGAGACACAGGCAGCAGCAAGAACAATTGACTTTTGCTGCTGTCAGTGAAATCCTGTGAGGAGGAAGCAGAGGATGTGGTCAAGCCATGTGGTGTGTGTCTATGGATGCACACAGCCCAGCTCAGGAGTGTGACTGCAAGGGTGCCCACATAGCCCACAGCTTGCTATAGAGGCACCTGCAGGAAGAAGGAGCGGACAGAACAGAAGGGGGAGGTAAGGAACCGCTCTGTGCAATACCATTTCACAAAGAACACAAGTCTAACCTCTTTTTCATTTCAGTAAAAAAATAGCTTTTAATGTCACTTTAATGAAAATATATCTAAAGACATTTTTTATGTAGCAAATCCTTAAAACTCCTGCCTGTATTTTTATGTGCTGTCTGCATCCCTGTCTTAGACTTCACTTCAAATCTCTTTAAAACCCCCCTTCACCCTGTTAGAAGATTTCCCCTCTATTCCTATTCTGACAACACCTGCAAAGTTTTTTCATGGTCACATGACAGACAGGGTAAAGCCTGACACAGCAGGGACACAGATAACAGTTAAAGCCTGATAGTGGTTCCAACACCTTCACACTATTTTAAATGATTTTTACCCCCATTAGGTTGCATTTCATTACATACCAAAGCATCTGACTTGTTTTTTTCCTTAAAAATTAACAGACACTTGTTAGCAGGTGCGTTCAGTGTGGTGCAAAAACAAAAAGTGTCCTTTATCTTTGTTAATTAGTTAACAAGCTGCATAGGAGTCAGGAAGGGGTTAAGGCATGGACTCCCAGATATTCATGGACCTTTCCCGTTGCGGTGGCTCATAAATAAAAGGGGAAGTATCCTCTCAGTGCACCTGGAGCACATGGGAAAAAGCAAGCAGAACTGTGGCTTCGCATTGCTACCTTCCCTCAAGAGAGTGCCCCTCCCCACCCCCTTAGTGGGTTCCACAGAACAGTAACCATACTGTGTGAGAATGATCTTTACAACATGGAGAAGTACAAGCTGGGGCAGCCTGGGGTAAGATGGAAAATGGTTTGCTGCAAGATATCTATGAGAAACAGTTTTAATTGACTGAATTGGCAATAGTTCTTCAATAATGGTTTTGTTAACTTTTAAGGGCATGGTCTACAGTCACTAACCTCCTATGGCTTAGGCCTTCAGATCATCGGCCATTTTGTAAACCAATAGCGTCTCATTACATTTCGCTCTGGGACAAACTAAAGTCCCACTATCCTCTCCAGTCGCTGCACAACTGCCTACTTTCATACCTTCGGAATCTTGCTTTCCCCCCAGCCTGGTCCTCTCCACGCTCCTTCATGCATTGGTCATCAGCAAACTTGCTCTGCACCCATCACTTTTTGACCAATAAGGGCCTCAAGTCTTTTTCTTCCTTTCGTGAATCCCACTCTATACTGGCATCGGAAATCTTTAAATATATCCAACTGAAACATTTTTACACCCTGCTCATTGCTAAACTCCATTTGGCCCGATCTATGACATTTTTCAAACAATCTTGCTACAGGGACCCTCACAGGAGAGGCCATATCTCCACCCTCTATAACCTCCTTTCAACCCCTGAGTCTTTGCCAAGCCCTACCTATGTCGCTAAGTGGGAGAAAGATCTTGGACATCAATTGAGTCCAACAGATTGGGAACACATCTGGTTAGCTACCAAATCCTCCTCAAGAACGTAATAGCTGTAGAGACAAATTACAAAGTATGGACCCGATGGTACTTGGTCCTGGCGGGATTGCAAAATATACTCCTGGTTATTCCCCTAATTTTTTTCGGGGCTGTAGGTGGTAGGAACATATTTTCATATTTGGTGGCTTTGCCTGGTAGCCCAAGCTTTTTGGGCTGAAATTGTTCATATGCTGTCCTTGCTCTTTGCAAAGCCACTGTCGCCAGACCCTGTTAAACCTTCACCCTCCATCCATATCTAAATCCCAATTCAAGCTTCTCCTGCAAGTCACCATGGCAGCTAAGCAAATTTTGGCCAAATCATGGAAGTCACCATCCCTATGTATTCTAGCTGTTAGAAACAAGGTAACGCAAGCTATGATTCACATCAAAGTGGAAGCAACCATTATGGACTCTGTCCCCAAATTCCTAAAGATCTGGAACTCCTGGGTGGAACGTTTCCTCCCGCTGAATTTTGACAATTCACTTCTCCCTTAAAATTTTTTTTTTGTCTAGCCCTGTGATGATCCTACATGCCATTTCCTACTGTTAGGATCCGCCAGGTGGTGCCTCAGGCTGCCCACTGGACAGACCTACCCAGAGCGTGGAGTCTAAGCCCGGTCTGTGCTTTCACCAGGGCCCCTGATGGTGGGGATGGACTTGTAACAGACCAGGGCCAGGTCACGACCTCCGAGCAGGCCCACCAGTGGCAGAGGGAGCCTCCGGGGATGTATGCAGGTACCGGGGGAGCCAGATGTGAAGAGGACGGCGGGACCTAGCAGGATGGTCATGAGCAGTGGTCACGTGGGGTAATCGAGGTACTGAATCGGAAGGCGAAGAGTAGTCAGGTCACACGCAGGGTCAGCAGGGTAAGTCAGTCCGCAGAATGGTCAGACAAGCCGGGGGTCAGGATAGGAGAAGGCAGAGTAGTCAGGACAATCCGGGTCAAGGCACAGGAGAAGGCAGCGTAGTCAGGGCAATCCGGGTCAAATCACAGGAGAAGGCAGCGTAGTCAGGGCAATCAGGGTCACAAAACAGGTACAGGAACTCAGGATCACAGATAGACCTTGCGGCAATCTGTGACAGTGCAGGGCATCTTTAAATAGTGCGCCCTGCACTGTCATTGGCCAGCCAGGACGCGCCCCCGGCTGTCATTGGATGCCCGAGGCGCGCCCGTGGCTCCTACTGCGCATGCGCGGCGTCCTGTCAGCCGCGGCTCGCCGGGACCTAGTGCCTGTGTCCCGGCGTGATCTGCTGCCAGTGCGCATGTGCAGGGAGAGAGGCCACGATCCCTGACATTGGAGCTGCGATCCCTGACACCTACACTGGTCTGATCCCGAACTACCCCTTCTCTTCTGGAAGTCACACACCCCCTCTTCCCCTCCTCTGTTCCCTTTCTTGGTCTCCTTTATTCCTTCCTTCCTCTTTCCAACCTGCTCCCATTTTTCATTCTTCCTTCACTTTGCATGGTACCTATAGATAGTACACCCTGGTTAAACCATAGCCATGCTTTACCCCCCCCCCCCCCATGTATTGCATTTTTCCCAAATGTTTCATTGTGGTTCCCAGTTGTATGTTTTCACATTACATTTTTATCCTTGCCTTTGGGCAACATGTTCTCCAATACTTCTGTATATGTATTTACATGTTCTAAGCTTGTTTCTAGCTTGGAAAATCAATAAAATGTTTGAACAAGTTAAGTGCCTGGTCTGAAGTTCTTCCCACAAGAAGTGCATGCATGGAGTAACAAGAACAGGGTTTGTACAAAAGGAAATGAAGAGGAGTTGCTAGAAGGCCACTATGAAAAGGTTATAATGCAGAGGAGTTAGCGGGAGACATGGCCATATTGCCAATGCTATGGGTAAACAGGGAAGTGGTGTAACATGTTATCATAGCCATCCAACAGGAGGTTAGTACCTGGCATGGGAGACAGTAACTCTGGTAGTGAGGGGGTTGGTGAGCTTGACCACCCTCCCTAGCGATTGGTACCCCCAAACAAGACCAATTTGGTAGCACAGGGAAACTAGGGACCTAGCTTGGAGGTACAGGAAGAGAGAAGAACCAAGACATGTATCAAACTAAAGTATTAAAGCTGATTGGCACCAGGGATTTGCACTGTGTGTATGGTGGGAATCTCAAATTGTCACTGGCAGTGAGATGGTAATCATGGCTGCGCTGCTGAGCAGGACATAGGCTCTGGGGTATCCCCTTGTAAATGCTGCATTTGTGAATAGAGGAGGTGTACAGTGACACGGAAAGTTTTTTCCAGTGAAGTGCTTAGTGTACAAAGTGGAACTGTGCCAGCTCTAAGTCGGAGTGCCACCTTAATGCTGATCTAAGCATCATCACAGCCCCATGCCTGTGTCCCCAGGCATTATCAAGCATGTTTGCGAGGGTCCCAACATCAGGCAATAAGCCCCACACACACACAGACCCAGTAGGCTGTAGCCCATACATTACTATGGCACATGTGAGCTTGGCTCTAAAATACAATTTGGTCTAATGAGTCTGTTGGCCTAAAATTTCTATACCGATCAAAACTTTTCTCACAGTTCAAAACTATAGCTCATGTACTGAAATGATATCCTGTTTTGTAAAACCAACCTCCTTTTTTGGTTTCACAAAACAAAATATTCTGTCTGCATGACTTGCAGTCACTGAGACAAGACATTTTCCAGGTTCTCACTGTGACTGGGAGATCTCGTTTTTATTTTAATAAAGTTTGGTTTAACAAATAATCTGGTGAAGTGTTCCTTTCCTCTTTATATATTCAGAACTGGAACAAAGCTTAATGTTTAATTACGCCTTGTACAAGTGGTTATTTCTTGTTAGGTTTAGCAATACAGGAGATTAAGTGTTACATTAATGACAGAGCTGAAACAAAGAAAAAATGATATAACTGATTGAAAATGAAAAATGTTTCTGGGCATTAGGTAAATAGACATAATAGTAAGGAAAATGTTTTCTAATATACTGCTGTTGAGATGGCTGTCTATTGTCTATTTTAATTTACTGTTACTGGAAGCAGGATTACTTAGAGCAGCGTTTTTCAACCACTGTGCCGCGGCACACTAGTGTGCCGTGAGATATTGTCTGGTGTGCCGTGGGAAAAATTCCAATTTCATCTGTAACATGTGGCTTCGGCTCACAAATAGACCAATCATTAGAATCTAATGATTCAGTGGTCGGCAAGCCGCGGCTCGCGAGCCACATGCGGCTCTTTACCCAGTCTAATGCGGCTCTTCTGTGTGCCGGGCGCCTGCTCCCCTCCCTCCTCTCGGTCGGCCGCTCCCCTGCCTCCTCTCGGTTGGCAGCCCCAAAAGTCCGCGCGGACCTTTTAATCCGGCTTGCGGATGTGGCTGTCAGGATGTGTGTAGGCGGGGCAGCGTGCCGAACGTGAGGGGAGGGGAGCTAGGCTCCTCTCACAGTCCGCCCTGAAGACCCGAACGGCGCGGGAAGACAGCGAGAGGAACGCAAAAGGTAAGTGAATTGACACGGGGGACTTGGCTTACTAGAAGGGGGGGGGGGGAATAGTACTGTGGGGGATGAAATACTATATGAGGGATGAATTACTTTATGAGGGATGAAATACTATATGGGGGGATGAAATACTATATGGGGGATGAATTACTATATCAGGGATGAATTACTATATGAGGGATGAAATACTATATGGGGGGATGAAATACTATATGGGGGGATGAAATACTATATGGGGGGATGAATTACTATATGAGGGATGAAATACTATATGGGGGGATGAAATACTATATGAGGGATGAAATACTATATGGGGGATGAATTACTATATGAGGGATGAATTACTGTATGAGGGATGAAATACTATATGGGGGGATGAAATACTATATGAGGGATGAAATACTATATGAGGGGATGAAATACTATATGGGGGGATGAAATACTATATGGGGGATGAAATACTATATGAGGGATGAAATACTATATGAGGGATGAAATACTATATGAGGGATGAATTACTATATGAGGGATGAAATACTATATGGGGGGATGAAATACTATATGGGGGGATGAAATACTATATGGGGGGATGAAATACTATATGAGGGATGAATTACTATATGAGGGATGAAATACTATATGGGGGGATGAAATACTATATGGGGGGATGAAATACTATATGAGGGATGAATTACTATATGGGGGGATGAAATACTATATGAGGGATGAATTACTATATGAGGGATGAAATACTATATGAGGGATGAAATACTATATGGGGGGATGAAATACTATATGAGGGATGAAATACTATATGGGGGGATGAAATACTATATGAGGGATGAAATACTATATGAGGGATGAATTACTATATGGGGGATGAAATACTATATGAGGGATGAAATACTATATGGGGGATGAAATACTATATGGGGGATGAAATACTATACGGGGGATGAAATACTATACGGGGGATGAAATACTATACGAGGGATGAAATACTATACGGGGGATGAATTGCTATGGGGGATGAATTACTATATGGGGGATGAATTACTATGGGGGATGAATTACTATATGGAGGATGAATTACTATATGGGGGATGAATTACTATATGGGGGATGAATTACTATGGGGGATGAATTACTATGGGGGATGAATTACACTATGGGGGATGAATTACTATATGGGGGATGAATTACTATGGGGGATGAATTACTATATGGGGGATGAATTACTATATGGGGGATTAATTACTATGGGGGATGAATTACTATATGGGGGATTAATTACTATGGGGGATGAATTACTATGGGGGATGAATTACTATATGGGGGATTAATTACTATGGGGGATGAATTACTATGGGGGATGAATTACTATATGGAGGATGAATTACTATGGGGGATGAATTACTATATGGGGGATTAATTACTATGGGGGATGAATTACTATATGGGGGATTAATTACTATGCTTACTATGGGGGAATATTACTATACTTACTATGGATGACACATACACATCATTCATCTACTCTTGGTCCGGCCCCCGGGTCCAATTATAAAATACTTTATTATTTCATAATAAAGTAATTATAAAATAATTTCTTTGTGTTTGATTCCTATTCAAGAGAATTACTTTATATATAGTCAATATAGGCACAGAGGTAAATTTTTTTAACATTTTCTAATGGTGGTGTGCCTCGTGATTTTTTTCATGAAAAAAGTGTGCCTTTGCACAAAAAAGGTTGAAAAACACTGACTTAGAGCAATACTTCAATCCTTTTAAGAGATAGTCATTATTTGTACTGTAAATAATTATAGTAAGTTTGGCCAGTCAGAGGCACAAATCTTTAAAAGTAATAACCATTTTACAGATTGTAATAAGTCCATGTAGTATTAACCCCTGAGTGAGAATACCACATTAACTAAGTTCTGGAGCAAATGCACTTACAAAGTGCAACTTCCCTTTTAAAACAAACAGCCTAATTCCTGTTAATAAATCAACCCCTCTGTATCAAAAACAAGTACTATAAAATTAAGTTTTTACTTTTTTCATCTCCGTGTTACTAATCATCTTGCCTCTTCCACTTGTTCCATCACTGTCTGCACATTATTGTACCAAACAGGCAGTGAAAACATTGCACCATGTGGTATGGCCACTTTCAGTCTCCAACAAGAGCTCATGTAATGATGGGTGGTGACATAGCAGCAAATTGAGAGACAGTTCTCCAAAATAGCAAGATATTCCAGAACAAGGACCTTCATGGCAGGATCACCAGGTATTTTCTTAATAAAAGCTGCTAATTTAAAAAGATATAAAACAATTTCTGAAATTATATTAACAAAGTGAAATTCCGGCCTAACTCAAACTATGCTTAAAAATGTTCCCTCCTCCATCCTGCTACTTATCCTACCTACCCTGTGTAAAAATCTGCATACTTACCTCTTTTGGTCCACTCCGGTCAAGTCATGTGATAACCTGTGTCGCTGCAGGGGAGAGGAAAGAGTGCTCAACAACCATTAGGAATTCTGTGAGCCATGATATCACTTATAGGCTCCTGTGTCCCAGCTGCTCTCAGCGTTCCCTCTTCTCCCCTGCAGCGGTCGCTCACTAACACGAGTAGACTACAGCAGACTAAAAAGAGGTAGCTACTGTATATGCATCTTTTTTCATACGGTAGGCAGGATAGGTAGCAGGAAGGCAAGAGAACATTATAAAGCAAAGTTAATGTTAAGCTAAATTCTACTTGAAACTTACATGATATTTGCTTGATTAGATTTCTTTAAAAACAAAATAACTTCAAAAATGAAAAACGTTGATTTATAATGCTGTATCAGACAGTTTGTTCATGATTTAATCATTGTTTCAGTTGTATATTGCAGTTTACTACATCTAACAGTAAATTTAACAAGGAGTAGACAAGATGGGAGATTGACAGGTCAAATGGGCTGTTTACAGGGTCGAAACACTCCCATGCAGCTGAAGGATATGCTCCTTAGAGAATAAGAAAAAGTAAATTGAGCAGGACAGGTGGGGAGTTTGCTCTTCAAGCGGAAGAAAGGAGTGTGTCTAAGGCAGCACAGAACGTTCTTGTAGAACAATGTCAGACACACTTCAATAAGACGGTTTGCCAACTCAGGTCACCTAATTGATGTTTTATCTTAACCCCTTGTCTTTCCACAGGTGCATGCAATGAATGACAGAAGCAAATCGGCTTGTTCTTCTAGCAATCCATGAGTTAACACTCTTGTTTAGCTTACATTAGCCTCCTAGATTTGGACAAACCAGTTATTTGTCTCCATTAGATCAGTTTTCCTATTCTTCATAAGGGTTTGGAAATAGATTGAACAGGCTGAATTCCTGAAAATGGATGACAAATGATTGATGAGCTAAATGTAACTTCCTCAGAATACCCATTGTAAAATACTCTGCAATTGAAGCAAGGCAGGAAATATGTTTAAAAATAACCTCAGCTAATAAAACTAGTTTAAAGATGCAAAGCATTGTAAAGTATCCTAATTGGTCAACAACATCGAATCTGTAACAGAAAATGTATTTCCTTCTATTATCTTATTTTATAAGAAAATGTGTTTTATGTAAACAGTGTACCTTATACATAACCCTACATAATATTTTTGATAACTTAACCAGTAGGTCAATATTTTGTTATCAGACTTGCTCAGAATGTCCTGTGAGATATTATAACTATGCTCCGGACTGCTGTAAGAAACCACGGGACCCCATACAGCCAATCTGACAGGGCCCCTCCTCCTCTTAAAAACAAAAACACAGTTTACTATGTTTCAGTTATGACTGAACACAGTGAGTGATCAGTACTGATCACTCGTGTTCATTCAGGAAAAGAAGGGGCTGGTAAATGTGACCTATTTACCAGACCTTTCCCCCACTCTCTATCCTGAAGGATCCTACTGTGTGCTTACAGCTGCTGGTGGGAAGGAAAGGAGGGAAACCAGCAGCACTGTGGGGGCACACAGGGGGTCCTGGGCAGTAGGGGGAAGAGTGTAGTACACAGGGAGGGTGATAAGTGCTTTTTTGCAGGGAGGGGGACAATTACTGGAACTGATCTCCTGTATGCAGCAGCTGACAGCCAGCAGAAGGGAGAGGAGAAGAAACCAGCTTTCAACTGCTGCAGGAAGAGCCATGTAGGGAATCGGTTCCAGTAATTGTCCCCCCCACTGTGCCAATCACCCTCCCTGCCCATATTCAATTCACCAAGCTGCCTGGGCTCCCCTGCTGGCCTGGGCCCCATACAGGAGGACTGGTGGTACTCCCTTATCCACAGCCCTGGCTATGCTAGTCTGAAATATTGTAATTAATGCTCACGGCCACTTCAAAACACAGAAACAAACTTAACCCCTTGATGCCGATCACACACAAATATGCGGCATCTCAGCATGTGGGTGTTGATGCTGAGCTGCCGCATATTTGCGTGCAATTAGAAAATACATATGTGCTGAGAGCACACGTCCTGCGTGCTCCCAGCACGTATGTGTGTGACTCCCGGAAAGGTCCCGATCTCCTCTTTCGATCGGGACCTTTTCCGATCATGTGACAGCCCTGATGGTGAATCACAGCGGTCACATGACCCTAAAACCCCGCCTCCCGGCTTCTGAATCTCTTAAAGGGCCAGGAGGTGCCGGCGCAAAGAGGTTAAGAAACAACTATTCAGTGTTGGGCTATATAGTTATCCTTCTCCACATTGGCGGTCTTATCAAAACAGTCTTATCATACAGCAGACCCTCTACACCAGGGCTCCTCAAGAAGATGCTGGGGGTTCCTTGAGCAGTAAGCAATATCTGCCTGTCAGATAAGTTCCCACTGAAGGTAATTATCTTTTCAGCTATTGGTAAGTGAGGTAGCCCTCCTACTCTAAGCACTTTATTCTCCAATGTATGTCCAAAACCAGAAGCTCCCTAGGCATATACAGTAGAAGATATGTAGTTTAATAGGGAGACATCCAGGTGCAATGTGGTGCCTATAAGGGTTTAATTACACTTACATTTCCTAATCTCCTCTCCTGAGATTGAACTTGGAAGTGCTCAAGAATTAGCACTTCTGGGTTCAGAGCTGTCAAAATCCTGGCACAGCTTCCTGTTCCCATTCAACATAGGCTACAGATGCAGGAGGCTCAATAAAGAGTACATCTCGCTACTGTGATAGTAGCAAGTAGCAAAAAAAAGAAAATAATAAAAAAAGAAAGGAAAAGTGTAAAAAAAACTAAAATATATAAAAATATATTTAAAAATTATGGACTTCCCTCCCCCAGTTACATATCACACACACATATATATATATATCAATACTTATTTCAATACTAAATTGATGGACTGCAACGGCGCCTATTGTATTTACACTTTTGAGTATCTTCTTTTTGTCTTTTTCAAGAGCATTTTTTTTTTTAGCTTTTTCATTGAACATGCATCACCTCTGCTGTACATTAACATCAACCCAGACTGGTCAGTGAATTGCATCCACTGCACTGGAAAATGTCTAACCTATACACACTTTGTTTATAGTAACTTGGGGTTTGACATCAACTATCGTTAATGCTCCAAATCTTCCTATAACTATCAATTATATCAAATATGAAAATGAACAAATATAGACTGAGATGACAATGCTGTCAGTCATAGAGGTGCACCAAGCTCCCTACGATTGAACACATTAGCAGCCCTCTCTATAGTGACTGTACAGCTGACATCAGCATGGAGTCCTTGTTAAAGTAGAACTTTACCCATACTAAATTGATAAAAAATGTTCTTCAGCAATAAACATACATTCCACATTAATAATTATGGTACCAAAATTAGTGTGTGCTGTAAATTTCCTCCAGCATTGTTCCGGTTTCTTCTTGCTGGAGGCTGCCATTTTGCTGAAGCCCAGAGCACCTGAGCAGCAGTAAATCTTTAGGCTGTCAGCAGATCGGCTTCTACAAATTCAATTCAAAATAAATTATCATTGCCTGACATTTACTGTCTGCAACCAGACTGCTTTCACCGATATTGCACTGACAGATACATTCAGGCAGCTTCCACTCATACCAATGACCACACCCACAATCATGCCTTCAGTGTATGAGACAGAAAAGAAGCCACTAAAAATGACATTTGCTAAATGGTGTGCTTTGCAGCATTTATAGCCAGTCAGACAAAAAAAAAAGAAAAAAGGAATCACTTTTTTAAATATACAGTAGATACACTGACTATACAATAAACATTTGATTGGCTTTCTGAAGTTAAAGATATAAGGGTTAATTTACTAAAGGTAAAGGCATCTACAAGTGCACTTGCTTTAGATCCAAGGGGAAGCTTTGAAATGCTCTGCTGATTTCTTTCATCCAATCATGTGCAAGCAAAAAAGCTATTTTTTCTATTTTCCTTGCATGTTCCCCTCAGATCTAGAGAAACTACACTTGCAGTGCACAGCATATTTGCCTTTAGTAAGTCAACCCCATAGTTCACCTTTTGCAAAAATTAAATAAATTCATCAACATTAATAAAATGAAAAATATGCATTTATAACTTTTTTTCACTGAAACCTGCACAGCATTGCAGTCTATTGCAGGTGCAATGCCAGGCTCATGTATTGTTTACATCCAAGCCCCAGATTCTTACAGAGGTACAGACCTACAGTTACTGGGCTGGAGGAAGTAAACAATGAACTGCAAGGGAAGTGACATCACCACACTTGCGCCAACACTCTGTAAGTCCCTCTGCCATGGTATCAGATGAGGTCTGTAGTCTTTCCATTTACGGATCCCTGTGAATAGATCTGTCAATGAATGACAGGGGAGCACAAGTGTATGGGTGTGTGTGTGTGTACGAGGATAGGGAGGATGGGGAGAATTTGAGGGTAGGTGGTTGAGCAATGCATGTAAAAGTGACTTGGCACAATAAGGGGAAGCAAAGGTGATGAGTCCACTGGCAATGTGAGTCCTAAAATGCTAATAATAGTCCAAAGCAGACCATATGGGTCAGTGATGCATAAGATTCCACTTTGAGGCAGCCTAATCCATAGAGCAAGAAGCGATTCTGAAAGACTGTTAGGGAGGAGGGAAGACAAGGGCCAGCTAAGTGTAGTATAAAAGTTGGTCAAAGATAGCTGCACTTCCAAGATATAAAAGTGGCATGTAGTGCTATATGAACTGTCATCACAGATCTTGGTCTGCTGGTTGTGTAATGGCAGTGAATCCACTGGCAGGCTTCTCTGGGGGCTCCAAGTGCTTCCTGGTCAGTGAGGAAAGCAGCTAGGGCAGATGTGACGTCAAAACCAGAAGTGACAAACAGACATAGCGACACATTTGCAGAGCATGAGTTCCTTCTTCAGGCCATAGATGATCCATATTGAGAGTGGTATATAAAGGCAAAAATGGCAGCAGCTGTACAGCCGTGGCCAAAAGTTTTTTTTTTTTTTAAATTAGACAAATAATCATTTTCACAAAGTCTGCTGCCTCAGTTTCTATAATGGCAATTTGCATATACTCCAGAATGTTATGAAGAGTGATCAGATGAATTGCAATTAATTGCAAAGTCCCTCTTTGCTGCGAAAATGAACTTACTCCCAAAAAAAACCATTTCCACTGCATTTCAGCCCTGCCATAAAAGGACCAGCTGACATCATGTCAGTGATTCTCTCGTTGACACAGGTCTCAGTGTTGACAAGGACAAGGCTAGAGATCACTCTGTCATGCTGATTAAGTTAAAATAACAGACTGTAAGATTTAAAAGGAGAGTGGTGCTTGAAATCATTGTTTTTCCACTGTTAACCATGGTTACCTGAAAGGAAACACATGCAGTCCTCATTGCTTTGCACAAAAAGGGAGGCACAGGCAAGGATATTGCTGCTACTAAGATTGTACCTAAATCAACTATTTATCAGATCATCTAGAACTTCAAGGAGAGGTTCAATTGTTGTGAAGAAGGATTCAGGACACCCAAGAAAATCGATCATACTCCAAGATCATCTCCGAAAGTTGATTCAGCAGCAGGAGAGGGCACCATCAGTGCAGAACTTGCTCACGAATGGCAACCAGCAGCTGTGAGTGCATCTGCACACACAGTGAGGTGAAGACTTTGGGAAGATGGCCTGGTGTCAAGAAGGGCAGCAATGAAGCCACTTCTTTCCAGGAAAAACATCAGGCACAAACTGATATTCTGCAAAAGGCACAGGGATTGGACTGCTGAGGACTGGGGTAAAGTCATTTTCTCTGATGAATCCCCTTTCCGATTATTGGTGCATACGGAAAAAAACCTTGTCTGGAGAAGAAAAGGTGAGCGCTACCACCAGTCCTGTCATGCCAACAGTAAAGCATCCTGAGACCATTCATGTGTGGGGTTGCTTCTCAGCCAAGGGAGTGGGCTCACTCACAATTTTGCTTAAGAACACAGCCATGAATAAAGAATGGTACAAAACCATCCTCCGAAACCATCTTCTCCCAACCATCCAAGAACAGTTTGGTGATGAACAATGCCTTTTTCAGCATGATGGAGCACCTCAGAATTTTGGGTCCATGGCCAGGAAACTCCCCAGACCTTAATACCTTTAAAGAATGTTCAATGCCCAAGTGGCGGGTGAACACAAAAATCCCCCACAAATTCTGACAAACTTCAAGCATTAATTATACAAGAATGGGCTGCAATCAGTCAGGATGTGGCCCAAAAGTTGATTGACAGCATGCCAGGACGCATTGCAGAGGTCTTGAAAAAGAAGGTTTAACACTGCAAATATTGACTCTTTGCATTAACTTAATGTAATTGTCAATAAAAGCCTTTGACACTTATGAAATACTTGTAATTATACTTCAGTATACCATAGTAACACTCAACAAAAAGATCTAAAAACACTGAAGCAGCAGACTTTGTGAAAATAATATTTGTGTCATTCTCAAAACTTTTGGCCAGGGCTGTACAGAAAATATGCACGGCGGCCGCATTAGTACAATAAGGTTTTGGGGGCAAATATGAACTGGACATGAACCTATAAATTGACAGGATATAGGGCATGTAAATAAATAATCTGTAGATAAATAACAAGGCTTAATCAATGGAACTACAAAGCCCACCTCACCAACTACAAAATGATAGACAAAAACATGGATAATTAAAAATAATACATCATAATGGAAAGTAATAAATATCATATTGTATAACAAATACAAAAATAAGAAGATATTGCCACTCACAGGCCCTGCCAGCTCAAAGATAAAAGGAATCAATCACAGAGATGTTCATGAGCATGATAAATATAAAATGTGTGAGAAAAAAGGGCAGTATGCTTAATTATTACTTATTATTAATTATTACTTACACATGGAAGATCAGATAGGCAGACCATAAGGATCCCATATGATATAGGGAACTGACCTGAATGAAAAAGCCCAAATATAGGGAGTTAAGCATATATATTAAAATTAACACCTCTATATACATATGTATCCATGTGGGAAGACTAAACAACCTTTGTAGTAAACCAAAAGGGGCTATTTATATGTATATGACTCAATGAGGGGAAGATGCTGACTATAAGAGGGTACTCACTTCTATTTCCTCATTCAGGCCTCCTGGTGCCAAGGTATTTAGAGTATAGATCCAGAATGTTTCCCTTTGGCAATGACGTTTGAACCGCTCTGCTGCGGGGAAAGTCCTGGGGATGGATTCTATATACACTAAGGCCAGCAGATGATTTTATATGAAATTCCAGGAAGTATCTGGGGACGTTATGTTTGTCGATCTCATCTTCACCCAAGCGTTGATGTTCCCCAAACCTATTCCGAAGGGCATGTATAGTCCTCCCAACATAAAAAAGACCACACGGACATGTCAGGCAGCATGCAGCCTTGCAACACTGGTACATGCCTTTAACTGCAAATAAGCATAGGGAAGGATTGTTGCTGACCATATCAGACTTGTATTTGCAAGGGGCTCTTAAGTTTTTGACATTCCAAGCCTTTCTATACAAGACTTTAGGTTTGGATGTGAGTGAATTCTTCCTATGGGGATCCTCGAGACGAGAAGAATCGTCCAATGTCTGTGGAATGTATGTTCCATTTTTATGTATTGTGAATGAAACTGAATAGTAAATCTGATTGATTGTGTGGTGGAAATAGAAGAATATTGAATGCTATTTTCAGTGGAGTGTTTGTAAGATAGAAAAAAAAGAGCATTGTCAATGAGAGATTCAGGATAACCTTTGTCAATAAATATTTGTTTCAACAATGTACTCTGAGCTAAGTAGTCTGTCTCATGGGTACGGTTCCTCCGCAGACAACAAAACTGGCTTTTGGATATATTAGAGATCCATCTAGGATGGTGGCAACTGTTAATGTTCATGAATTAATTTCATGGAGTGGGTTTATCATTTTTGCACATATCTTGCTACCTTTAAAGCAAAGCTCCAAATCTAATAAAGCAGGTGACAATAATGTTGTCAATATATCAACCGTTAAAGATGATATGTGGTGATATGCGTGATGGTATAAGGAATTGTTTCACCATATAAACTGGGACTTCCAAAGGCCCATAGCTAGATTTGTGTAGCCGGGGGAAAACTTAGCTGTCCCTGTGATTTGTAGAAACAATTCCCTATCAAACTCAAAATAATTGTAAGTTAAACAAAACTCTGTTTCGCTCTGCTCGTAGCCCTACATCATGAGGGGTGGAGGTATAGAGAGCGAGCTGACATCTAGGGAAGCCCATAGGTATGTGGGTTCCCAACTATGTTGTGCTAACATTTCAAGAAGATGTGTTCCGTCTCTGATGTATGAGGGGAGATGTTCAGCAAGATGTTGTAAACACGTGTATATATATATATATATATATATATATATATAGAGAGAGAGAGAGAGAGAGAGAGAGAGAGAGAAGGGACTGGTAATGCTATCTATAGATGCCACAATCAGGTGTCCATGTGGATGGTTTAGGCTCTTATAGATTTTGGGTAAGTGGTAGAAATAGGGAGTTGCATAGAACGCTCTATTGAAAAAAGACACTTCCTGTTTGTTAATGACTCCCACACCATAGGATTTTTTAACAAGAAGATTGGCCTCTGCCTGGGCAAGGGATCTTTAGGCAACTTCTTATATGTGTGAGAGCCTGATAGTAGACAATGTGCTTCTAGGAAATAGTCAGTTTTGTTTTGTGCCACTATACCACCTCCTTTGTCTGGGGTTTTGATGGTTAAATAGTGATTATGTGATAGGTCTTTAAGAGCCTTGAGTTTACCATGGGTGAGATTTGAATGTTTGTGATGAGTGGAAGATGCCCGTTTGCACATGTATAATATATCCGAATATACCACTTGGTAAAAGGTTTGTAAATATGGACCTTTGGAATGTGTGGGGTAGAAGATTGATTTGGGTCTGAAGCCAGTGTGTTGTACCGGAGGAGAAGTGGGCAGATGTTGTGAGAGAAAAGCTAAATTCCCATCTTTGTCATCTATATATAATTGTTATAAAAGCGCTAAACCAATACGGTTAGTGTCACTCTCAAACTGGGAATGGTCAGAAAGAATAGTCAAATCCTCTTCAGTCTCAGAGGACAGGCTTTCTTTGATGGACTTGATATCATAATATCTTTTGAGTGTGAGATTGCAGATGAATAGATTGAGATCTTTATACAAAGTAAATTAATTGGGTTGGGTGGATGGTGCAAAATTTCTTGTTCAGACAGGGAGCTTGTTGATAAGTTGAATATGTTTACAGTTTCCAAACTTTTGTTCTGTTTCCCTCTTCTGCATGCTCCCCCCGCTTCCCACTGCATCTAATTTTCTTTTGATAGTTTGGGTAAGTGGGGGAACAAACTTTAAAAAATGAGCCAAATGGGGTGTAGGTGGATGATCTGATGGTGTGAGAGGAGAAGCAGCTGATGTGTATAGTGCAGTTTTGGGGAAAGTGGTCTCTATAGTGTGTGTGAATTATACTGTGAGATGAGTGAGTAGGGTGAAATGAAAGGGTATAAAACTGGGGATTTGGAGAAGGTGCTGGGTACTGGGGTGGATGGAGTACAATGATGATTGGATTGGGTGGCACTTAGAAGATGGGTTTTAATATTGGTGCTATTCTTATTGTTGTTTTTATTCTTATTTTTGTTCTTATGAGATTTGTGTCTAGCCTTGTAGGGTTTGGGATTAGGAGTCTCGGAAATACCTGGGTCCTGATTGTAGGAATGACGAAGATATTCATTGCATGTGGTATGAGCATTAGGCTGATCATTTTATAACATGGGGAATCTTAGGGAAAATCTCACTGGTAGTGGATTGTTTGGATGGTCTGGAGCTCAAACAAAGAGCCATGAGGGGGACAGGATATTTTGGGGTATTACTATGCATAGTGGTTGGGTTCACTGTATTTGATTTGAGGAATACAGTTTTGTTTCATATTACACACAAAATATGGGTATAACATGGAACATTGTCACAAAGATAGACTAAGCCCTTAAAAATAAAATTTGACTAGGTGCTGTTAGCAACAACACTTCTGCAAACTAAGCATACCACACACTGGATTCAAACTGCAAAAAAATTGCAACTCCATTGGTTGCAGGGATTCCAATTTGCTGATCAGAATGTGGGAAGGAGGATAGCTCTAACTTTCCTTCCCATGTCCTAGATTTCTCTTGTACAATAAGTATAGGATTCTGACATTGTCAATGTTTGGAATGTGTATAACCATACCAAAATTGCACAGTTGTTAAGTATCCCAATTACGCACAATTATGAGTGCAGAGTGATGAAGTGTGCAGAGTGGCAGTGAGGTGCCAAGTGATGAAATGATCTGATTTCTGGCTGACACCAACAATATAGCTTATTTTGCTCACACTCACATTAATGAGGGGCTTATTTACTGCAGCACAAGATAAGGCATATTGTATTCCACTGACACCAACAATGGGGCTAATGTAATCCCACTGACTGCAGTAATGGGGCTTATTTTATCCCAAGAACACCAATGATGAAGCCTTGTTTTTACCTTACTGATGCCAACAATGTGGCAAACTTTATCCTGCTGACACCAATGATGGGGTTTCAGTTACCTCCCTGACACTGGCCATGGGGTTTATCTTATCCAGGTGACACCAATGAGGGGGCCTATTTTACTCACGTTGGAACCACCAAAGAAGTTTATTTTATCATACTGACACTCCCAATGACACCAATGATGGGGCTTATTTTATTCTGCTGATACCACTGATGGAGCATATTTCACTTCCAGCTGACACCAAGGATGGTGCTTACTTTATTCAGCTAACACCAACAATCAGGCTTATTTTATCCCACTGGCACCAATGCTGGGGCCTGTTTTTCCCAGTTAACACCAATGATGGGGTTTATTTTGCTCACATTTACACCATTGATGAGCTTTACTTTATACCAATGCCAGAGATGACACCAATGATTGGGTTCATTATACTTCCACTGAAACCAATGCTGAGACATTATATTTCCCACTGACACTAGCAATGAGACTTTTTTAAAACTTTCACTAACATCAACGATGGGACTTACACACCAGCACTGTTACCAATCATTGGGTTTATTTTTACTTTCACTGACACCAGAATGTGATTTATCCTAAATTTTGCTGACACCAACAATGGGGATTTTTTAGCTCCTCCACCAACAGTGGGACTTATTTTCCTCCCACTGACATCAATGATAGGACTTACGTATTTTACTCCCACGGACGCTAACAATGGGACATATTTTACTCCCACTGATACCAAAGATTTGACTTATTTTACTCCTGCTTTCTCTTAAGTGTACCCCTAGGCCCCTATGAAGCTACACCCCTGTGCTGCCCTCTTGTGTCCGGACCCTTTAAAAAGGTTCCTCTCCTAATTGTTTACAAATGTTGCCAATTATAGCATGCATGAAATTCTATGTATTACCATTCATGGCCATAGGCCACCAAATATTTGCTCACATAGAAAACAAAATTTTAGATATTTTATTTTTTTAAAACATACTGCATGATCATAGTGATGTGGAACATAGAAATGGGAACTGCCTGTGTAGTGCAGTATATGTAAGTAAAAGCTGGTTCAATGTCCATTGTAGGGGCAGGAAAAATAAAATCTGCAAAATTTCCTGCCTGTACCTGAAATGGTGTAATATTTAATGTACAAAGAGGGATTGAAGGAGTTGTTTAGAGCACCGCAATGTTCATTTGCAAGTCAGATATGAACCTTTTAGGGCAGAGCTGTGGAAATTAATGCAGATGCAGAATTCATGGTAAATCTGACATATGACAATTGGATACTGACAGAACAAAGACTATGGTTTTGCTCAAATTTTGTGGTATTGATTGTAAAGTGACAGTGGATGTGTCTGGAAATTTTTATTTTTTTTTTTTTAACGAGTCGTATTGTTTTTTCATAACTCAGCTATTTTAAATTGTATTATTTCCTTGTCAGTTATCAGATCTTTTCAACATTCTTGTAATGAATCAACAAGTCACGTTCTGTTTGTCTGTTGGATCTGTAAGGATTAGCATTAAAAGTGCAGTCTTACATAAGATGTTTGTACTTTTTTTATTTCTAGACTATCGATGATGCTTTCTTCTGTATAATAAACCCAGCATTGTCTTACCTTAATTGCAACTGCCAGCATGCATTAAACAAGCAATAAACCCATTAAAGGTTAGTTTGCTCTTCTTAATAGGGGTCATACTTAAAAACTGTCTTTGTTTTCATGCTGACATAGCCAGTAGTTTTAGGTTTATATTTAGAATCAACAATGATAACTGCTTAGATACAAGACTAAGTCATAAATTATCACAGTTTCACACACAAGTTCATGTACAATGCCAGTGATCAAAGTAAATGTAAGCCCTAACTGAATGACATAGCACTACTGCAACTTCCATATTTTTTCATAAAATGCCTTTTTCACCTCTTTTCATCATTTTCTCCATTTTAGCGCTGCTGATATTCACCAGCCTTTTTCGGCAACCTCCTGTCTACTAGCTTCAGCATCAGCTGCACAACATTGTTTTTAGACAGGCTTCCTGACAATGATGGACCATGCCTACACAAAATGTGTCAGCATGGCTACTTGTAATCTCCACCAGGGGTGAGAGACTATTACAACCTCATACAATATAGACTACTAGGACTACACTTGGGGAACATGGGTGAGGCAAATTTCTCCCCTTCTCCATATACCTGGAAGTAACTTTAGTGTTAGGGTCCGCCGCGGCATCTGTCCCGACGCATGCACAGTCTCAGCGGCTCGCGCTGGGATACAGGCACTAGGTCCCGGCCGGCCGCGGCTGAAGGAGACTCGCGCATGCGCATTAGGCGCCGCGAGTACACGCTGGGCAACCAATGACAGCGCAGGGCGCGGTATTTAAAGATGCCCTGCGCTGCCACAAATTGCCGTAAGGTCTTTCCTGTGTTCCTGTACTCTGAATTCTGTTGCTGATACTGACCCGGATTGCCCTGACTACGCTGCCTTCTCCTATCCTGACCCCTGGCTTACCTGACCTCTCTGCGGACTGACTATCCTGGTATTGACCCTGCGTGTGACCCGTCTATCTTTTGCCTGCCGATTCTGTACCTCGCTGCTCACACGGTAACGACTGGCCTGTCTGACTATGATCCATCCATCCATCCTGCCTGGGCCTGCCGGTCTCTTCACATCAGGCTCTCCTCCTGTATCCATTCCCTGTGGTCCCCTCTGCCACGGGTGGGAGTGCTCAGAGGTCGTGACCTGGTCCTGGTCTGCTTCAAGTCCATCCCCACCATCAGAACCCTGGTGAATACGCAGACCGGGACTTAGACTCCACGCTCTGGGAAATCCCATCCGGTGGGCTGCCAGAGGTACCACCTGGCGGATCATAACATTTAGCCTTTTGTACCCTTATTTTTGGAGGACATATTGGCTGGTTACCAACATTTTTTTAACTTTACTTATTGTGAATGATATTTCTGCTTTCGATAAGTGGATTCACATCTCCTTTTGACTGGTGGTTACTCCTTATTACCTGCTGGAAGCCCTCTTTTCATCCATGCGGGAGTGATATGTCCCATATACCTTGCACAGGCCATTTGGGAGGTCATCAGTATAGTCAACTGGAACCTGTGTTTTGTTTCCCTGAAGAAGCGGGCACTGTCCCATGAAACGCATTGGAATATATTAACAAAGCATCATTTTATTTTTCAAGGCTGAAGCTATCTACTATCATGTCAACTGATACCTATGATGCGACTCTAACGTCTTAGGTGTCAGCAACAATATGTAGAAATATATCAACCAAGCATCCTTTTTATGGTTGTAGCTATTTAATAATATGTAAACTGACACCTATGATGTCACACTAACGTCTTAGGTATCAGCAACAATATATATTGTAGTTAGGCTATCATTTGTAGTTCTGTCTACTTCAAACATCTTAATTTTTATGATCCTCCATTTATGTGTTTGATTGTAATGTTCCACCAACATGGTGGTCTTTTAGCTCAATAAAAGGTGTTAAATTCTTTTTTATCGTTTGTTCCTATTTTTTGTATAATTGATATTGTTTTATATGGTTTGGTACCTTCAAAACCCCATTAGTTTTTTCTAGTTAGGGTCATATTTACTACATTTCCAATTAGGGGTGTGGTACCAGTAAAACCTTTTTCACAAGGATTTAGAGAGAATTTTTGTCTCAGTCCCCCAATCCATGTATATCTAATAATTCAGACATCGGATCCTTCTAAGTGTAGCTCGAACTCCCTAGGGAGCAGCTGAGATGCTAAATTCTTCTGCCCTTTCCAGTGGTGACCTACCCTAACTGGACCTGAAACTCACAAGTACACCAGTAGCTTTAGGTGGACTTTTTTCAAAAGGGAAGGAAAGCCCTCTTGAAGAAAGTTTATTAAGACAGTATTTAAATAGCAAGACAATCTTGAAAACAACCTCAGAAACAAACACTGTTACAGTATAATTGGATATAAAAGACAACAATATAGTGTGTCTATAATTCTAGCTATAGCCTTAACAACTGTGTAACACATGCCAGTACGGAGTCTAACACAGGGGGAGATTTACTAAAGCTGGTGCCCACAGAATGTGGTGCAGCTGTGCATAGGAATCAATCAGCTTTTAACTTCAGCTTGTTCAATGAACTGCTTGACGAGTGAGCTACAGCGTGGTTGTCTAGTTCTGGGAGGGCATCATATGACATCCTCCAGAACCACACTTCCCACACGCCCCCTTGCTCAGCGAGCTCTGTGATTGCTATGTCCATCAGACACAGCTGATCACATGACATGGTAAAGGGCAAATCACAGCGTCCTTTTACCATGTGATCAGCTGTGTCCAATAACACAGATGATCACAATGTAAACACAGTTGCCGGTTATCAGCTGCAGTTTCCTCCATCAGTGCTGCCAGCGTCCATCAATGCCGCCAGTCAGTGATCATCAGTGCTACCAGTCAGTGCCCGTCAGTGCCACCTATCAGTGACGTTCAGTGCTGCCTTTTGGTGCCCATCAGTGCCACCTATCCATGCCCATCAGTGCCACATAACAGTGCAGCCTCATCAGTGCCTCCTCGTCAGTGCCCATCAGTGCAGCCTAATCAGTGCCTCCTCATCAGTACCCATTAGTGCTGCATATCAGTGCCCATCAGTGCAGCCTCATCAGGGCACATCAGTGAAGGAGAAAAATTACCTGTTTGCAAAATATTATAACAGAAACTAAGAGAGATTTTTTAATTAAATTTTTGCTATTATTTTGTCTGTTTATCAAAAAAAAAAAACAAAAACAGTGTTTATTAAATACCACCAAAAGAAAGCTCTATTTGTCTCAAATTTTTTTTTTTTAAATTTCATATGTGTACAGTGTTGCTTGACCGATCAATAGTCATTAAAAGTGCAACAGCACTGAAAGCTGAAAATTGGCCTGGAAAGGAAGGGGGTGACAGGGCCCAGTAGGCAAGTGATTAAGCTTTGACAATAAAACCTGGAAGCTGATTGGGTACCATGCACAACTGCACCAGATACCAACACCAGTTTTAGTAAATCTCCCCCATAATCGTTTGGCAGTGGGGTCTGTGAATCCCCATTTGAGCACTCTCTCAAGTGCTTATGATCAAAGAGAATGCCCTAGAACTGAGTCCTGGACTGAGTCTCCATGTGGCAATAAAATTCCTAAGTAGCCTGAAGCAAAGCTGCTATTAATACAAGTGGCCACAAGACCTTTTGCTACTAATTCCATTCAGTGTCCAAGGATCAGTGATCTCTTCCCCAGAGATAGGCAAGAGGTCACACCACACATGTGGCTTACCACTCAAGAAGGCAGCAGCCGGATCCTTGGGCTGAATGGTTCTATGTTAAAGGGATGGCTGATCTGGCTACATAAGAATACTTGTGAATTGCTCCCCAAAACAGAAAGAGAGCATAGAACAAGATTACCCACTGCAGCAGGCCTGTTCTCTGAAAATCTTTTTAAAAGACATGTTGTATGGTATGCATACTTGCAAATCTAGACAAAAAGAGCTGGTGATGATTTTAGGCAGCCAGAGGTCAGCAGGACACCAGCAAGAGGTGACCAGGCAGGTAGTGGAAAAGAACAGAGAACAGGTGATCCACAATGCTCTTCAACAGTGAAAGTTGTAGAAAATGCTGTGGAAAACGAGTGTGCACATGCAATACTCTCCTTGATGGATAATGTAAGCGCAAATTTTCTTCAGGCTGGACAGTTAGCTCAGTAAAAGGGGTGAAAATTTTTAAAGAAAAATGAGAGTCCAGTGGTTAATATTGCAATGCAGTTTCCCTGTTGTAGCCTGCTGGACTTACCATTACATGTTTTAAAAGAGTCTGGGTCACAACGGTTGTACTGGGTAGTACTTTGCAAAATACAGTGCACAGGCAACAGGTAAGAGCCTCGTGAATTGGCCAAAGTTTGAGTTGTGGTAGACCCTGTCCATACCACCCAGGTAGATAAACATCTTTTTGAAAAACTGAAGAAGCCAAGTGGAAAATTGTTGGCTGAACAGTGACTGCATTCTATCAGATGCAATCACAGTCGGGGTACTCACACAGGAGCGGGCACTGCGGCTGTCTGCACACAATAGTCAGCAAGAGAGATTTCCCCACCACACTAATTAGCATGAATGGAGAAATCTATTAGATTTTTCTAGTTCACCCCACATCTATGCATGTATAAGTAGCATAATGTCTAGAAAGCACCACATGCAGAGCCCAGTGCCCAAAGGTTACCCAGTTTACCTTCCCCAACCCATGAGCCTACTCGCAGAGCAAGTTTTGAGAGATGGGGTCACACCAAAGTAGTTCAATTGCTCTTGACCAAAAATGTACTTTGTGGCTAATCCACACAATAAACTAAGGACTAGAAAGCACCACTGTCAGTTTCCAGTGCCAAAGGTCACATTCCAAGCAAGCCCCACAATCTCCAGTCCAGTCGGATCCAAGTTGGGCCTCCAAGGAAGCTCTTAGGATTATCTGATCCAGATAGCGGCTTGTAGAGGCTAGCTCAGATGGCTTAATAAAAGTCTTGATTGAAAAGAAAAATAATTCACAAAGAATCAAGAATGTTGGTTGAAGAGAAAAAAATTTAAAAAATATAGTTTTCCTTAGCAAAGCTGAGGAAAAAATGTCCAACCTCCTAGGACACTAGCAAAAATATTATGGCAGTTGCACGAGGGCTTTTTTATTTTGTTTGCCAGTGTCCAAGCCTCATGAAGACAGAAGTGTAATCCAGTGGCATCAGAATAGCTGTCAATCTTGTGCTCCCTAATGAAAGACAAAGAAAATTAATTTTCTGATCTTATTTTGGCAGCTACATCATTATTGATAATATTTTAATGAGGTAATGGTGCCAACTGGGCCAGAAGCTTTCAGCCTGCAGCAAATCAGCAATTATTTATGTTTTCATTTAACACACCGAGCAGGACGATATCCTACTAAGAAGGAGAATGATTTTGTTAAGTTACTGCTTATTTCTCAATAAACTGGGAAGTCTGCCATCCTACTGAGAGGGCTTGGATATTTATAGATGCAAGTCAATGTATGTGCATGGAGTGTGTTGATTAAGGGCAGGTTCCCCATTAAAGAATATTGAAACAGCTGGCCTCACTGAGGTTCCAAATCTAAAGCAGAATGCGTAAATTCCCTTTGCAATGTAATGAGAGCTAGATAAACTACAGATATTATAAAAGTGTACACAGTGATTTAAAAGTATTATCCAGCAGGGAATGTGTTCATAAAAGCTGGCATCTCACCAGCCCCAAGAGAGATGTGTATATATGGTGATTGTTGGCTCAGTTCCAAAGGCTATTGCTGAGAACAATGCAGTGAAATCACTGAAAGCAAAACTTCTAGTGCAGCTCTATTTTTGACTGTTGTACGGGCAGCACTCCCTCTACATTGCACTTAAAGTGACTCTGTCAAGAGAAAAGTGTGGGGGCTGCCTTTCCATTGCTCTTTCTGAAAATACTGCCTGCATAGCTATTTATGACATCAGCATGTTTAAGTCACAGTTCTGGAACAAGCATGCTTTAAATGAGTGTCAGAAAAGTTTCAGAGCTCCTATACTTGCCCGGGCCAGCAACTTAGACAGCAATGAAATAACTCCTTTAGCTGTCAAACGAAATCTATGCTGCAAAAATGCATTATAAATTAGTTCCATAAATGTACAATCGAAGCCTTACAAAAATACCAGATCTGTTTTATGCTTCTCTAAGTATTCGTATCCCTTTACAGCAAAGCTGTCATGAGATAAATGGATGCCACTTCTACCTGCTCTTTCACAAAACGTTTCCTGCTTAAGAGTCATATCAATGCTTTGCCTTCAATACTTTTTCAGTCATTAGCCTAGAACAAGAATTCTGTCTCTTCTCTGAGCCACATTTGATGAATGCTTGTTTTGAGTTAGTGAGAATGGGAAGTATTTAAGTCAAACAGCTAGCATTTCCAGTGTGGGTAGTTCCATATTTCCTTCAGTATAGCTGTACCTTCCTACCCAGAGTTCAGCTCAAAATAGTTCAGTATCAGAACTGTTTCACATCAGGGAAGTACACCACCCAGATTAGCGTATGTTTGTGGGGACAGGTTGACACTGTAAGATTTGATGTAATGTTTAGCAGTAACGGGACAAGTTCATCTAGCGCCAAGGGCAAAAATGCAGAACTGCATCCCCTCCCCCTAATTCATGCCATAGAATGGATTTACTGTCCGGTGTTCATTTTCTGTCCCTCTGTTCCGATGTGCCCAGGGCAGCTGCCCCTCCCCCCCCCCCATTGTCCTGGCCCTGGTCTTTACCATTATCTCTCCCTAACAATCAGCAATGCAATAGAATATGTTTCTGAAAAAAAACCTGTTATAAGTCCAGCTTACTATTGGATCAGGAATGTTAAATATATTATTATATTGGTGTCACCATCCGTGTTCACAACTTAATTTTATTCACTGCCTTTTTTCAAGGTCATAGCCCAAACAAAGTGGTTCTCAATCAAATAAGATAATAGAAGCATTCATATTAAAATTAAACTTCAACAAATTCCTTGTAGGGCTATATGGACATCAGATCTTATTTCCAGCAGAGAAATACTCTCTGGGTATTTGTCACCAACCGCATTTAACATTACCATTGTAAATGATTTACAGCCTCAACCTGCACATGCGAGGAAACCTACATTTAAAATACACAGATGGGAATTTAAGGTCTCTGACCAGTTTAGGCAAAATGAATTTAGCTATGGATAACACAGAGTTAATGGCCTGGAACCAGTATCATTCCATATAAATTCATTCTTTGCTTTGTAGCACATAGCCCCCTTCTTGGTTAAATATGTTTAAATACAAACACTGGACTTATTTATAGCTTCTTTTTTATCTGTAAAAGATTCCATAAAAGATTTGTCTATTAGTACTGCTGTTCTGCTTCGCGTTATTGAACTGTTGTATTACACTAGTCAGACAGTCTAACAGTAATTCAGAAGTCAAGAAACGTGAGACATCAGATCTGTATGTATTCTTTGTTCTGCATCATCATGGCTTCTTTTTCTGCGTACTGTAGCTGGACATAGGCAGCTTCTGCCTTGGCACGAGCTCTAACTACTGAGGAACTTGCTGAGGACATCTTGCTAGATCGTGAAGATCTGGACACATGTGACTGTGCATCATCTTGCTGAGCACTGGGATGTTGTCCCTACTTCGCTGCGTCGGCGGTAGTGTGTCATCAGCCTGGTACTTTGTTCCTGATCTTAGACTCATGCTGCAGTAATGGCGTCTCCGTTTATTCCAGACTGGCACATGGGTGTCCTTTTACTGTTCTGCTTCGCGTTATTGAACTGTTGTATAACACTAGTCAGACAGTCTAACAATAATTCAGAAGTCAAGAAACGTGAGACATCAGATCTGTATGTATTCTTTGTTCTGAATAACTTTGTAAAACTACAACATAAGCACAAACAAAACATATGTGTCAGTACATTAAACATTATACAACAGCTTCATCCCATCAGTGAGTGTACTCATGGACAATTCCACCATAAGTCCAGGAATAGCTTGGAGCTCCACTGTATGCTACTTGCTAGTTTCAGAAGCAGTCACAAAATGGAGGATAGAAGTTCCAGGTTAGAGGTTATTGCCTCTATGTGAAAATTACCACTTCCTGACAAATCCTGATATAACTAGGCATAATAACTCTAACCAATAGATGGCTGCATCACATAACATTACAGTATATTACATACATTATTTTCAACAATATGGACAGAACACTCCCTGTCTGGCATAATTTATTATGGAAATTGCATCTTCAGGCGTGCTAGCAGAAGCGAGTCCATCATCCACATAGAAATGCCTCAGTACAAAAGTGTTTGGCTTCTTGTCCATAGAACTCCGCATTTTTATGGGCAGCCTTTTGCACACAGTATATAGCGACAGCAGGAGAGGGCCTGTTGCCAAATACGTGCATTTTCATTCTGTACTCAACAATTTCCTTGTCTATCTCATTGTCTTCATACCAGAGAAAACGTAGAAAGTCTCTATGGTCTTCTCTGACAAGAAAGCAATAAAACATTTGTTGCACATCTGCTGTAGAAGCAATGGGTTCTTTTCTGAAACGCATAAGGATACCTAGCAAAGTATTGTTTAGGTCAGGGCCACTTAGCAGTACGCAGTATAAAAAAAAACTCCTTCATACTCTGCGCTGGAATCAAAAACTATTCTGATTTGGTTAGGTTTGTGTGGATGGTAAACACCAAACATGGGTAGATACCAGTGTTCCCTATCTGTCTCAATCGGTCCTGCAACTTCAGCGTGATCGTTGTCCAGCATCCTTTTAATGAATTCAGTGAAATCTCTTTTTGTTTCTGGCTTTCTCTGTAGTGTTTTGCTGAGTGAATGCAAATGCTTCATGGCTTGCTCCCTGTTACAAGGCAAGACACGTCTGGGTGTGTGAAAGGGGAGAGGGGCCACCCAACTGTGATTGTCATCTTGGTAGGCCTCTCTATCCATAAACTGTAAGAAGGTCTGATCCTCTATAGAGAGGGCCTGTTTATCATCATCTTTAGTTTTCTGGAACACTAGATTGTCTGTCTCAATGTAGGAATTGACTTCTTCTTTGCCATATAGTGTAGAAGAGTCCCAGTGTTGTGTTGACCTGCCAAAGCTTTCCTTGACAACGAAGCTGTTGTAAATGGGACTAAGAAGAGATGTGCGTCCATTTGTTAACACAGATGTCTTCAAAATACTAATGTTGTCAGGCTGGTGCACTGTCCCCAGGTAAACTTCTCCTACAATAACCCATCCCAGGTCCAGTCTCTGTGCATAGAGGGCATTGTAAGGTCCATTGATTTGCTGGCACACCTTGTGTACCTGAAAGATGTCTCTTCCAAGAAGTAGAAGAATAGAAACATTTTGCTCAACAGCTGGGATAAGGCGAGCAATTGAGCAGAGGTGAGGGTGATGATGGGCTACTTCTGGAGAGGGAATCTCTGTTTTGTCATCAGGTATCATGCCACACTCTATTAGGGTAGGAAGTGGAAACTGCACTTTCTTATTGAAGGATTCAATGGTAAAGCCAGTAGCTCTTCTCCCTGCAGTTTCAATTGTTCCCGCACATGTTCTTAGGGTGTATGGAACTGCACTTGCCTTAAGGTTAAAAGTATCAAAGAAGTCTGACTTTGCAAGGGATCTATTGCTCTGTTCATCCAGCACTGCATACATTTTCACTGCCCTTTCTCTCTTGCCAGTGGGATATACAGTCACTAAATAGATTTTAGAACATGATCGTGCACTCTTGCCTTGTCCACATACTCCAGTGCAATTTGACATTACTGAAGAGAAAGGGGTCTCTTGTTGCTCCCTGCCCTGATCTTTCATGGGTTCTACAGTCTCTAGTGGTGCAGGAGCAGGGCCAGGGTGCAAAGCTGCAATATGTCTCTCACTGCAACATTCTGTACATTCCACTGATATTTTACAGTCTTTGGCAATGTGGTAAGTAGATCCGCAGCACTTAAAACAGATGCCGTTTTGTTTAAGGAAGGGCATCCGCTCTGCAATAGGTTTGCTTCTAAAGCCTTTGCATTTCTTCAGTGGATGTGGTTTTTTGTGTACTGGGCAATGTCTGTCTGGGGTTTCTATTGTATGTACCTTATGGGTGCTTTGACAGTCTGTGACTTCTGAAGGTACAACTGTTTTGTGTGTGGATACAGAGGTCTTACTGTGAGGTCTTTGTGATTGATTGCCGCTGGTGGCGAAGGCGAAACTGGGATCACTTCGGATTTTCGCTTGCTGTCGGACAAACCTAGAGAACACAGAGAAAGGAGGAAAAAGCGATTCCATAATCTTCTTTGAATTTACCTCCCACAGACATCCACTTGTCTTGCAGATTTGAAGGTAGTTTCTCTACTATGGGATTAGTGCCTCTGGCCGTATCTAGATATGAAAGCCCTGGCAAGTAGCCATCCTCTTTGGCATATTCTATCTCTAGCAGAAGATCACTCAGTTCTTGTAGCCGCACGTTGTCTCTGTAGCCCACCTTAGGGAAGACTTCAAGTTTTTTCAAAAGTGCTCCTTCAATTACCTCTGGGGATCCATACGTTTCTTCTAGTCTTTTCCAGGTCATGTTGAGTCCCGCTGTAGGGTTGAACAGGTTTGCTCTTCTCATCCTCTTTGCATGCTCTGCTGACTCAGTACCAAGCCATTTTATCATGAAATCAAGCATTTCTGCTGGTGATAAGTTCAGACCTCTAGTGGCATCCAGAAATGAAGCTTTCCATGCCCAATAGTTTTCAGGACAGTCATCAAATTGGAGAAAGCCTGAGCTGACCATTTCTTTGGAGATGAGATATTTGGTGACATCCCCTGCACATTGTTGTTCGCACATGTAATCTTTAGGTTGAGGTGGTGGGAACACTTTATTTTTGTTCCTAGGGGATTCTGGTCCTTCATTTTTGGTTTTCTGGTGGCCACTGACCTCTTGTGGTTGATTGCGCCTGCCCAGGGGGTCTGTAGATCTTGGCTTGAATTCCTTTGCTTCAGGATTAAGAGACTGTTCCTTTGTATGTACATCAGTAAGGTTCTGGACGTACTCACTTATACGATCTGCAGAGGATAGAGGTTTTTCTGGATCCTTTGGGTCTTTATATGCTTTTTTACTTTCTGACTGGCTTGTTCCCATGTAGGCAGCAGTCTCTGCTTCAGCAACTGCAGCTGAAGTCTGTCACTGCAGGATAAGCAATTTTGATTCTAATTCCGCCTCTTCTTGTGCTATGGCAGCTTTCTTAGCTTCTATCTCCTGCATCATCATGGCTTTCTTAGCTGCTATCCCCTGCATCATCATGGCTTCTTTTTCTGCTGAGGCAGCTTTCTTAGCTGCTATCTCCTGCATCATCATGGCTTCTTTTTCTGCGTACTGTAGCTGGACACGGGCACCTTCTGCCTTGGCACGAGCTCTAACTACTTAGGAACTTGCTGAGGACATCTTGCTACATCGTGAAGATATGGACACATGTGACTGTGCATCGTCTTGCTGGACACTGGGGATGTTGTCCCTACTTCGCTGCGTCAACGGTAGTGTGTCATCAGCCTGGTACTTTGTTCCTGATCTTAGACTCGTGCTGCAGTAATGGCGTCTCCGTTTATTCCAGACCGGCACATGGGTGTCCTTTTACTGTTCTGCTTCGCGTTATTGAACTGTTGTATAACACTAATCAGACAGTCTAACAATAATTCAGAAGTCAAGAAACGTGAGACATCAGATCTGTATGTATTCTTTGTTCTGAATAACTTTGTAAAACTACAACATAAGCATAAACAAAACATATGTGTCAGTACATTAAACATTATACAACAGCTTCATCCCATCAGTGAGTGTACTCACGGACAATTCCACCATAAGTCCAGGAATAGCTTGGAGCTCCACTGTATGCTACTTGCTAGTTTCAGAAGCAGTCACAAAATGGAGGATAGGAAGTTCCAGGTTAGAGGTTATTGCCTCTGTGTGAAAATTACCACTTCCTATAAATCCTGCTATAACTAGGCATAATAACTCTAACCAATAGATGGCAGCAACATCACATAACATTACAGTATATTACATACATTATTTTCAACAATA
Organism: Staurois parvus; assembly: GCF_062004578.1. Lineage (NCBI taxonomy): Eukaryota > Metazoa > Chordata > Amphibia > Anura > Ranidae > Staurois > Staurois parvus. The sequence goes on along the minus strand of NW_028318031.1, from coordinate 10,615,747 downwards.
TGGGCAGAACAACTGCTACATATCACAAAATAATGCTTTTCACACTCACTTCAGTCTAATGGTACAATCTCTTGAAAGTTCACTTGTAGGCAGTAGACTGCAGTATATCCACCAACATGAAGATGACACTGTGCCATTTCTTCAGGCTGGCAGGTGACCACTGAGCACTAAATGTCCTCTGCTAAGGGGTCCAGGCAGCCATCTTGTGGAGGACAACTATTCTTTTGCATACCTAAATCCCAAAAGATTTGAGCAGCCATTTTGGGTCCATAAATTCCTTAAATAGGAGATTATGCATCATTCAGTGTGCTCGCAGTGTGGAAGTAAGGCCCCGGCATGTTGGTGAGAAAGTAGGAGTACCATTAAGGAGAAGTACCCGTCAGAGAGGGAAAGAATAGGTTTCCAATTACAGGGTGTCTTTCCTGTCAGCTTCCTGGAACATCCTACTACTCGCAGTCAGATATCTACAGGGACATTGGGGATTGCAGTGTGACCAAACCATATCATAGCCCCCTCCAAGTGCTCCTCTGCCCCCTTCTGCCTGAAGAAGTGTATAACCTGAATTATATATCATGCCATTGACATATTTCTGTGAACATTCAATTGCTTCAAACATTGTAGCAATTGCTATAAAGTTTAAATATCCACATGTATTTTTACTCAAATATCCTAGATTGTAAGCTCCAAGGAGCAGGGCCCTCGAACCCCTCGTGTATCGCATTGTATTATTATTGTACTGTTGCATGCTCTGTCTCCCATTGTAATGTACAGCACTGAGCGAACTGGTGGCGCTTTATAAATACTGTATAATAATAATAATTCTCAGGTACACTGGTTAGTCCCCGTCTATTCTTGGCATAGTCAGCAGAATAACGGAACCATCAACCTCAGTGGCAACAGTGACTAGAGGAATAGCCATAGTGTTGTATGGAGCTAAACTGGCCAGGAATAGCCATAGTGCTGTATAGATCTACACTGGCTTTAATTTAAAAATTTAATGGCACTAATGTTACGCCGACAGACTGAGTGAAATTTCTGGAAACCTCTGCATGTTTCTTCCAGATACCCACAACATTCCTTCCTAATTTTGCTAGCCATTCCCTGGAAAGTGGAGCCTGTTGGGCAGAGTTAGTGCCACCTGAGTGAAAGAGAGCCACTATAGCAGCCATTGTGGCTCACTTGGAATTTCTGCACTACCTCTCTGATGGAACTTGGCAAGAAATTCTTTTCACCGAATCAGCAACAGGGGGAGACTATTTCTCAACATTCAGTGGCCATACAGGAGATATCAAACTACCTGTAAGATAAAGATGGGCATGCCTGCTCTTCCATATTCTATTCCAATCAGGTGATCTGTGATCAATTTATTTCCAGGACCCAGTCTGGGCACAAATGAGCTTTGAAGGACCAAAGAGGATTGAAAACACAGTCATCCTCCATCCTGCCATCCCCCAAAAGGCTACAGTTTAAGAGGAGGATAAGGGACTGTGAAATCTGTGACTATGAACTCCAAGGCTGCTTCCTCTCTTATGCATATAAGGAAGGTTATCAAAGAACTGAAAGATTCCATTGCCACCATTAGGAAGGAGGTGACAGGTGTTAAATAGCAAGTCACCTAGTCATCACATGGGAATAAATAATTAAAATACATGCAGCGCTAAAGCAGGTGATTAAATAAAAGTGCAAAATAATTAAAAGTGATTAAAACACCACTAAGAATATAATTCAACAAATGAATAAATGTGACAGTAACAGGCCAAAAAAAAATCCAACTCAAAAAGTGAATGTCTACATTAATAGTGCTTCATCTGTGTATGTTGCCGTAGAGTGAGATCTCCTTTATGTGAATCCAACACCACTATGCACTCACCAGACATAAAAAGGTACTGTTCCTTATACAGAAAATTGCAGCTCCACAGATTTCTCAACCACCCTGATGATGCTACAGCTGGTGATGTGTCCTATTGAAATTAGCTCACCACATGGAGCTCACATGGGAATAGTTCCCACTGGGGGAAGCCGAATAATAAATAATCAAAAAGCACCAAAATATGCTTGCATAGTTAGGAAGAATTCCTTGGAGATTTCAAGAGAAAAAAATGCATAGTGCATCAACTGTGGTCAGGGCTCAGAGGCTCTGCAGGTCAGCCCCTCTGGAATTTCCCCCTGCTCTAGGGCTTTGGAGAAAGGCTCTAGAGGCAGTGGGTGGATCTGAGGAGTGGCTGGCTGCACTCTTGAGGAACCTAAGCCAATCCCCAATAGGAGGTTGGCAAGGGGCTGGGACACCCCTAAAAGTGTTTGAGCCTGCTCAGTTGCAGGAGAATTTGGGTGGAAGACAGCAAGGAAAATGTGAGGCTGAAGGAAGGAAGTTGTGAGGAGGCCAAGTGGGATGGGGCATGCCTGCAGGCTTGGAGCTGGAAAGGAGGAAAACTCAGAGCTTACTGGCCCCCTTGTATGGAAGGGAAGGAGTGGCCCAACTGATAGGCCTGGTAGCAGCCACCAAGCCATGAGCGGTACAGGGTAGTATCTAAGTGAGTACACCTACACCCTCTGATTGGATAGGGGAAGGAGCACTCTGGTGGAAAACCAGATTGCCCACCTATCAGTGACTGTCCATCTCTTAAAATGACAGTAACCGGATCCCCTGTTCAGGGATACCTCCAGATTGCTGGGTGAAGAGGAGAAGTTAATCTAGGGTCTGGGGTGGTACATTGGGAGACACTGGCTAGCTCTCCAACAGAGACTGTGCTGCTGAGAAGGCTTGCAAATAGTTCCAGGAAGTTGTTCTCAGTTCATTAGTACCCTTGGGCATCCTGCACACCCCTAACCCTATCCGAGTTCGAAATCCCCAAAATAAAACAACAAAACCAAAGCTCAAGGACTGATTTCTGACTCTGGATGCAAGATTTTGTGAAGATGTGTCATGCCTGGCTGTGGAGGACTATAGGGGGACCCAAATCTTCTTGTAACTCCTAAGGGGGTAGTGCCATAGCTACAATGCTGAACTCTTCTGTTAACTAAAACTAATTGCCTAGCTGTTGATACAAAAACTTCAACCAACCTGGAATAAGTATGCGGATCACAGTTTATGACTTACCTAACTTGTTCTCTCTCTGACTCAGTCAGGTAGGCAGTGGTGACTCTAGGAACAATATATAGGGGGGGCATATAAGGGGGAGGCATATAAGATACCACAGTCAAAACTGGTGGGGCACTAATATATCGGAAAGACAGGGAGGGTAGAAGAGTAGGGGTATGCCTGTACATCAAGGTTTACTACGATATTGTAAATGGCACAAGGGGAGAGGTTGAGTCCCTATGGGTGTAACTTCAAAGAGAAGAAACAAGTGGATAATGGGGTTATGCTACAGGCCCCTTAACAAGATGGATGAGGAGGAGTTGGATCTCCTATCACAGTTAGATATGGCAGTGAGGCAGGGTAATGTCATCATTATGGGGGACTTTATCCAGATAATGACTGGGCAGAAGGAACAGTAAATTCATTTAATGCTCGTCATTTCTTTAACGTCTTACAGGACAACCTCATGTGCCAGTTGGTGGATGCCCCAACTAGGAATAATGCATTGCTAGATCTATTAATTACAAATAGCACAGATATGGTTACAGATGTGAAAACAAGGAGCAACTTGGGAACCAGTGATCGCAGGATAATTACATTCATCATAAATCACAGGAAAAGGAGGCATTTGGGTAGTACAACAACACTAAAATTCAAAAGAATCAAATTTTCTAAACTGCACACAATAATATAAAATATTAAATGGGACCAAATCCTAGAAACATTAAACACTAAGGAAAAATGGGAGTGCTTTAGGAACATATTAAATATGGGTATTAGCCAGTATTTTCCAATAGGCGACAAAAATAAAAGAGCCAAGAATAAACCTGGGTGGCTAAACTTTAACATAAAAAGACATATTAAAGAGAAAAAATGGCCTTTCCTATCACAGTCTCCCTTGCATCAACTGTCCCCATATAGGACCAACTACTACCATAGGCTGATGGAACAAAACTAAAACTCTTTTGACTGCACTCATGAAAGCTATTGCTGGAGGACAAAATAGGAAGGAGGGGAGGGGAGAGGAGGGTAGAGGAGGGGAGGGAAGGGAAGGGAAGGGAAGGGGAGAGGAGAGGAAAGGAAAATGAAAAGGAATAGAAAGGAAAGGAAAGAGGGAGAAGGGATGGATGGAGGGAAGGTGGGAAGAAAAGAGGAAGGAAGGAAGGGGATGGAGGAAGGAACTGAGGAAGGTAGGTAGGGTGAAAAGGAGGGAGGGAATGGAGAAGGTGAGGAGAGGGAATGGATGGAGGGAGGAAGGAAGGGGATGGAGAAAAGAAGAAAGGGAAGGAGACAGGGAGGAAAGGACCGGAGGAAGGAAGGAAATGGATGGAGGAAGGAATGGAGGAAGGAAGGTAGGGTGAAAAGAAGAAAGAAAATGGATGGAGGAAGAAAAGAAGGGAGGGGGGGAGGGAATGGAGAAAGGAAGGAACTATGAATGGCCCCCGGCTCACTGGCTCAGCCAGAAGCATCACAGAGACCCCCCCTCCCCACCCCAAACACACACACATCCCCTTCTCAGAAGCTGCACAGACTGGAGTGGGGGTGGGCACAGGGGGAGGCAGAGCAGATCGAGTCTCTATCCTCTCCCATTGGTGTGGAGGCTGGGGGGAGGGGCTGGGCACTGTATGAAAATTCAAGAAAAGATGGACGTTTAACAACACAGATGAGGCATCAGAGACCTGAGGGGCATAGATACATGGGGGGGCTCAACCCACCCTAGTATATCCAAGCTGGAGAAGCGCACAGGGAGGCCCAGAAAGGAAGGGATATCCGATGGACAGCCTATTTCAAGTCTACTTTGTGTATTTCATGCACGATCCCTCCCTTTGTAGCCTCAGTGGCTGAGCTCAGGGAGGAGACATGCGCAGTTAATGACCAAGAACGGTGTGCTGAATTTTTAGTGTTGTGAATACGCTTGTAATGTCCTGCAATTTAGGCAAGATGGAGGGGAGGGGTCACCTACTGTGAGTTTTTGTGGACAGGTCTTGTAAAACCTACAGGTATAACAAAGGAGCACTTTTTAAAAATCTGAAAAGTGGATTGTAATGTGCTTGGAAAGCTGCAGTACATAGGGGGTTTTGTGGAAAATGTCCCTAATGATGAACCAACCCTTGCAATCCGCTAGATCTTTTTCTTTTTGACTACAAATGGATATGGTATATGTAGGGTGAATGCTTCTGTAAAAAAAATGTCTGAGATTTTTCCAGTGCTTACAGCTGCCTGAGCTACTCATATTATCTCATCACTAGGCCCTGGATGGTTTGAACATTACAGTCCACCCTTAGCTTGCTTCTGTTTGTACTTTTAAAAGTACATTTTGTATATTGGCATGTTAACATCTACCATGGATAGGCATCAGCCTAGCTAAAAAAAAAAAAAAATAAGCTGTAAGTCTTATGCAAATAGTTGTCAACCTACTTTGGTTGTTTGTGTTTCGATCTAATTGTTTGAATGATTTATGCACTTTTTGATAAGGTGCTTGCACAGCATGGTGCAATGAGCCAATTCCCAAAACTGAATACAATTACCAGGTTTACGTAGTATTTACAAAGCTAAAATTATTCACAGGGAGAGAGAGTGTTCATCTAGAACTGGGCTATAATCATTTCTTCAGGGGACAGTAAATCTTTTCACAATACATATCTATGTTTTCATTGAGCTACTCACACTTGAACAAAGAATAGTTGACCTTAGTGAGCACCTAGTTATTGCACATTTATTCCAGTAATGGGAGTACTATGGTCAAAGAACAAACTGAACAGAAAAGATCACAAAAAGTATATTTTCAAAAGGGTTAAACCCTATTTAAACTACATGCATAAGGGAACACAAACTGGGTACTAGGTGGACTTAATGCAATGCATGCTGTAATATTATGTTCAATTGCAAGTAGTATTAAACCCAAAAGCAAACAATTATTGCAGCTTACCAGTTCTAAGATGTGATGACTGCATTAGTTTTCTTTCTTAGGCTTTATTTTTTTTATTTTCATCTGGTGATCCAGCCAGTAAGTCTGTTGGTGTTCAAAAGAACAAGCTCTCTTCCAGATGTATGAGTTTACAGGGATGGGACAAATCATTTAACACTGACAGGAGTGCTTAGAATGACCAGCTTTTATTTATTCAGGTAAACCTTTATCCTAAAAAGAAAAACACTATTTGCTGTAACTGATTATAAAGTGTTAGCTGGAGTTTGGCTTTAATTTGTTAGTGTATTCTAATCTGCTACTAAATTTAATGTTGCCTTCTGTCCCAAGATTGACAATGCTGCTGTCTGCTATGCCCCCTGTGCTCATTAATCCATAGTGGTGTCTCTCTAATACAGGTGGTGTGTTATTGGACAGATCACCAGGTGGAAACAGATGATAAAAATGCCCAAAAAAGAAAATTAATGCAGCCACCACATCTAATGACTGACAAGCTTCAGTATATTACACTTTTGGTTGGGTTTTTTTTATCACATTAAGCAAATAGTTTACTACCTGAACAGCAAAGCTAATGAAGTTAGAATGTAAAATATTATTTTTAGATGAACCAACCCAAATTTGTTTTCAGTTTTGGATGAAGTGAGGAAGATGACAAAGATGGACCATTTTAAAAGGAGTGGAAAGTGACATGATGTGGCCAGAAAAACGAGGGTATGATCATATGGGCGTGGTTTAAAATTATACCTGCAATGGCTTTGATAGGAATCCCACCTGAAACTTGTAGACTTCTCATAATAAGGACAAAAATTCATCTAAGACAAAATCATTAATTAATAAAATGATTTGTTGATTCGTCTAGCTAGCTACAACTATTAGAGTGTAAAATCGAATTAGGTACATCAACCCAACAGGTCTTGCAGACAATTTAGTGATAAACACCAATTACACAGCAAACATACTTGGCTTAAAATATTTTTTTCATTATAGTTTTTTTTCTTTCACAAGGAACACACAAGCACACAACAAAAAGTAGATAATGCATACACAATCATAATCAAAGGAAAACCCCATAAACCATAATAAATACTATTTTATAAAACTATATGTATACAAAAAAAATACCCCATTACACAAAACAGTATCTTAAGTAAAAATTATGAATCAAAAAACCCAGATGGTTCAGGAAGTAATACTCTTTATTATGGCCTAAACCTTGTAGATATATAGTACTGTGCAAAATGTAATCAATTAACAAAATTAGTAAAAAGAAAAAAGTAAATGAACAGAAGAGAAATCCAAATAAAATCAACAGTTGGTGTGACCACCCTTTGCCTTCAAAACAGCATCAATTCTTCTAGGTACACTTACACAGTTTATGAATGAACTTGGCAGGTAGGTTGTTCCAAACATCTCAGAGAACTAACTACAGATCTTCTCTGAATGTAGGCTGCCTCAAATCCTTCTGTGTCTTTGTGTAATCCCAGACAGACTCAATGATGATGCTAAACCATCACTTCCAGGGTTACTTATTCTTCTTTATGCTGAATATAGTTCTTAATGACATTGGCTATATGTGTGGGGTCATTGTTCTGCTGCAGAATAAATTTGGGGCCACTCACATGCCTCCCTGATAATATGGCATGATGGATAAGTATCTGCCTATATTTTTCAGCATTGAGGACATCGATTGGTCAGTGTTTAGAACTGTAGATGCAGTGGTTAGGCAAGGAAACAATGCCACAGAAGAAAGACATATCATGCTTACTTCATGGAGAATTTCTTTGCTCAGGGTCTGTCCCTTAAATCTCAAAAATCTTTTAGTCAATGTCATAAAGATTTAAGAGACAAGCTTGAAAAATATAATTATTATTATTATTATTATACAGGATTTATATAGAGCCAACAGTTTGCTCAGCACTTTACAATATAACGGGAGACAATAAAGCATCAATACAGTTCAATACAAGAGGGAAAGGAGGGCCCTGCTCCTTGGAGCTTACAATCTAGGAGATGGACAACCTTTAGCCAAAAAGGAAAACATGTTTTGGAAAGACAAAGTGGCATTTAGCAATGGAAGGGTACACTTCACAGAAATCACTGAATAGTGTCCAATATACAAGACCAGTACAATATAATACAGGCAATGACATACCATCATATTTGCCCTCATGCTCACCTTTTCTGTTGTTCTCCTCACAGGCATCACAGGGGTTCAATATGAAATGAGGCAATGAACTAAGAGGCATTTTATTGGGGACAGAACCTTTCCACATGAACAGGATCACAAAAAATGCATAACTGATTGGCAGCAATCTAATTCATACTTAGATGGTAGTCCCATGGTATTAACTTTTTTAATGGTGAGAGTACTTTGAGAGATGGTGGCACATGCACTAACAGTCACTCCTCTTCTACTTAGATTGAGCAAAATTCACAAGCTCCCAAGACTTCTTAGTCCTTAGGAGCCATGCCTAAAGTACTCTCTCTTTTAGGACACCCTCAAACAGGCTTTACAGCCACAAACATTTTTGTCAGGGTAATGGAGCCCTTTGTGAAGAAACTTGAGAGACAAGATGAACTTGATGTCATTAATCTGTAATTGTATACACTGACTCCTAAATTGAATTTCAAATATTAGACTTTACACTAAAAGGAAATTCAATTCACCCTAAAAGTAATTCACCATAAAGACATTCCCAATCAGGACACCAAACTTGCAAATATAGATTGGTCACAATCAAGAAACCAGATTGATGAGATTGAGCTGGATTGGACAGATGAAGAAAACATTTCCCCTTATACAAAAATATAACAAAAAAAAAATCTAAAAAATTCCCAGCACTATGAACAAAAATCAGTGTTTTTGCCTTCCTGTACCAGGTAACCAAAAAAAAATTGAAAATATGCCCTTTTATAGGAGGGGACATTTTAAGCTTACAATAACACAATTACATGCACTACACCTATTGGCAACTAACCACACCATCACAATAAAGCCCTCTGACAAAGGCAATGTGGTGGTGGTGGACAATTGTCATTTTGAAGGCATGAGTCTGAAGATCTTAGAGAATATTGATAAGTACTGGACTATATTGATGTCCTTAGTACACAAATATAATAAGGGTTTTACAACATGGTGGACTCAGCACTCAGCCACATTTCCCAGCTCTCAAAATTTCCACTCACCTGCTCGCATTTGGCAAATGGAAATAACTTGGGGGCAAGTGTGTTCCAGGCGACACATTGGAGGGGAAGGGGGGGGGACACGAGCAGCCGGCAGCACCAATTAAGAACATGGGGGGGGTGGAAGAAGATTTCTCCTCCCAACCCCCTGTCATTCTCCTAGCAGAGAGTGGGAGGCAGTAAAAAACTGGATGAGACAGGGTGGGGTAGGGAGGGGGATTGGCAGGAGCTGCCAGACCGCCTTGCAGCCAATCACCTGCTGGTTAGTTTGAGAAGTTAACTCTGGCAGCTCTCGCACCCCTGTCCAGTGCTGTGCTCCATGGTGTGTAAGCCTTTGCATCTTAACTGATTTGCTTCCTGTGTCCTGGGGGTGTGTGAAAGGGGGTTAAGTACATGGCTCTTGGGGGAGGGGGATGTAAAAGGAGGTAGAGGGCATGAGGGGTAGAAGATATGGCTGGGGGGGGGGGAGGGTGGTGTGAAGGGGGGGTAAAGGACTGTGGGAGGTGGGTGGGGTGTGTGCAGGGGGGTAGAGGACATCGTTGTGAGGGGTAGGGGGTGTAAAGGGGGTAGAGGACATGGCTGTGGGGGAAAGGGGGTGTGAAGGGGGGTAGAGAATATGGCTGTGAGGGGGGTGGGGAGGGGATGAGACGGGGTAGAGAACATGGCTATGAGGGGGAGGAGGGTAAAGGACATGGGGTAGTGGGGGTATGAAAGGGAATAAAGGACATGGCTATGGAGGGTGGGTTATGTGTGAAGGGTGGTAGAGGTCATGGCTGTGGGGGGGGGGTATGAAGGGGGATAGAGCAGCGTTTTTCAACCACTGTGCCGCGGCACACTAGTGTGCCGTGAGATATTGTCTGGTGTGCCGTGGGAAAAATTCCAATTTCATCTGTAACATGTGGCTTCGGCTCACAAATAGACCAATCATTAGAATCTAATGATTCAGTGGTCGGCAAGCCGCGGCTCGCGAGCCACATGCGGCTCTTTACCCAGTCTAATGCGGCTCTTCTGTGTGCCGGGCGCCTGCTCCCCTCCCTCCTCTCGGTCGGCCGCTCCCCTGCCTCCTCTCGGTTGGCAGCCCCAAAAGTCCGCGCGGACCTTTTAATCCGGCTTGCGGATGTGGCTGTCAGGATGTGTGTAGGCGGGGCAGCGTGCCGAACGTGAGGGGAGGGGAGCTAGGCTCCTCTCACAGTCCGCCCTGAAGACCCGAACGGCGCGGGAAGACAGCGAGAGGAACGCAAAAGGTAAGTGAATTGACACGGGGGACTTGGCTTACTAGAAGGGGGGGGGGGGAATAGTACTGTGGGGGATGAAATACTATATGAGGGATGAATTACTTTATGAGGGATGAAATACTATATGGGGGGATGAAATACTATATGGGGGATGAATTACTATATCAGGGATGAATTACTATATGAGGGATGAAATACTATATGGGGGGATGAAATACTATATGGGGGGATGAAATACTATATGGGGGGATGAATTACTATATGAGGGATGAAATACTATATGGGGGGATGAAATACTATATGAGGGATGAAATACTATATGGGGGATGAATTACTATATGAGGGATGAATTACTGTATGAGGGATGAAATACTATATGGGGGGATGAAATACTATATGAGGGATGAAATACTATATGAGGGGATGAAATACTATATGGGGGGATGAAATACTATATGGGGGATGAAATACTATATGAGGGATGAAATACTATATGAGGGATGAAATACTATATGAGGGATGAATTACTATATGAGGGATGAAATACTATATGGGGGGATGAAATACTATATGGGGGGATGAAATACTATATGGGGGGATGAAATACTATATGAGGGATGAATTACTATATGAGGGATGAAATACTATATGGGGGGATGAAATACTATATGGGGGGATGAAATACTATATGAGGGATGAATTACTATATGGGGGGATGAAATACTATATGAGGGATGAATTACTATATGAGGGATGAAATACTATATGAGGGATGAAATACTATATGGGGGGATGAAATACTATATGAGGGATGAAATACTATATGGGGGGATGAAATACTATATGAGGGATGAAATACTATATGAGGGATGAATTACTATATGGGGGATGAAATACTATATGAGGGATGAAATACTATATGGGGGATGAAATACTATATGGGGGATGAAATACTATACGGGGGATGAAATACTATACGGGGGATGAAATACTATACGAGGGATGAAATACTATACGGGGGATGAATTGCTATGGGGGATGAATTACTATATGGGGGATGAATTACTATGGGGGATGAATTACTATATGGAGGATGAATTACTATATGGGGGATGAATTACTATATGGGGGATGAATTACTATGGGGGATGAATTACTATGGGGGATGAATTACACTATGGGGGATGAATTACACTATGGGGGATGAATTACTATATGGGGGATGAATTACTATGGGGGATGAATTACTATATGGGGGATGAATTACTATATGGGGGATTAATTACTATGGGGGATGAATTACTATATGGGGGATTAATTACTATGGGGGATGAATTACTATGGGGGATGAATTACTATGGGGGATGAATTACTATATGGGGGATTAATTACTATGGGGGATGAATTACTATGGGGGATGAATTACTATATGGAGGATGAATTACTATGGGGGATGAATTACTATATGGGGGATTAATTACTATGGGGGATGAATTACTATATGGGGGATTAATTACTATGCTTACTATGGGGGAATATTACTATACTTACTATGGATGACACATACACATCATTCATCTACTCTTGGTCCGGCCCCCGGGTCCAATTATAAAATACTTTATTATTTCATAATAAAGTAATTATAAAATAATTTCTTTGTGTTTGATTCCTATTCAAGAGAATTACTTTATATATAGTCAATATAGGCACAGAGGTAAATTTTTTTAACATTTTCTAATGGTGGTGTGCCTCGTGATTTTTTTCATGAAAAAAGTGTGCCTTTGCACAAAAAAGGTTGAAAAACACTGGGATAGAGGACATTGCATGTTGGGGGGTTTGAAGGGGGGTAGAGCACATGGTTGGGGAGGAGGATATAAAGGGGGGAAGAGCATACCACTGTGAATAGGGGAGGCTGATGTGACGAGGGCTTCAGAACACTACTGTGAAGGGAGGACTGAGGACACTGATGTAAGGAGAACATCGCTGCCCCCCCCCCCCCCACACACACACCACTACCACCACCAGGAGAGGAAAAGGGCACCTGAATCAGATGAACTGAGCATTCTAAGTCAATGTTCTTTTTGTGTTACTGGGATTTGTACTCCTCCATGGTGGTGGTGGTGGTATTCTGCACTGCTGTAATATGTATTGCTGGGATTTGTAGTCCTTTATAGCTGGTGCTATTCTGCATAAAACATTTAGAATGTGTCATTTGATGAGATAATTTATGAGTTGTGTATGTTTAGGAGAAGAATTATGGGCAATTGGTGGCGAGTAACTATTAAAGCCTGGCTAGTAGCTCAGGACTTGAAATTTTGAGCCCTGAACTAAGTCGTTTAGTCAATGTGCCCTTGAGACTGCACTTCCTTAGCCTTCTCTCTTACATAAAAGACACTATAAATTTCTTGCAAATCATTGTGGTCTTAAAAATACTGAGCAATATGTAATTGGTAGCCACTGATGTTGAGGCACTATACAGTAGTATACCCCACCAACAAGCGATTCAGGTTGTATGAACAGTCTTACAACAACAAGTCAAGATCAATCGCATTACAATTAAATTTATTGTGATTTTATATTACTTTGCAATGTACTTACCTTCAGTGGTTCCCACTACCTCCAGGTGCAGGGCGTAGCCTCGTCCTTTACAAGCCCAATCCCAATCTTCACAGTGGGAACACTAGGACCTCTCTGGTGATGATCTGTCAATGTACACTTGCCATGATCTGTCGTGACAAGAATTTCTAAAAAGACTAAACTCTAACACCATGAACCCTCTCCCCTTCCACCCCCATGGTAAATAGTAAAAAATGGATTACCTCTTCATCTCCCAGTAAGACCCAGACAAAATAAGTCACAGGCATCAGCATCCATTCTATCGCTGACAGTTCTTCAATCCTCCTTACCTTATATCTCCAACACAAAGCATGGAATTGGCGCCTAAACCCAATATTAATCAGCCACCTTAATACATTCAAACTGATTTAAAATGTCCTCCATAATTTTTTCAATGAAGACTTGACAGAAGACATCCCAGTAATGGGCATCTGGGAGCTCCATAAATGTAAGATTAGAGGCAAACTTGTTTCCCTGAGCACCAAACTCAAAAAGGAGAACAAAACTCACTTAGTCTAATCTAATCACTAAAGATACAGGTCTTGGGGCTTCACACAAACACTAGATCAAGCATGCAGACTGGCCCAAGCATGGACAGATTTAAAACAATTACTAGACTTTGTTATGAAATGTAATATCTTCTTAAGGCCTAACAGCAGCCAAAATAAAAAAAACTAAAAAAAACAGCACAAGGGACATAACGTACAGTCAATAGCATATTTCCCTTGTGCTTATGCCTATTTTTTTAGTTGAAGTCCTCCTTTGTCCGTGACCCCACAATCATGGTGTGAAGGTTCTGTCATATTATCTCATCAAGAGAGTCAGATTATGTCTGTCCAAGGGCGGACTGACCATTCGAGCACTCGGGCACTGCCCGAGGGCCCGGGGTCAGTGGGGGTCCCATGAAATGCCCCTGGTACCTTTTATAGGCTTTTTTGGGTGTGCTTTGAGTGTGGGCAAGGACACAGGGGCCCCATGATCCCCTATTACCCGGGGCCCCATGAGTTTTCAGTCCGCTACTGTGTCTGTCCTTTCCACTGTTATGATGCATTCATAGATGCTGTACTACGTAAACTATAAATGAAACAGGATCTATGAATGGAGGATGGGCAGATGCTCCATTCACAGATCCTGTTTCACTCCTAGAAGCTATAGTATGGCTTTCTACAGTCCCCTCACCTTCTTAAAGCATTGAATAGACTAGCCTTTAAACCCTCAGCCTACCTCCATTATTCCTCCAGGCACATATTACAGTAAACCCAAAGGAAGGCAAATATCACTTACTATGCCCAAACTAGAGATCAAGATATTTTTTAAACAATGATCTAAAATTGATGGTGAAGATGTTAGCCATTGCAAGATGAAAGAAGTTAGAGACCACTGTCTCTGACACCATCATTAACTTTTTATCTACCTGCCAGCATAGCCATTCTCCCTCTGTTCTGATAAATATTTAAATCCATTACAAGAAAACACTAACGTCTCTTTGTGCTCAGCTCCATAACCTGTTGGGCGATCAGATAGTAAACCCACCCCAGTCCTATTATCTACCTAATATAAATTTGACAACTTCCTGCGCTCAGAATAGGGCCCTCTCCCTATAGCTGCTAACACTTAACCTCCTACCAGTGTGAGTTAAATCAATAAATAAATAAATAGTGCAGCGCTACATTCTAAATAAACATATATATAATATAAAATAAAATACTTAAATATATAAATGTCTGTGCAACTGTGAAAATCAAGTGTAAACAACCACAAGTGAGCACGTGAGGGTCCTGAGGAAGTCACGTGATTAGCGTGACGCAACACGTCGGTGCGCGAGGAGGATTCTGGGAAGCGCGGTGACGTCATTTCCGGCGTGGCGGCCATATTTGAAACCCCTATATCTTACCAATGCAAGGCAGGCATAGCATGAGGTGAAGGAGCCATTTATATGTCAGAAGAAAGATGAAGTAAAATGTGAGTAGCGATCGTGTTGTATAAATTATTTAATAAATGCGGTTTTACACTATGGGAGTCTTCTGTTTATATATGAACCGGAGAGGAATGTAGAGTATACAGCGGTTGGAAAGATCCTGAGATACAAGAGAGTGGTGGTTGTCCCTTGAGGCAAGGTGTCCCTGAGAGTTCTGTAAAGGAGGAATCGGAGGAGCAGCTGGGTATAGAGTATACATTGCTGTGGAGGATCCTGTGATAAACCAGAGTGGTGGTTGTATCCAAAAGCGAGCTGACCCTGTGGGGTCAATGTAAGGAGGTGAGGGGCCATTGTAGCTATTTTTGGAAACACACAGTGTGGACACTGGATGGCATGTGCATGAAGATTATGAAATACACTATATATATATGTATATATATGGACAGTTTTTTTCACAGAGTGCTGGTTGTGATTGTTTGTGTTATACAAGATATTAGGTCACTTGGTCTTTTTTTGGATATTCCCAATTAGGGAATACTGTAATTGCACTTTATCAAGCACTATTTGTCACTTTGTCACTTTTATGTTTTGGTGCAATACACTTTATTTGCTATTTTGCACTTATATATGACTATTTATTATTATTAAATATATATATTTAGTACGTGGTCATATATTTTGTTGTTTTGGTGCAATATACGTGTCACACTTTATTTGTTATTTTGCACTTATATATGAGATTGATTTGAATATTGATTTTATGATTATTAATTTTATATATTTATCACGTGCTCACTTGTGGTTGTTTACACTATTATCTACCTACCCATAGTCCCCCTTCCCTGTCCCCCTACATTTAGTCCTGGATTTCCAATCTTCTTAGTTCTACTACAAGTCTCACCTATTCCCTACCCTACATTATTCTCTTTCATGTTCCTGGAGGGATCACTCTACTTACTATTTCTAATGATTATTCTATACAAACTAATATGTAGCAGTAGAATACAGGAACTAAGGTTCCATTACCCCAAGTTTCCCCATCACATCCCCTCCCCCCCAGGCTAGATAACACTATACTTTTTATCATGCAATGAAATGTTCAGGAAACCACTTCCCTCATCATTGATCACTGAACCAGTGACAACACAAAAACTAATGTATAATCACTTGCAGGGATATGCTGCCCTCTACTGTTTGTATTTGTAACTATCCCAGCAATGGGCAAACTACGGCCCGGCGGACCTTTTAATCCGGCCCGCGGAGCTAGGCTCCCGCTAGGCTCCTCTCACAGTCCGCCCTGAAGACCGGTGTAGCATGAAAATCTGTCTCCTATGAGGATCTGTCCCCCTCGACGTATCTGCGCATGTGCCGGAGATCGCCGATCGGCTGCTAATGCCTGAAACTGGCACATGCGCAGATACGTCGAGGGGGACAGATCCTCATAGGAGACAGATTTTCATGCTACACCGGAACGGCGCGGGAACACGGCGAGAGGAACGCGCGGAGCAAAGGTAAGTGAATTGACACAGGGGGGACTTGGGGACTTAATATGGGGGATGAATTAATATGGGGAATGAATTACTATATGGGGGATGAATTACTATGGGGGATGAATTACTATATGGGGGATGAATTACTATGGGGGATGAATTACTATATGGGGGATGAATTACTATATGGGGGATGAATTACTATGGGGGATGAATTACTATATGGGGGATGAATTACTATATGGGGGATGAATTACTATATGGGGGATGAATTACTATGGGGGATGAATTACTATATGGGGGATGAATTACTATATGGGGGATGAATTACTATATGGGGGATGAATTACTATGCTTACTATGGGGGAATATTACTATACTTACTATGGATGACACATACACATCATTCATCTACTCTTGGTCCGGCCCCCAGGTCCAATATATGAACCCATTGCGGCCCTCAAGTCAAAAAGTTTGCCCACCCCTGAACTATCCTTTGCTTATTACCACAGAATTAGTTGGATACAGGCAAATCCTCCTGCCCCTGCTAGCTGGGTCAGAAACTCTGATTGAAGGATTGAGATGTTATATAAATGGGAGTTTCCAGTAGACACAGAACTCAGTCAGATTAAATTATACACACAAGAGCTGCTATATTTCACCCAGGCCAGAAGCAGAGATTATTAGGCAAGTATTCCTATGTTCTGATAGTTTAACTGCAGCTGCTAATTGCTTATTGCATGTGTATCTGAATCTCCAGTGTAGCTTTAAAGGCAACTTGTTGATTTGCCCTGCATGACCACAACATAGGTTCATTTGAAAGGTATTGCCAGAAAGCGAGAGAACAAATCAGGCTATACACAGTATTACTGTAGTCAGATTAGTACAGATTATCTCTGATTGGATGCTATGGATCACTAATAGACATTGCATTTCAATATCTAAATTTCGTTAGACATACGCATTTCATTATGAATTGATTTTTGGTAAAAAAAATTGATTTTTGGAGATTCAGATGTATACGAATCTCCAAATGCACATAGTAACAAATGTCTGCGAATCTGAAAAAAGTTATATCAAAATTAACAACTGCATTTGTTTCATTTGAATGACGTCACATGATGAGATTAGTAATTCAGATCTATGGGGAAATCAATTCAATATACGAATTAATTTTATTATTCGGATTCAAGTAAATTTGTGATTTAAAATGAATTTTCAATGGTCACAGTCAGTCAGTTCAGTTCCACAGTCTAATGCAATTCTTAAAAAAAATTTTTAAAAAAGACTCGTGAGCCAATATAGTGACTTTCACCTTCAAAATGTGTAACAAAATAAAATATACTATTTTTTAAAAAATGAATAAAAACATAAAATAAAAACAAAAAATAAAAACAACAAGGGAGGGGCTCTGATGTCACCGTGTTCGATCGGCTTTGCTGTGATACGGCGAGTACTGAGAGAGAGTGTGATACACACTGATGGCTATTTTTACTGATGGGCTTGTTTTTATCTGTTACAATGTGAGTGTGACAAACTTAGTTTTGCAATAAAGTGTTTTAAAAGGATAAAGCACTATTCTTTGTTTCCCTTTATTACCATACATGTGGAGATTGCTGGAGTAATCTTTAGGAGGTTCATTCCCCAGGAGGGGTGGAAGAGGCATATTATATCCATTTATCTGTATGTCCATAGAAGAGGATTAAGTGTCCAGGTGGTTAATCAGGAACACTGAAGTGTGGAGAGATCCAAAGAAGGTGGTGGTCATCCAAGGGATCCTTCATCCTCATGTGGGATAAACTGCGTTTATTAGCCTGATAGGCTATGAATTGAGGTGAGCGCATAATAGAGCAGCAGTGTTGCTATAAGGAACTTGGAAACCTGGAATTAATCCATTTGATTGAAGCTGATTTATGGGAAAGAGGACTTTTGTTTATTATACTGTGATGATTTTTGATGCATGGGTGGGATAAACTGCATTTATTAGCCTGATAGGCTGTGAATATAGGTGAGCACATAATAGAGCAGCAGTGTTGCTATAAGGAACTTGGAAACCTGGAATTAATCCATTTGATTGAAGCTGATTAATGGGAAAGAGGACTTTTGTTTATTATACTGGGATGTTTTTTGATGCATGGGTGATTTTCTATGAGGATTTTTTATGTATTATATTGGGATGTTTTTGCTGCATGGGTGGATTTTTAGTGGAACACAATTAAGAGGGTTATTGCATGTTTCTGAAAATTGATATATATGCACATGCTGTTTTTGTTTTTAGGGAGCGCAGCACAATAATTTATTTATTTACTAATGCAATTCTTAGGTATGAAAAATTTGAATTCACTTGAAATGTCATAATCAAATATATATAATAATATGTACCAATCTTTCAGAAAAAAACTGCAATTTTTTTCAAATCCACCTAGACCAACAAGTATACAAAAAATAATGCTGTAGATACAAAAATAATTCAGAAAATGAACTGGTTCAATATAATAAATATGAGAAAATTCTTCAATGAGTGAATGCATGTTTAATCCCTAAAATATGCTTTTAACTCTGCCTTACTGAATTTTCATATACTTATCTAAATTAAAGGAGCTTTTTTGGCTATACTTCTATGGATCACAGGAGTGCAGTTCATTCTGTACTCCTGTGACCCGTTTTCAGCCAACAGCAGGCTAAAGCCTACTGCTGGCTAACATCACTGAAAAGATCCTGACCATATGGTCAGGATCTGCCCAAAAGACTGGACTGGCAGCTGGCTCAGTCAAGAGACTGAGCTAACCGTTCTCACCCCATCCACAGCCCAACGCTCCAGTGAGGAGGGGCAGAGCAGAGAGCTGGTGACTGACAGTCATGGCTCTCTGTTCATGGTGGAGAGGAGAACTGAGCAATCAGCAGTGTCTTATTGCACAGTTCTCAGTGCAGAGCCAGCTTGGGACAGATAGATGCTACATCCACCTAGGTGTGTATAAGGTTTTTCTTTTTATGTATAGCCCATACTTCTCTTTTAGATTTCAGGCTTGAAAGTGGAGGGAAACCTTAAGGAGTGTTGCAAAGTGAAAAGATATTAGTTCACTATAGAAAAGGATTTTGGCATAAATAGCTACAGTATATCCCTTTATGTAACAATAGGCACAACAAATATTATGATATTTTTCATTGAACTGCTAGTTTTGAAAGTCAAAGTATTCAATTATGGCAGAGCTGGAAGGATATTAGAATACAAACAAAGAATCAAACCCACAAAAGGAACACATTAAGTCTTTCAAAACAAAAACCTTAATACATGATGGAAGATTACATGGATTATATCCACACAATATCCGGGTTTTTACAAATTGTTACTTTGGAAGGACTGAAATAACACTAGTCTACTCAGCAGACTTTAAGTTCAAGCAAGAATAGGATGAGGTAACAAGTAAACAGAATCCTCTATATAAACAGAAATGTGACAAAGTACGGATCACTTAGTTTGCTGAAGATGTTTTAGTCTTAAAAATAGATCAGTTTACTTTGAAAGATACAGTATGCATAAGCGTTGCCCTTGTGACTAATCAGTGAGATTTTTCTTTGATTTTTCCTTTTTAAAAGTGTATCTCTAGGCAAAGCATTTTTAGAGTTTTGGACAGAGCAGAGTGGGATTAGACCTTCTGTCAAGTTTTTATTGCTGTCCGTTTCCCCATTGGGGACATTCATAACTGTTTGTATTAGTGACCATTGTCACTGAAACAGAGTTGTGCCAAGAACAAGAGGTGAGGGGAAATATAATGGGGACACACGTTCCAAGGAAGCTGTCTAAGAGAGGAATTGTTCCTACTTTGGGGAGATTTCACCTAATTTTCTGCTGCATCTCTGGGGCAGGAAATTAAGGGAATTCTCCCAGATGATACACAGACAGCAAAAAAAAAAAAAGAAAAGAAAAGAAAAACAACTTCTGTTACCCAAAACAAATAAAGAGGTTTTAGCTATACATACACTTTAAATATGTTTGTGAATTTTAGACAAACTTAAATGATAGTGGACGGGATATCCAGTGCTCCCTATATAGGACTGTAATGCATCCTGGGATTGGCTGTACTATATAGCCATTAAAGTGATATTAAACCCACAGATATGCTAAGCACTTACAGCAGCTGATTTAATCTCTTACTGAGTATACAACTTCTTTATCTTTTATTCCTTGTCTATGTTTCAGTGTAGGCTGGTACAATGAACGTTGCCCCAGATTTCCTGTTTAAGAGAGGCTCCATTCTCTTGCAGCATCCTATGGAGCCATCCTTACATTCAGGGACTAGAGTTATGTCTCTCTACATGGTTTGCATCAATAAAAACACATAACCCAATAACTTAAGATGGCAAGACACACCTCTGCTCTTTCTTTCCTGTGAAGACCAGAAGTTCAGGTTAGCAGCACTGACAGAGCAGGGGCCAGCAGCATTGAAAGCTGTAAACTGCAAGTGGGGTAAGATATTTAAAGTGACACTAAAGCTTTGTTTAAAAAAAAAAAAAACATGTCTATGCTTACCTGCCCTGTGCAGTGATTTTGCACAGAGGAGTCGTGATCCTCTTCTTTTTGGGTCCCCTCCAGTGCTCCTGGCTCCTCCCCCTCTAGCAGTGCTCCCAGGGAAAGCAGCTTACTCTGGGGCCACTGCTGCGTATTCATCCCCAAGCAGCTGCTGCATGTGTCGATAGATAAGACACACAGAGCCATAACTTCCCCCCCCCGCTCTCTCCTCATTGGCTTACTGGCTGTGATTGACAGCAGGGGGAGCCAATGGGCTCCCACTGCTGTCTCAGCCAATTAGGAGGAAGAGTCCCCAGACAGCAAAGGCTTTCGAGAACAATCGCTTGATCAGATGAAGTTCAGGTAAGGATTTGGGCACCCCCCAAATCCTTACCTGAACCCCCTCTGATCCGGGGGAGGGGGGGGGCACTGCACACAGAATTTGTTTTACCTTCATGCATAGAATATTGGAGGTAAAATACTTCCTGCCTTTAGAACCACTTTAACAAATAGTTTACTGTTATCATGCCTAATGTGTTAGGGTAAAAAATTATCAGGGCTTAATATTACTTTATACATGGAACTACATCAGGTTTCCGTGCTGAAATTGTTTGGTGCAGTGTTTTCAGTGATGAAAAAAAGAAGAAAAACAAAAAACAAACTAATGCCCCATATGTCCTGCCATTACATACAGTGGCATAACCCTTTGTCTGATGTTAAAGCTCACCTATGTTGTTATTATGAACATTAAAGACAAACTTCAACAATTTCGTATCACCCCCTACTAGGCAAAAGTGTGGCGCAACGCCATGAGTCACTTGGATAGAAGATTTCTGCTATGACCCAGCCTATAGAAACAGACATGGCTTCGTACATTCCTGTGTTTCCACTAATCCCTTTGCACTGACTTTGGCTAGAAAATGAAGAAGGGGACAGAAACCAGAGAACATCCCTAAGTGCTATGCGAGAAAAACTCTACCTCCTGCTTAGATGCCTGAGGTGTACCAAACAAACACCATACATTATTTCAGAAGCTGCATAGGGAGATTTACCCCCTTTGTCCTATTTACCATTATCATCGAAAATGAAAACAAAATAAAATCCGAAATTTTGTGTTGACATCAGAAAAGTAGAATAGGGGAAATCTTCCAATAAGGACACTAGTTCTGGTGACCCTGGTGACACCCTGGACTTCCTTCACTTTGTAGGAAATTTCTCTCACTTCCTGTTATGGGTATGAGACAGGAAGTGAAGGAAAATCACACAGATGATAAAAAAAAACTGACAGGGGTTATAGCCCTCCTTTACTCTATTCAAAATGAAAAAAAAAATTGCTTTTAGTTACACTTTACGCAATATTGCCTACTTAAAGTGGTTTTAAAGGCAAAACATTCTGTATGAAACTTCCCCCTCCAGCCCCCGCTTATGCTTACCTGAGCCCGCTCTCAATCCAGCAATGTGCATGAGAACATGGGCTCTCTGCCTACTCATTGTCTAAGACAATCAATCACAGCCAGTGAGGGGGAGCTTGGGGGTGGGGCAAAGAGCCCCGCTCTGTGCATCCAATGGTGGGCACTCTGCAGGGGGGAGGGGCCAGGAACGATAGCAGAGTACCTGAAAAGAGAAGGATCGGGGCTGCTCTGTGCAAAACCATTGCACAGAGCAGGTCAATATGATGTGGTATTTTGATGTGTGTTATTTTTAAACAACAAAAATTAAACATTTGCATTCACTTTAACCACTTGCCCTCCTGAGGATTTACCCCCCTTCGTGACCAGGCCATTTTTTGCATTATGACGCCGCATTATTTTAACTGACAATTGCGCGGTCATACAACACTGCACCCAAATGAAATTTTTTTTTTACCATGAATTGAGCTTTCTTTCGGTGATATGTGATCACCTATGCAGTTTTTTTTATAAGCAAAAAAAGAAAGACCATTTTGGGAAGAAAACTATATTTTGGACTTTTTGCTATTAAAAATGTCCAGTAAAAAAATGTAAAAAAATCTAATTTCGCCATAAATTTAGGCCAAAATGTATTCTGCTACATGTCTTTGCTAAAGAAAAATCCCAATACGTGTAAATTAATTGGTTTATATGAAAGTTATAGTGTTTACAACTGGCGGTAAAGATACTGGGATTTTTTTTTCTACTAGTAATGGCTGCGATTAGTGACTTTTAGAGGGACTGTGGCGGACATTCTGACACTGGGGGGAACTGACTTGGTGTCACTGACATCCCCAGCGACACCAATACAATGAGCAGTACCAGGGGCGGACTGACAACTCATGGGGCCCCCGGGCAATAGGGGATCATGGGGCCCCTGTGTCCTTGCCCAAACTCAAAAAAGCCTATGGAAAAGGTACCAGGGGCATCTCATGGGGCCCCCTACTGACCCCGGCCCCTCAGGCAGTGCCCGAGTTTCCAAATGGTCAGTCCGCCCCTGATCAGTACTAAAAAAAAGCACCAACACTGTACTAATGGCACTGGGCAGGAAGGGGATAATATGAGGTGCGATCAAAGAGTTAACTATGTGCAGGGAGTGTTTTAATAAGGGGAGGGGGGGTGCTTTACTGTAAGCACACTGCCTGGGATGGCTGTGCTGTGCAGTGTGCCCGACCTGACAGGGGGGAAGACTGTAAACAAAACAGTCTTCCTCCCAGTCAGTGATTGTCGGTAGTCACCGGTTGCCGGTGGGGAATTACCAACCGGGATCTGGTGACTGACATCCACAGCCGTGAATGGCGATGCAGGTACGGAGCGAGCCCCCTATCCAGAAATACAAAATCCTGTGTATATATATATATATATACACACACACACACACACACGTTACTTTGCACTCAGGTTCCGCCCTGAAGCAGTATATCTGCTATAGGGCGGTCCTTAACCACTTCCCATCTGGCCCATATAGATAAACAGCCAGTTGGGAGCACTGCCCAAGCAGGTGGACGTTTCTAAACGTTCCCCCCGGCTCCATTGCCTGTGCACACTCCCTGGGAGCGCGCAGCACCGCAATCAGTGCCTGCTGTGTCCTCCGGACACAGTAGAACCCAAATCTCTGTACAGGACTTGTGTGTGAGGTCCTGATTCATGTGGTCACTGATTGGACAATCACTGATCACATGAATAGTAGTAAACAAGATGTCACTTCCTGACATCATTGCTTACGTTTGAAATCTGTGAATGATCACAGAGGTCACATGGCCAATCACAGCTCTCACAGTATTTCTCAATGGCTACATAAATGCAGCCAGAGATAAGGAGAAATTATTGATTTTACAGCCTTTATGGGTGTAAAAGCAATCAGTGTAAAAAAGAGAAAAAAAAAATCTTCATCACCCCCCACAAGTAGTACAGTGTCACTATAGTGACACTATACTGCTAGGGTGACCGTATGTTAAAAAAAAAAAAATAATAATAATTTAAAAAAGTAAAATAAAAATGTAAAAGTTTTTTGAAAAATTAGCATTTTTGATTATAAACTAATTTGGGTTATTTTGGGGGTTTTTTTACTAACAAGATAGATGACTAAATTTTGGCCAAGAAAGATTATTTCTTTGCAAAATTTTATAAGAAAAACTTTTTTTCCTAAATTTTTGGATTTTTTGTTTATATAGCAAACAAATAAAAATCCCAGTGGTGAATAAATATCACCAAAATTAAGTTTTATCTGTCTTAAAAAAATGCTAAACAATTCATATGGGTACAGTGTTGTATGACCACACAATTGTCATTCAATGTGTGATAGTGCTGAAAGCTGAAAATTGGCCTGGACTGGAAGGGGGTGAAAGTATCCAGACTTTAAGTGGTTAAGTGGTTAAAGCAATATATTTTTGTACACTACATTAACATAATCTAGCTAAAATGTTGCTTTTTTCAAAGACAAACCTTTTTTTGTAAATTTTTGTATAGTAGGAAATGGCCAAAAGACATATAGGGCTTTATTTGTTTGGATATTAAATCTCTACAAAGCTGTGTCAACTATAACATGTGCAATTCCTATCACTTTCTCTTCTGGTGTTAAAGTGTTACTAAACCCACAACAGTAAAACCAGTCTGTATATGCAGTAAAGCATGCTTGTTATTCTCACTTTGGAACCTAAGGGGTTAATCCTCTACATTGTGTAAAAAGACTGCTTGATCCTGTCTTCTCGGATCCTCCCCTTCTTTCACAGTCGTAATCCATCTGCTAAGGAGGCAATCTGCACATGCTCACTTTAGTGTATATTGCTACAGAGTTTTTTTTTCTTTGGGAGGGCTCATGCAATCAGCACAGGGCAAATCAGCACTGTCCAGACAGAGAGTCAGGGGTCATGCAGCCTCATAGGACAGCCAGAACAGAATGAAAATTTCTCCTACAAGATTAACCAGTGCTCAGCTGGAAATTGATAGAAGTCACAAGACTACTATATTCTGTTGATGAGAAAATGTATTTAGCAGTTTATATTTACTAAAATAATTGCAATACTATGTTCTGTGTACTGTGGGAGACCATATATGGTGAATACAAGTTTCTGGGTTTAGCAATACTTTATTATTCACCAAGACAATTAGAAAGCAAATTCCATGACAGGGATACAAACTTAGCATGAGCTCCAATCCATCAACAAAACTTGAAAAAAAAAAATGTAAAAAGAATTAGCAGTCCCTTTAAAGGAGATCTATAGTTGCAGAATACACTTTCACTATATAACATCTGCAACAATCATTAAAATACCTGGTAATCTCGTCATAAAGATCCTTGTTCAAGTACTTCCTCCCAATTGTGTTTCTGAGTTGACACCTGGTCATAATGACTTCAAGCAGCTACGCCGACACATAGGAGGAGATTTACTAAACCTGGAGCACACAGAATGTAGTGCACTTGTGCATAGTAACCTAGTTATTTTACCTCTAATTGGGATCTTTGAAGTTGCCTTCAAAATCCCAATTGGAGGTAAAATAACAATGTTTTGGTGTATATTAGAGATGGTGGCAACCATGCCCACAACCTTATTAACCAGGGGCGGACTGACAGCTCATGGGGCCCCCGGGCAATAGGGGATCATGGGGCCCCTGTGTTCTTGCCCAAACTCAAAAAAGCCTATGAAAAAGGTACCAGGGGCATCTCATGGGGCCCCCTACTGACCCTGGGCCCCTCGAGCAGTGCCCGAGTTTCCAAATGGTCAGTCCACCCGTTATTAACCATTCTCAGGTTTTATTGTTACAGCTTAACTATACAAGCTGAGGTTAGAAACTGATTGGTTACTATGTACAGCTGCACCGGGTTTAGTAAATCTCTCCCATATTGTACAGGCATGGTCTAATTTCATTGCTTTCAGGAATCTGGTCTGGGGCAATGATGTGCAGCTGATGCTGGAGCAAGTGCATGTAGTCAGGAAGAAATTGAAAATGGCTGGAGTTGAACAACAGCACAAAGATGCAAAAAGGATTAAAAAATAGCTGAAACAGTGTTTTAGCGCAGGAAACATGGTAATTGTTTATTATATACAGTTCATCGAGTTGGGAAATTACCCAGCTAGGGTTTAGGTCTACTTTAAAAGGTCCTGATGCAGGAATACCTATGATATTGCTGGTGACATCAATGAGGAGGCAAAGTACTACACAGTGAAACTAAAACAGTAACATTTGAAAAAGAAAAATTGGAAAACAGTCATCTTTCACTGTTTTTTAAATCCGCAAGACACTCACAGCGCTGCCTCAGGCCACAACACAAGATTTACTTTCCATTATACTACAAGCATTTGTTGGAAGCCATGTCACCGCCACATGTGTGCCCACATTGGCACTGAAGTCAAATGAGCATTACACTAAGAATTTGGGAGATCATTACATAATATCCTTGTAAATGTCACATGGGCATCAAGAGACATTTAATCCGTTTCTCAAGGGCCACATGTTTACATTTTTAATTATTCTATTGTGGAGCTTTTACATTAACACATTCTAGTCTAGTTTCATTGGGATTAAGTTCATACATTTGATTCCTTCAATTTAATCCTGGGTGTGACTGTATCACAAATAAACTTTTTTCAGCCTTATTGCTGATTACATTTCGTATCACCCCCTACTAGGCAAAAGTGTGGTGCAAAGCCATGAGTCACTTGGAGAGAAGATTTCTGCTATGACCCAGCCTATAGAAACAGACATGGCTTCGTACATTCCTGTGTTTCCACTAATCCCTTTGCACTAACTTTGGCTAGAAAATGAAGAAAGGTTACAGAAACCAGAGAACATCCCTAAGTGCTATGCGAGAAAAACTCTACCTCCTGCTTAGATGCCTGAGGTGTACCAAACAAACACCATGCGTTATTTCAGAAGCACAAACATTAATTCAGAAGAGATATGTAATTCAAGGAATTCCAGTAAGTTCATTCTTGGCAGGTACCTAATATGTAAACAAAGACTGCATACAATTCAAATAGAGATTTTTTATTTTGATAGTAAAATATACTGTATGTTAGGGTCAGATTAAAGGGGACTTTTGCAGGCCATAGATGGGTCGAAAATCGGCCGATTTTTCGGCCGAAAATAAAATCGGCCGATTTTCGGATCGTTAGTGGGCGATTTGGTCGACCGTTTTTCGGTATTTTGGCCGTTTTTTTTTTTCGGTAAAGTTGGAAAAAAATCGGCCGATTTTGCCGATCGGCCGATTTTCGCAGCAATTAGTGGGCAAATCGGCCGATTTTTTACCAATAAAAAATCTGCGCATGAGCAGTGACCTGCAAGAGGAAGACAAAAAGAAGAAAAAGAAGAGGAAGACGATGAAGAAGAGGATGAAGAAGAAGAAGAGGATGAAGAAGAGGATGAAGAAGAGGATGAAGAAGAAGAGGATGAGGATGAAGAAGAAGAGGAGGATGAGGATGAAGAAGAAGAAGAAGAAGAGGATGAGGATGAGGATGAGGAAGAAGAAGAAGAGGATGAGGATGAGGAAGAAGAAGAGGATGAGGATGAGGAAGAAGAAGAGGATGAGGATGAGGATGAAGAAGAGGATGAGGAAGAAGAAGAGGATGAGGAAGAGGATGAGGAAGAAGAAGAGGATGAGGATGAAGAAGAAGAAGATGAAGAAGAGGATGAGGATGAAGAAGAGGAAGAAGAAGAGGATGAGGATGATGATGATGAAGAAGAAGAGGATGAGGATGAAGAAGAGGATGAAGAAGAAGAAGAAGAAGAAGAGGAGGATGAGGATGATGATGAAGAAGAGGAGGATGAGGATGATGAAGAATAAGAGGATGAGGATGATGATGATGAAGAAGAATAGGATGAGGATGAGGATGAAGAAGAGGATGAGGATGAGGATGAAGAAGAAGAGGATGAGGATGAAGAATAAGAAGAAGAGGATGAGGATGAAGAAGAAGAAGAGGATGAGGATGAAGAAGAGGATGAGGATGATGAAGAAGAAGAAGAAGAGGATGAGGATGAAGAAGAGGATGAGGATGAAGAAGAGGATGAGGATGAAGAAGAAGAAGAAGAAGAAGAGGATGAGGATGAAGAAGAGGATGAGGATGAAGAAGAGGATGAGGATGAAGAAGAAGAAGAAGAAGAAGAAGAAGAAGAAGAAGAAGAAGAGGATGAGGAAGAAGAAGAAGAGGATGAGGATGAAGAAGAGGATGAGGATGAGGATGAAGAAGAAGAAGTAGGATGAAAATAAGAAGAATTCCAGTCCAGCAAAAAGTGTCTCCGCAGAGAGCTCCGCTATTTCTGACAGTTCTCTGACAGTTCCTTGACATTTACAGCGGTTGAAACATTGTATCTATTTGTTTCCAAATAAAAACATCTGTATCCTAAATGGAAACAAATAGATACAATGTTGCAACTTCTATAAATGCCAAGGAACTGTCAGAGAACTGTCAAAGAAATAGCAGAGCTCTCTGCAGGGACACTTTTTGCCGGCTCTAGACGGGTAGAAAATCGGCCGATTTTTTTTTACCATTGATGGTAACGTCGGCCACTTGAACAACCGATTTTTCGTTTTTTAAAAGAAAAATCTGCAGTTGTTCTCCCCATCTATGGCCTGCATTTGTCACTGTAGAGTTAAAACAGAAAAAAGGCATGCACGTAAAAGACGGGTCATTATACTTACATTAATGGAGGCACATGTCTTTAAATGCTACTGCAGTGCTGCTCCTCCAAGCTGCAAGTATCCAACCAGTCAGTTGGGTCAAATACCAGTTTCACTTGCCACATGCAATGATTGCTCCTAGTGGCTCACATGTCCTGTAGTGAAGTAAAGCACCAGGAGGAACCACTGCATGCAGGGGGAGCAGGTATTCACACACCAGAAGAGTTGAATACAGTACCTGTTTGCCAGAATGGGTAATCAACCAAATCATAAAACAGGAAATAATTGTATTCCATCTACTAGGCAGGTGCAAAGTTAAAAGCAATAATGCATGCAGGTTTACATTTTTTCAAATCAGTATATATATTGTGCATGCGTCATAGGAACAGTGGAGAATTTTCGAGGTTATGCATTGGAGTAATTTACTCTGTGGTTCTCTGTTCTTAAAATAAATGGTAGTCATGATCTGGCTGCTTTATAGCTTTGTAAATATTGGATATATTCTCAGTTATTCAGTAGAGGTCACCTATAGCTATTTCTATAGTTATAGGTAGTACTGTAGGGTATAACCTCAAAGGTGAATGGTTAGGGTATACAGTATAGTCCAAACTCCCATGAAGTGGTCATATCACTCCTGATGAATACCTAATTTTGAAACGCGTTGGGTGGAACTTGTGACGTCACCACATATGTTGTATGAAGCCACTGATGTTCCGCTTCGAGTTTGAGAGGCAATAGGAGAGCTGTTTTTTATGTGGATGCTTATTGCACTGGCATCTGAAGTGATCTACCTATAATTTGAAGGCCATGTTATCTGGTGAGTGTCAGTCTTTTGGAGCTTTCACAGTGTAAGCAAGAACACTAGGTGTGATGTTAGGAGGTGGGGATGAGAGAACTCTTTGTTCATAGATTTCTGGAAGGCCTTTTAAATAGTTTGCTCTCTGCACCTCACTTTTTCACATGTCTGATGAAGTGGTCCTGCAAGGCTCTGAAATGTTGTTTCTGTTACAATGATGTGATTGCTGAATAAAGCTTTGGACACGTTCTGGAGACCTGAGGTGTACTAATGACATTCTCTCAACTTTAAAGTCAGGAACCACTCAGATTCCTGACTGGCAGCTGGCTGAGCCTCTCAGCGAGCCACTGAGAGCCTGAGTAAGCCATTCCTGCCTCTTTCACAGGCCAGTGCTCCAGTTAACTCTGAAGCAGCAAACTAGAGAGTCAGAGACTGACAGTCAAAGGCTCTCTGTTCACTGAAGACCAAGAACTGAGCAAGCAGTGATCTTTGATATGTCAGTTCTCAGTCTTAGAGTCAGCGGGGACAGATGCAGCATCGAATCAATGCTGCCCTCACCTAGGTAAGTATGTGTGTTTGCTTTTTTTTTTTTTTGTTTAAATTCCGAACTTCTTTTAAGTTTTTGGATTGGTTTAAGGATTAAAGATAAAATGACATTAAAGAAACATGTAGCCTGGTATTGCTGACCTCTATTGAAAACACTTGTTACATGGCTGTCATGCTGACACTCTTACTTTATTTATCAGTTACCTAGGGCAGGCATGGTTAGAACCTCTTGCAGTGACTCCTCCTCCCTTCCCACACTGCAAGGGTTAAATTCTAATGAACTCTAGGGGGTAGCAGAGAGAGAGTGCCTTAGAGTGGAGAAGGAGGAAAAAAGTAAGTATTATAGCTTACTCCTCTACCCCTAAACTAAATGAGCATTCAACCTTTGTATGTGGGGAGAGTTGGGCTGTGGGGGGGGGGGGTATTAATAGGTTAGGTCAGGGGCGGACTGACAGCTCATGGGTCCCCCGGGCAATAGGGGATCATGTGGCCCCTGTGTCCTTGCCCAAACTCAAAAAAGCCTATGAAAAAGGTACCAGGGGCATCTCAAGGGGCCCCCTACTGACCCCGGGCCCTCAGGCAGTGCCTGAGTTTCCAAATGGCCAGTCCGCCCCTGGGTTAGGTACTGGGGGGTTAAACCAGGGGAGGGTTAAGTTTTGCGGGTTGAGGTGTGTCAGGGTATATTTTGTGTACCAAAATATACCAGCTGCAGAGTATTAGAGAATTTGTCACTGAAAGCCATTGCATCAATATACATGTATACTCTATATACATGACAAACATCTCCATAAGATTCAGGAGGCAAGAGTGGATGGCATATTTGTCTATGATGCTTCCTGAGATATAACTTCACTGTAAATTCTGCACTGGGCTTAAAGTAGAATTTCAGCCAAAAATAAATAATAATGAATATTCCCTTAAAAGATAAACTAGCAAAACCAGCTTCTGCTGCAATATTCACCTTTAATCCAGAGATTTCCCATGTAGTACTTATTTTCCACCACTAGATGTCCCCAGTTTGAGGACTAGCATCATTCAACCCACTTCCTCTGTCCCAACATGTGACTGGGCAGTAAAAACGTAAAGAGCACACTGATTAGTTTATCTCGGTCACTCTGCTCTCTCTTACCAGCATTCTCCTCGTCAGCACATAAACTAATTGGTCTGTTGCTTCACATGAAGGTACTTACACTACTTGCATTAAAAAAATGCATTTAAGCATTAAACAATCTTTACTTCACATAACCATGTTGGCAGGTACATGGCTTCCTCTCTGGAGTGGTAGATGAGTCTTGGTTTTGTTTCAGAGATATGGTTGTCTTTGAGAGGTTTTGTGAAAACAGTTTACTCTGTACCCTTACAGTCTAGCAATAGGGGCTAATGCTTTCCTATGTATATATGTAAGTTTGATGCTTCAAAAATGAGTGTTTCGAGTTTTAGAGACAAGTTTACCATACGATTGTCTCCAGCATCTTAGACTTAATGCACCTGAACCGGTCTATGTTTATCTGGTGCAATTTTCTTTGTACTGTGTCATTTTTAAATAAAATTCTTTATGGAAAAAATGAATTTAATTATGTACTAATGATTACATGGTTACATTTATTTGTATCTTTTATATCAGCTTAGAGTTCAGCTTGTAAGCAGGGTCCTGATTCCCTGCCAGCAACACCATGCTGGCTGCAGGCACTTCCCAATGTCCTCCTGCAATAGGAATGGGATAGGATATGCACAAACCTATAACAGTGGGAAACTCTGCTATCTTTGGTCACTCACATTTTTCAGGCTTAAGACCAACTTCCAGAAGTTAGGAATGTCCACAATTTTACTGTAGTAGAAGCATAATACACAGTTGTAACAATATGACTTTCCCCTCCACTCAGGAGACCTGACATATATATTCCACACAGTGCATATCAAACATACAGCCTACCCTGAAGAGTTTAATTTCGATAGGTACAGGCTTACATATCAGTATACCAGGGGTAACCTCTTTCCATTACCCTCTGCCCCAGGGTCTGCTGGTCCTAGAATGTGTAGCACCTTCTAGTGTGCTACTAGAGTAGTGTAGTGTATTATAGGCAAAATCATTGTGTATGACTCATGGTAGTTGTGTGAATCATGTTATTGAGATCAGGTTATTGCAGGTCAGCTGGATGACTCAACAGGTTGTGGCTCTGTCACCTCCTCCTGACTCTGGAGGATCATAGAAGCTTCTAGAAGCAAAAAGGGGTGCAGGCCCGATCTGCATGTTCATGGGAGTCCTCCCAATCCAAGATTGGGAGGCCCTGATAGAATGGTGGACTGGTCCATAAATATGGGAGAGTCAGGCTGACAGGGGAAACGGGTGGAATATGGAGTGCTGAGGAGACTCGGTGCCTAGGATGGATCCCCTAGATCTGGGGGGGGCGCCTCCAGGCTAGGCTCAGGCTGGCTCAGGAGGATACATTCAGCAGAGAGGCATGAATGGGATCAAGGCCTGGAGCAGCAGGGAGCACAGAGGACAGTGTGAGTACAGCAGCACACTCTGGAATCTACAAGGGGAAAGACTGCCACTTGTAGCAAGCTTTCTAAGGAGAGCACTGGGCTACATCCTTAAGCCTTGTCCCAGGAGATCTTCCGAGAAGCCAGGAGGGCTCGTAGTGCCTGCAGGCTGTTGAACTGGGAGTAGCTCTAAAGAGGGAGAGAAGATATCTTTGTATGTAGCTACGGGCAGTAAAGTTGATTTTTTTGAGCAGCTGCTAGTTCCTCCCCTGTAAAGGGCAGCTGCTACTGATCCGCAATGACTGACATCTTTCAGGAAAAGAACAGTCCAGGATCTGCCTTTGTACATAGGAAGTTACATAGTTACATAGTTAGTCTGCATGAAAAAAGACAAAAGTCCATGCAGTTCAACCATCAAAAAAAAAAATGTTGTAATCCCACACCCTCAGTTGATCCAGAGGAAGGCAAAAAACCATCAAACCATGATCCAATTTGCTCCTGCAAGGGAAGAAATTCCTTCCTGATCCCCCAAGAGGCGATCGGATATTCCCTAGATCAACTTTACCTGTAAATGTTATTAACCAATTATATTCTGTGTATCCAAGAAAGAATCCAGGCCTGTTTTAAAGCAATCCACTGAGCCGTCCAGAACCAACACTTGATTGAGTCTATTCCGCATTTTCACAGCTTACTGTGAAGAAACCTTTCCGTGTTCGGAGAATACATTGCTTTTCCTCCAGATGTAAAGAGTGCCCCCTTGTCCTCTGTGATGACCTCAAGGTGAATATCTCTACACCGAGTTCACTATATGAACCACTGATGTATTTATACATGTTGATCATATCCTCCCTTAATCTCCTCTTCTCAAGAGAGAATAAATTCAGTTCCTCTAATCTCTCCTCATAGCTGAGCTCCTCTATGCCTCTTATCAGTTTGGTTGCCCAAAAATTGTCAAAAATTGAACTGCATATTCTAGATGAGGTGTTACTAATTATTTGTACAGGGGTAAAATGATATCTCTCTCTCTGGAGTCTATACCTGTTTTAATACAAGAGAGGATTTAGCTTACTTTAGAAACCGCAGCTTGGCATTGCATGCCATTATTAAGCTTGTGATCTACCAGAACCCCCAGATCCTTCTCCAACATTGATTCCCCCTGTTGTACTCCCCCTCCCCCCAGTATGTATGATGCATGCATATTCTTAGCCCCCAAGTGCATAACCTTACATTTATCAACATTAAACCTCATTTGCCACATAGTTGCCCAATTACACAGTGCATTGAGGTCGGCTTGTAAGTTGGAGACATCCTGTAAGGACATTATTCCACTGCACAGCTTGGTGTCATCTTCAAAGACTGAAATGGTATTTTTAATCCCGCTTCCATTGATTCAAGCCAACTGGGCATCCCATAAAACCTATTTCCCTATCCAAGTCGAATACCCTTAATAAAACAAAACCAAGCCCACGGACTGGTCATTGTCTTTGGATGCAAGTCTGTGTGAGAAATACCTGTTGCCTGGCTGTGTGGAAGAAGCTTAGGGATACCCACTACACAGCGGTCCTCATGAGGGATGCGCTAAAAATACATGACATACTAGCACCACCCACCCAGGGGTGAGGCCTAATTCAAAGGGGAACCAACCCTTTCTTACAAGCTCTAAATTGAAACTCCAGACTCAACTGTTCCTGTCTAATATGCTTCAGCCTCTGGTTCCTGGGAGTGAAGACTTTGTTATGATTTACAAAGCAGAAATCAAGTAACAATTTCATGTGGACTTGTCTGCCTGTTCAGTAGGCATAATAGAAAGGTGTGCTTGGACTGTTACAGTATGTTGAGATCCTGCCTTTTTCCCTTGCTACTTGATACTAATCTCTCACTTATGGTCCAACATGTTGGCAAGCAAAATCCTGAAACTGGATACATTTTAGAGACACAGTACCCTATTCACTATGGTCTGTGAAAGCTCTGTTTTCAGTATGGAGGAACTTATCATGCAGCTCCCAAGGGCTAATGTTTTCTAACAAAAGACCAATATCGACCTACAGCAGAATCCGGAGCAAAAGTACATGAATTGGCAACTGGCTTTAAAAGCCCATAAAGAGGCCAATAGACTCCTGGCCATCCAGGTGTGAGGACTAAAGGAATCTTGCCCAAATGGACTGCAAAAATCCATTGATTCTCAGTTGTCAGGTTTGAAATAGTCCATGGCTGCCTAGGTTGCTGCTTTGACCAAGACAGCAGAAAGAAACTGAAGTTTACCCGAACATATCTGTAATTTTCCCAGGCAACACCGGATCAATCAGAGTGGGCCCATTTATGCAAACAATCATTGTGATCTTGCCCCAGAGCATGCTAATGAGTACAAGAAGTTGAAATCAGAATTGTCCATCATCTAGGGGTCTCTATGCAGGCCCAACTTTATATAGGTGTTTGTATCACGTGAATAATTAATATTTAACCTGGAGAAGGCATCTGAGTTATCTGAAAAGCTAGCACTTTATTACCTTAAAAACCTAAGGAACTTAAGGTATGTGTCAGGAATGGACTTGCCAATAGTGGTGGGACTCACCTGCCTTGTGGGCTGCAGTACCAGGGCTGGCCAGCGGGTGCTCTCAACAACCAGAGGTTCACTTCGGCAATTAGCCATCACCTGGGGATGATTGCAGGTGTATTTAAGGGATGGCCAGACCTGCATTCTGTGCCTTGGTGTGTATTTTTCCATGGGCCCCTGTATCTTGTAACCTGCATTCCTGTTCCTGTTCCTGCCTGACTTGTTGCCGACCCTGCCTGATCCTGACCTCTGCTGACTTCTCCTGTTTTATCCCTGGCTTGTGACCCTGACCATTCTCTCCGCCTGCTCCTCCTGTACCTACCTGCCCGAGAGTTATCGACCCGGCCTGCCTGACTACATTGTGCTCTATATGTGTATGTCAAGATCCATCCTTCCCAGCAACAATAAGCCAAGATGACTTCCCTGTGCAGCCACTTCTGGTCAGGATTGGCCTTGGTGTAATGTCAGGGATGCGGGTGTGACAATTTATTAAGACTAACAATACAAACATAAACGCAGTGCACCAAACCCCAAGCTAACACAAATACATACAACAAGGTGAAACAAACCCAAACCTAAACTGGTATAGATACACAGGTACATACACATATAGAGCACAACGTAGTCAGGCAGGCCGGGTCGATAACTATCGGGCAGGTAGGTACAGGAGGAGCAGGCAGAGAGAATGGTCAGGGTCACAAGCCAGGGATAAAACAGGAGAAGTCAGCAGAGGTCAGGATCAGGCAGGGTCGGCAACAAGTCAGGCAGGAACAGGAATGCAGGTTACAAGATACAGGGGCCCATGGAAAAACACACACCAAGGCACAGACTGCAGGTCTGGCCATCCCTTAAATACACCTGCAATCATCCCCAGGTGATGGCTAATTGCCGAAGTGAACCTCTGGTTGTTGAGAGCACCCGTTGGCCAGCCCTGGTACTGCAGCCCACAAGGCAGGTGAGTCCCACCCCTATTGGCAAGTCCATTCCTGACAGTATGACTTAAAGTAATAGAATTAGATGTATCCTCAAAAAGTAAACACTACAAACAACAGTATATAAATCTCATAAAAAACATTATTTCTAAATGTATGTGTACATTGCCATGACCCATGATATGATACAATGCCAAGTGGGGTGGGAAGAAAGAAGGGAAGGTATATCAGGGAACCTGTTAGAGCCCCATAGCAATGCAGGGCAGCTTCCAGAACTGAAATGAGCAGGTGCACAGCTTCTGAAGAGGAACTTGTCAGAGAATGTGCAATGAGAGTGACAAAGGAGGATACACAGAATCAGCTGCTATTCCATTGCCACTCTGAATAGGGAAGTTTAGTAATGTAGCAGGATCAACCAGGCATTCTCTGAATGGTGCCCATGCCAAGAAGCCGACCTCCTGTGTTCACAATGCGGTACAGCAGCTTCTCAGCATGGAGCCCATTAGCAAGTGGAGATCACTGAAGTAATGGTGTCTACTTCAGTGATTTCCAGCTTCCAGGGGCATCAGCTAGGTATGGTATACACATAGTTATCTTGCTCAAAGCTGGACCACTGGAACTATGTATAACATACAGATGCCTGAATTTATGCTTTAAAATTTAGCTCCGCAGGTGCAGTTATGTTAAGATAACACCCAGTTTATATTTGTTTCATTTTCTAATTCACATAGCATAACTTTAAATATTTAAAATTGATGCTTACCATTTTAGATGATCTTTTCTAATAACTTCAGAACTGGCACAGCCTACTTAGTTCTCTTTGTTTATGAGAGGGCTGGGGAGCGGTGTTTGCCATAATTAACCCTGTAATTTGCTGGTAGATCTCATTATCAGTTGTAAATTAGATCTAAACACTGTCCTAACGATGGGTTAAATATATAGAAGCTGGGCTACTTCATGGCATGTTGATGAGAGGAATCTTAGCCTGTACTAAGTATTTATGTTGGGACAGACTCACAATTGTTCAGGAATGCTTTAAAACTTCCCAATAAGAAAGCAGGTTTTTTTTGCTGTAGCTGTGTGCTGTGAGGATGGAAATACATGAAAAACATATAATGGGGTTTTCTAAAATTTGAATGCTAAATGTGAAGTACACTTTAAACACAGGGAAGACATCCACCATGGTCAAGTGGGGCCCAGATGCTGAGAGGACATATAAAGAGCTGAAGCTAGCTGTGTGAACAAATAAACCATTTGGAAATGTTTTGCAGGGAGAAGACCATCATATATTTGTTTCAACCAGTCAAGTGATTTAGATGGAGTTTTCTTGAACTCTGCAACATGAAAAGCTCAGTTAGTATGCAAATATATTGCCTCATGTTTGTCAGTGAACATTCTCAGAATGAGACTAAAAAGCAGTCTCGGTACATTGGGAAAAAAATCCCACATTTTCAACCAAACCGTTGAGCCTGATGTACCCAGATGTAGCCTATTTATAAGTGGGCATCACTGTTTTCTCTGTAGACAGGCTTTAAGATTTTATGAAAAACAGACACAATTTAGTCTAAGCATCCTAGATTAGCTCACACCAGCCTCGTCAAATGACAGAATTGCCATTCACATCTACTGTAGAAAAATACAATTTTGCAACATGTTCAGGAAACTATGCAGCACATTTGTAAGCAAAATAATACGAGGGGTGTTCAAGTCAAACCGGGACTTTGAGTATGTCCTATTATTGATAGAGAGCGCACATGTTGCAAGCCAGTCTAGAGACTGTTAATCAAGATGGCAGACAACAGTGTTAGTGCGGGCATGGAACAGTGTGTGGTGATGTTTTTTTTGCAAACTAAGGTGTAAAACCCGTGGATATCCACAGAAGACTTCAAGCACAGAGGGCCATACATCCGTCAGTGATAATCCCGACCGTGGTGGTTCCCAGCACACAGCAGTCATTCCTGTGAACATTCAGCCCGTGGAATGCCTGATCCTGGATAATCAATATATAACCTATCGTGAAATTGCACAAGAGACAAATCTTTCTGTGGAATGGTAAATACAATGATGATGAAGTGAAGCAGACTGTCCTTGACTGGTTCAAGTGTACTGAAAAATCTTTTTATGCCAAAGCTTTCCAGGCATTAGTTAAATACTGGGATATCTGTATAAATATAGCAGGGGAGTATGTTGAAAAATAAATGCAGATTCCACTCCTTGAAATTTGTTCTTTTATTATATAAACTCAAAAGTCCCAGTTTGATTTGAATGCCCCTCGTAGGTATTAGCCTACAAATGTAAGTACATTTTTAGAAACAAGAGAAAAAAGGGGTTTATTTCCTAATGCTGGTTCACTCAGAATCTGGTGCAGCTGTGCATGGTAGCCAATCAGCTTCTAACCTCAGCTTGTTCAATTACGCTTTAGCAATAAAACCTGCAAGCTGATTGGTTTATATGCTGAAGTGCACAAGATTCTGAGTGAGCCAGCTTTATTAAATAAACTCCAAAGTGTCAGTTATCTGTTATAAATGCATCTGCGATCCTGTAACCAGGAAGATCTGAAAATATATGTGGCCGATTTGTTGGTTTGATAGCTGAAGTTTTAGAAATCACTAATTAAAATTTAGGTTTAGAATTCTGAAATTCTACATAAAACAACTATACAGACCAATATGAGTATGTACAAAGTGAATATGTAATTTTCAGATTGTACAGTGATGTATATCTTATTGGCACAATATAAAGGAATGGGAACCCATTTAATAGGGTGTGCTAGAAGTGTTGCAATCTCCCACAGAGATCTTACTAAGTATAATAATATGTTAAATAAACAGTATTACAAAGAGTGTGTGCTTTCATTATTTACTCAACAGGCCATCACAAAGTAAAGATAATTGGATTCAGATTGGTAGAATTAAATATCTGATTTAATATGCTTTTTGTTCCTTTAACTGTCAGATCCAGACAGACATTAGGACAGGACAAGTGTCTTGTTCCATCTCATGAATAGCTGAAAGGAAAAAGAGATTTCAAAACCCATGATCTGAGCTATTTGCAGCAATACAGGTTAAATTAAGTTCGTTTTATTCAGCTGGAAATGAGTTTGATATAGTTCCAACTCCCTGCAGTCCCTTAATATGTAATAGGTGTGCAGCTGCCTGTGCCGCATTTACCTAGATATGTCAAATGGTTGTCAATGAGTGTTAGTTATCTGTACTCACATTGTGGATAAGTCAGGAAAAGAAATGTATTTCTACTGACATGTTCTGACATCAGGCAATCACAGTGTCTTAATAAATTTCTTTTCTCTTTAAAAAAAAGAAAAAGTGGCTCTCACCCAGAGTTTTTCCAATATGTTCTACTTAGGCAAACCCTTTGTGGCTTGAGTGCTGCAACAGTTGCATTAGGTGCATTGATTCTATTTTTCTATTTATTTTGTGTATTGACCACTCTATGAAGTTTCCTTGTGGCTTCTTGCTATATAATACATTACATTGCCCCACCCCAAACAAATTATTAAATCCATTTTTATTATACAGGACATCTCAGATGTCCTGCTATTGTATATTGTTTAGCATTAGCGATATACTAATGGACCCCAATAGTGCTATTCTTCTTTTTTATTTTTTTAACTTAAGACAAAGGTAAATATCCAAGGAAGGGGGGTTCTGTAAATTAGGGGAAGGGGATAAAAAAAGTAGAGGGGGTGAGA
Source organism: Staurois parvus (assembly GCF_062004578.1). Taxonomy (NCBI): domain Eukaryota; kingdom Metazoa; phylum Chordata; class Amphibia; order Anura; family Ranidae; genus Staurois; species Staurois parvus. Next base: position 10,575,702 of record NW_028318031.1, on the reverse strand, counting down.
TAGGGGAAACAGAACCAGACCAGGTTTATCGTTCTGGCCAGTAATCACTCTCCAGGGAAGTTCTTTCACATGCCGTAATGTTAAATTAGGAATTAAAATTGGACCCAATAGAACCATGTTACAAAATCATTCACCTTTGGATAATGTGAGATCTTCCATGTAAACGGTTTACTGATGTGATCTATTGTCCTACTGTGGGGGATGTACTTTTCCATTTGGCTGGTGTACAGGCCCCAGCAACATTTGCAAGTGAATTACTAATGAATATAAATATTTTTTTTTTTGTAGGGAAAAAGACTTAGGTGCAAAAGGTAGGCCACAGGCTGGTCTCCTATGGAAAATCCAGTAAGTTCTAGAATCAACTCACATACAGAATACCAAAAGGGTTAGAGCTGAATACAAGACCAAAACATATGCAGAAGTCTACATTCTGATTCCACTGGAGATTGAGGAATTTTGGGGAAAGTATATGTTCCTGTTGGACTCCTGTAAATTGTTGCTTAAGATCCCTCTCCCATTCAGCCAAGGATGGAGGGGATATAATCCTCTGTTGATGTAGTGAGTATGATGTAAGCAATGGAAAGGCCATGTTGCATGGAAAAGAGTCTGTGCATATAGTTTCAAAAGTAGCAAGTGGAGACTTGGTCCCTGAAGTGACTAGAGTCCAGTTGTAGCGGGATTTACACCACTACATCCGATGCTTTGCATTGCACTTGGTGATGTAAGGCTTGGATGCAGCTGCTCGGCCATGGAAACCCATTCCATGAGGCTCTCTAAGCACTGTTGTTGTGCTAATCTAAAGGCCACATGAAGTTTGGAGGTTTTTAGCTATTGACTCTGCTGACAGTTGGTGACTTCTGAGCACTGTGTGCTTCAGCATGCGCTGACCCTGCTCTGTCATTTTACAGGCTTACGTTGCTGTTGTTCCCAGTTGCTTCCACTTTGTTATAATACCACTAACAGTTGACTGTGGAATATTTAATAGCAAGGAAATTTTGCAGATGGACTTATAGCACAAGTGGCAACCTATCATGGTACCACGCCTGAATTCACTGAGCTCCTGAGAGCAAAACATTCTTTCACAAATGTTTGTAGCAGTCTGCATGCCTAGGTGCTTGATTTTATACACCTGAGGCCATGGAGGTGATTGGAACACCTGAATGCAATGATTTGGAGGGGTGTCCCAATACTTTTGGCTATATATATATATATATATATAGCTCAGAATAAATGAGTAAAAGTCTTCTAGGCATGGAATGAACAAGTTAGCTACATATTGCAACATCTATCTTTTTCCATTCTTAAAGAACAACCTCTTTTAGAGTCTGGATGCTGGATGGAGAGTAATGCTCAGCTTGTCTCTTCAGAATTTCCGAAAGGCGTTCGATTGGGTTCAGATCAGGGGACATATTTGGCCACTAAATCACTTTCATTCTATTCTTCAGAAATGCATCAGTGGCCTTAGATATGTGTTTTGGATCATTGTTGTGTTGGAAAAGTGCATAATGACCAAGGGCACGGAGTGATGGTAGCATCTTCTCTTTCAGTATAGAGCAGTACATCTGTTAAATGCAGCTCCCCAAAACTAACAGCAGTCATGTAGCCCCACAGAAGGACACTGCCACCACCATGTTTCACTGTAGGTGCCATGCATTTTTTTTGTACTCCTCACCTTTTCGACACCATACAGTTTTGTAGCCATCAGTTCCAAAAACATTTATCTTGATCTCATCACCCCAGAGTACAGAGTCCCAGTAGTCTTTTTCTTTTTCATCATGGGCCCTGGAAAATTCTAGATGGCGTTTTTTGTGCATGGGCTTTAGGAGAGGCTTTCTGTGTGGACAACACCCATACATGCCATTCCTCTGCAGTGTATTGTGTAACGGGAAACAATCACCACAGTTTGGCTTTCTACTTATTAAGCTAACTGCAGTGAACTTGCACAGTGATTTTCTTCAACTCTTCTCATCAGAAGATGCTCCTGTTGAGATGATAACTTCCATGGAAGGCCTGGAAATCTCTGTGAAATGGTCCTTCTCGTCCAACACAGATTGGCAGTGGTCTTCCAATGTCCCCTGCCCTTTCCTGGGCTTTTCTCATTATATGGCTCCTCCTGCCTCCAGGCACCCTGGATCCTGTAGTTTTCTTGCCTAAATGGTATTGGGACTGCTCATAGCCCAAACTACAGCATTCAGTCTTTCTTGCTTGAAAAAATCAGAAGCTCAAAGTTCATAGAAGCTTCATCTTGTGATAACAAAGGGAACTACATTCAGGCAATTTTAAAATAATAATACAGGACAGAATCTGCATAGTCCAATAACAGCGATTCTAGCTACATAGGATTGCAAATCTTCTTTCTAGTCTGTAAAGTCTATTGTATATTCCCTGGATATAAACATTTTGGCGCTATAAAATGTGTGTTATAAATGCGAAAAGCAGACTTTCATATGTTTAGAATAGAAGAACTGTACTTTATTTTTAGGGATTGCCTTTTATTTAAATACAAGATAAATATAAAATGTTACATGTCACTGAAACCTATTTGTACTTTTACAGGTACTTGGAAAACAAAACTAATCTCAGCACACCTGCAGACTTCTTTTCAAAAGGTGTTACTCTCATCCTTGTGCACACACAACGTGCTAGTGCCCTGATGTGTACAAGTTCTGGCCTGCCACCATGTAACCTGCCTTTATTCACTGAGCTATCTCAAATGCGTAGTATTCCATAAGTTGGCAAATTCAAGGGGAACTTCTGTGTGTTTACTGGGATAGTGTCTTGGGTCACTGAACCAGGATTTGGCTCATAACACTACAGGTGTAATCTAAAGAACAGCTAATCCTTATCTTGACATTTCTCCTGTATCAGGCAAGAAATCTTATTCGACTGCACAGCCATTTAAGGTGTCCATACACGGTGAGAACTGGCATATATTCTGCAAAATACCCTAATTCAATGGGGTAAAAGTTGGCCGTGTTTACTGAAATGTATGCACTTTAACTGTGAGATGTTATATTTTTTTAAAGTAGAACTATACAAATTTTTTTCCATGATGGATAGAGCAAGGCAGGGTTATAACCCCTATTAGATTTTTTTTTCTCTATCTGTGTCCTATTATGGAGATTTCCTTTCACTTCTTGTCCCAGGGCCAAGCAGGAAGTGAGAGGAAAACCTTGCAAATTAATCCCTGCAAATTAAGGGAATTCCTAGGAGATCCCCAGGTCACCAGAACTAGTGTCCTCATTGGAAGATTTCCCCTCTATTACTTTTCTGGGGACAACCCAAAATGTGGGGTTTCTTTTACTTTCAATGATAAAGGTAAACAGGACAAATAGAGGGTGAATCTCCCTACGAGTGGCAGAGACAGCAATACAAACTGCCAGGGGTTCTAATCCACTCTGTCCAAAAGGTAAAAAAATGTTTTGCCTTTAGTTATACTTTAAAGCTCAACTACACCATTAGTATATAGTACTATACTGCAGTCAGCTGCATAAATTGTAATACATATTATTATACAGGATTTATATAGCACCAACAATTTGCACAGCACTTTACAACATGAAGGCAGACAGTACAGTTACAATATATGATTCAATACAGGAAAAATCAGAGGGCCCTGCTCATGAGGACTTACAATCTAAGAGGGAGCATCAAGGGATACAAAAGGTAATAACTGTGGGAGATGAGCTGAATATATGGGACTCTTTTTCCTTTTTACTGGTAAGTGGTGCAGCAGGGCTTAAAATATGCTATTTGCATAAAAGAGACAGACCACAGCTCTCACACACAAAACAGCAACCCAGCTGCCAAGCGGTCCAACACCCCTAAAACCCCCTCCCCAAATAGGGTTCTAATCAACAGTGCTGCTCAGGGAGAGAGAGTGCTTTTGATTAGAGCAGTGGTGACAGAAGAGGGGGTGTCAGACAACTTAAGAGCTAAAGCAGATGCTTTATGTAGAAGAGCAGTGGTCCGACAATCCTGAGTGCTGCCAAAACAAGGAATTATACCCTTGCTGCAGCACAAAGTAAGAAAAAAAAAAAAAAAGAAAGTGTCATCTTTATTAATGTATATGCTGCCTGACTGTATTACAGTAACAAATAGCAAGGGATCAGCTGGGCTTCAATCTCCCTGCATAAAAGCAGGGATGTTGTCGTGAGGCCTTCACTGTGACACTTGAATAACTGTGTTCGTTGAATAGTGAATAAGTAGAATTTTCCTACTAGACACAACATTCATCCAGTTATTATGACCCATGGCCATAGATAATTTATTTTATTGGGGAAGGGTTGGGTTTAATCTTGAGGACCCGGAGGAGTATAAATAGGTGTCACACTGTGCACGGCCTGATCTCCCTGGTACCAACCTCGGCCTGTTTCCTGACCACACTGCTATCTCACCGTGTAGGACTCTGGCTCACTTTGACTATGTCTCTGACCATGTCAGTAATCTGCTATTAAGCTATCAGCACCCGTGCTCCTTTGAGTCTTGAACCTCTGTCACAGCATTCAGGGGTGCTCGGACCATATCCGCAAGAGAAGCCCTTTTGTCAAATTGGCCTCCAACCAAGCTACATGACACACAGTCGTACTGGAACTGATTATATGCACAGTCACACTGGAATTTTATGTTCTACTGCAACCGGACACAGTATATCAGCCTTGCTGAGAAATACAACACCTAGCAACAATTTACAAAAAAAAAAAAAAAAAACCCAGAGCTTACTAAGCCTGACATCACATACAGCCTATTGTACTATGAACATAAACTGAAATACTAACATGGAAATCCTATACTGCTGTCCACCATGTTAGGTTCCATTCTTCAGGTACCTGTACAATGTTATGGGTTGGGAGTAGCATTTCAAAGGTCATCAGTGGTTTACTTGCTGACTAACTGCTCATTTACTGTTTACTTGCAGCATGGTCCTGTCATTAGGTAAAAAGGAATAGAATGGGTTATATCTGACCTACCTGTATGAGGGAGAGTAAGGGTAAAAGGCAGAATACAATAGGCTGTATGTGCTGTCAGGCTTATTGATGGTTGGACAATGCCAAATTTCAGTAGTGGCAGGTACAGAAAAAGAAAAACAAGAAAGTAATGCATCGTTGGAATGCAACAACACTGGCCAGAGCAACAGATTAAAATACAGCATAATAGTAGTCATTACAGCCAAATGAGCAAACAAAATGGAAGAGCACATTGCAGGAGAGCAAACTTATGAATGGCTACAGGAGAGTTTCCCCATCAGTGAGGACAGCTGCATTAATCTTTAAGGCATGTGGTATACAAGTCATCCAGAAATAAGAGCAACCCATTTAAATTCAAAGTACATAGGATTCTTTCAAGCAAATATTACTGTATTTATTTTATGGCACCAGTTATATGTGGCACATCAATCTGTACTACAAAGAATCCATTCTTGCATAATATACAGTATACTGGCACAGTAGCACCACATTTATTTATGTCAAAATTCTATGAAATATTACAGTATTCCTTTAGTATTACAAGATATGATATGTGATTTGAAAACAGAGAAAAGCACCTTCAATGCCCAAACAAGTGCACAAAGCTTTACCGTACTAGCAAAGTGACACAAGGGCAATTTATAAAACCATTTCATCTAATATAAAAAGGCATGAATCAATGTAAATATACACAGAACATCTTAAAGGAGAATTCATGATGATTCCCCTTCATATAAGCACAATATATATATCCATTTTGATGTTCTATATTCTTTAATATGTAATTTTTCTAAATTATTCTTAAACCAATAAAGAAACATTTTAGCACACAAATATAATAATGCACAGAATTCAAAACAGCTTTCATTAGTAGTGCAAGGTAGTTTTTTTAAAGATAGACTAACATTCTCAATTTTAGTGAGTTTGGAGGCTTGGCATATGTCCAATGTATGTATAGAATAAATATTATTTAAAGTGCCCAGACTATGTACACTAAAGTGTTTCCATATTATGAACCAACAGGAAAAACATTTTAAAGCTAGCCCTCACTTACCTCTGTAGCTATTGGCATTGTGTAAACATTTGCCTTCAAAATTTACAACAGAGGCAATGAAATCTTAGCTCTTCACAATTAAATCTTAGCTACAGTAGGTTGTATATATTACACAAATGCGTCCTTCATAGGCATGTTGAGGGCAACCTCCAGACGGGTTATTTAAAGGAATTTTGTATTTTTAATGTCTCACTTTAAAAACATTACTAAAATTGCTGCTTTTGACCAAATGTAGTTTTTAATTTTGGTTGCTTTGATACATGTCCCCCAGGGCAGTGCCCAGCCCCCCTTGATAATTTTTTGACAATTCGTTGCTTATTAGCCTAGAAAATGGTCATTACGGTTTTTAATAATTGGCTCCTATTAACTTCAAAGAGGTTCAGATTCAGCACCTGAACATTGGTAATGTTTACTGAACCTGCCTCCAAATCCAGGTGTGTTAGGCTCATCACTAATGGCCAGAATTAAAATACACTGTTTACTTCAACTTATCCCAACATTTACTTCCCTGACAACCTATAGAAATGTACAACATATTCTGTATAATCTTCTGCTATGGATGTTATGTTTTACTTAGTGTTTTTTGTGTGAGGGTGAGTGCTGTCAAATGCAGGTTGTTAGGCAGCAGAGTACTTGTATAACAAATTGGTTCAGTTCATGCTACTAGTCCAGTCTGCAGACTAAGTAATCCATGAGTTCATTAGTTATGCAAAGACCTTTGAAGATGCGTAGCTACCATCCTGTCCAAATGTCAGAAGAACTGATACCTATGAACTGGAGTTATACCAAGAGAGAGTACCAAGTCAGTGCAAGAAAATTGCTGACACTTTTCCAGTTTACAAGGGGAATAATAGCAAGTAATGGCAACAAGACGGACTGGCGCACAAATTAAAGAGCTGATACCTTTTCAGGGTATTTAATAAAAAGAGGCTTTACCCAAGGGTAAGCAACAAGCCAGGACTCAAAGTCAAATGTAGGAAATCCTTCTTTTCCAAAACAACATAAATATTTTAACCAGTTATTGTGCCAACACACCAGAAATACCAAAAGAAGAATCATTCCTATTCAGGGGTGTAACTACAAATCATAGCCACCTTTACCAAAAAGGTAATGGAGCATTTTTGGCTTACTGCTCACAGTGATTACCCTCTGCAGAACCCAGCATTTTGCATTGGTGACCCATACTCCTGATAGTAGCCATTTTACATTGGTGTTGGAAGGCAACTTTTAATGCCCCCCTATATAGCCTCTTTCCCAAGTCATCCTCCAGGACGGTCACATGAGAGATAGGTTCCACCTCCTACAGGAAACACAAGCGCACACAGGTTTAAAAGGCCACCCAAGCGGTTGCTGATTCCTGTAGAGGGGACTAACCCATGCACCAGCCTGGAGGTCCGGTCTTTTGTGTGTTGTCCCATCACAGCCTCTCCATTGGCTCGCATAGACAGACCGGGAGTTCTTGGGGTTTGTCCCGCACTGATAGCTGGTGTTTTCCACCTCGACTGGGCAGCGTAGGATGCTGTCGATGGCAGAAGTGACGTCTCTCAAGAATGGTGGCCATATGGGGATCAGCGAGGCAATCCACCAGAAATGATTTGGCAAAGATGGCCCCCCAGACCGGAAATGCCAGTTGTTGACATTTTTGTTATGGGCGGCGTGTGGCATCCACTGGACCGGAGGTCATATAGCATGGTGAGGGCATGCATGAAGGACGCGCTTGGAGGACACGGTATCTACCCTCCAGGACGGTCTAATGGCTGAGGACCAAGCCTCCCCAGCAGTGTCTGCTGAACCTTGCCCCAGCCCTTTACTGGTTGGTCCGGTTAGTCAGAGATGTTTATGTAATGAGGGGATATGGTGTGGTCACTTTGATTAGGCTATCAATGGACCTTATATGCACTGCAAGGGTACTGTCTTAAGTCGTGGATATGTCTCCTTGCAGCTATATGGAATTTACATGTCTTTCTGTTTTCTAGGGAGACTGAGAGGAGGGGCAAGCAAAGACTGGGACCTTGCCCTTTATTTTCGTTTCTCTTGACAGTCTAAACCACCAGAGGCTTCTGTTAATAAGCTCCTCTGTCACAAATGCCCTAAAAATATTGTGGATTTCAAAAAAGAAATTACAAACAGCCATTAATGACATGAAGCAGGGTGAACAGCCTTGTACCTTATCTCAGAGAACAGAAAAACCCCTTAAAGTGTTACTAAGCCCAGAACCCTGCATTCACTCTGTCTGGTGTCCCACAGTACACAGAACAGCGAAATGCAATTACCTTAGTAAATATAAACTGATAAATATCTTTTCCCATTCCCGTTAGAACAGTCTCATGGTTATCAATGTTCAGCAGAGCACTGGTTAAAGCTTCTAGCAGGAGTTTTCTTTCTGCTCTAGGAGGATGCAGAACCCCTGACCCTCTGTCTGGGCAGTGCTGATCACAGGCACTCTCCAGCCTAACAATACACACCAAACTGAGCATGTGAAGAGTGTCTACCCACATCATTTTTACACAATGCAGAGGATACACCCCTTAGATTCCACAGTGGGTATAACAAGCATGGTTTACTGCATATACAGACTGATTTTACTGTTGTGGGTTTATTAACACTTTAATACCTCCATGGTTCCACTAATCCAATCCTACGTGGATTTGGATTTTTAAGAGGAGGAAGAGGAAGAGGGAGAACTGCTATTCCCCGATAGCTCAATATCAGAGGAGTCCAAACAGGGGAAGTGCAAAAGGTGTCTAAGCGTGTCTAAACAGAAGAATTGCTCAAAGCAATCTATGCTACAGAGCAAATTCGAGAAACCATACCGACTGATTCGTCCAAGACAAATTATATAGAGGACTACAAGAGGTCAGGAGAAGAACATTCCTGGTCCATAATTTTATTAGAAGTATAATAGAAAAGGAATGGAAAGACTCAGACGGCAAGCTTTTTAACTCTAAGGCTTTAAAACAAAGATTCCCGTTTGATAAAAAAGAAGGGGTACAGCCTAACTGTCCTAAGCTTGATGCTTCACTGGCTAAGGGGACATGGGGCTCCTGAAGGACAACAGACAAGAAAATGGACACTACTCTAAGACGTACAGTACCTAAGAAGCAGTGGACACAACTTTTTCACCAAACATATCCAACACTTACGTGGCCAGAAACTTTATGCTCTGGCTGGAGCAGCTCAGCTCCCACTTTGAGAAGATTCCAGGCACATAAGGGGCCCTGGATTCCACATTATTGGTAGACAAGGCAGTCGCATATATAGCAGACACTTCAGCTGAGGCAGTGAGGATTGATGCTTGTACCACAGGTCTCATTAACACAGAAAAAGAGAACTTTATGGCTCAAAACATGGGAAGGAGACTAAGAACAGGCTTTGCGAAATACCATTTGATGGTAACCTCTTGTTCTGTCCCGAGCTAGAGAAAGTCCCTGAGAGATCAGCAGACAGGAAAAAAGGATTCCTATTAAAGAAACCTAAAGACAAGACAAAAATATTTTTTCATCGTAACAGACGAGAACAGCATCCAGAAAACAAAATTCAGCAAGGCCAGCGTAAATGGTCAAGGGGAAAAGACCAGCGTCCTCTTTCCAAATACACCTACAACCAGCAAAACCAAGAGGGGTTGGGTTACAGAATCAACACAGCTCTGCAGAAAATCTTTTTATCAGCAGAGAAGGTCACCAAGTTTCTGAAGACCGTAGGGTCAGGTGGTAGAGGCGACGTTAGTCTCAAAACGGTTGGTAATGTCACTCCTGGGCCTAAAGTCAACAACTATTCCAGCAATACAATGGGAACAGCTCCATATGAAACCTCTCCAGGTCCATCTACTGAGTCACTTGGATGAGAAAATAGAGTCACTAGAAGAACCCACTGTTAAGGACTCTTTAAGATGGTGGACACTAAAAATCAAGCTGTTGGAAGGAAGGATTTGGAGACCTCCAATCCAGATACACATAACCACAGATGCAAGCGCATCAGGGTGGGGTGCTCACCTGAACCAGGCAATGTGGCAAGGTGTTTGGGGGGAAGAGATGAGTACTGCATCCTCCAACCTGAGGGAACTGACTGCAATTCCCAGGGCTCTGCTAAGTTTCAAGGAAGAGATCAAGAACCATCATATTCTCACACTTTCTGCAATGCTACTGCTGTGGCTTACACCAATCACCAGGGAGGCATCAGATCAAAAATCCTGATGCCCACAGCCTGTTAACATGGGCAGAAGCAAACCTGGCATCCATTTCTGCTGTACATATCAAGGGTACAGAAAATATATTGTCAGATTTTCTAAGCTGGAGGCAACTAGGACCGATGGAGTGGGAATTGAACCAGGTCTTCCTATAAATAACAGCAAGATTGGGGACTCCGATGGTAGAGTTATTTGCATCATGAAACAAGAAAGAGAAAAGTTTTTTTCCCTGAAGAAAGGCCAAAAAGGGCCTGGTTTTCTGCACTGGAGAACATGGCAGAAGAGCCTCCCTGGATTCTTCCAGCAAGGAAGAACATATTGACATCTCAGGCATTTTCCATCCACATCTGAACATTGTGAAATTGGCTGCTTATATCCTGAACAGTCAATTTTACTGAATAAAGGTTTTTCTACTCGGGTAGTTAATTCCCTGCTAAACAGTAGAAAACTGGTAACAAGGAATATTTACCCTAAAATTTAGAAGAAATGCTTGGCGTTAATAACTAGATTTTCTACAGGACAGAGCAGAGGTAGGACTATCAGTAAGTACCCTCAAAGTCCATTCCGCAGCTCTAGCTGTTTTTCTTGACTTCCCATTGACTGAAGATTCTATGGTTAAGAGGTTCTTCAAAGCTATATCAAGAAATCACCCCTGAAAATCAGTCAAGGTGGCACCTTGGGACCCTTCGGTAGTCTTCAGAGCCTTGACCAGAGATGCTTTTGGAAGAGACATCAGTGAAATTTTTAACATTCAAAGTAGCATTCTTAGTGGCCATCACTTCGGGCAGAAGAGTCAGTGAGTTGCAGGGCTTATCCATTAAAAAACTGTTTTATTCAGACAAGATGGATCCCCTATTTTTACTTAAGGTAGCATCAGCATTCCATAGAACTCAAGAAGTGATGCTACCATCCTTCTGTCAAAATGCTAGCAATCAATGAGAGAGAGGTTTTGCTGCACTAGACATCAGAAGATGTGTCCTTCAATATTTGGAAGCCATCAAAGATGAAAGAACATCACCAGCTCTGTTTGTCTCTTTTGCAGGTGCACACAAAGGGAAACCAGCCTCAGAATTCCATAGCCAGACAGATTAAAATGACTTTTGGCCTACACATCGTAAAATACTACTTGTCCATTCTCAAGCAGTCGCTATTTCATGAGCTGAAGCTTCCATCAAGCAGATCTGCAAAGGAGCCATTTGGACCAGCGATTCTACTTTTGCAAGACTCTACAGAATTAATTTGGTCTCCTCCCTAGATCTAGTCTTTGGGCGCAAAGTTCTTTAAGCAGTAGTTTTATGCTAGGTATGCATCATTGGGGTCTCATGTGACCGTCCTGGAGGATGACTTGAGAAAGTCTGAGTTATTACCTGACATCTCCCTTTCCAGGAATCCTCCAGGATGGTGGATTCCCACCCTGACTTATGCTTGTGATAAATTTTGTGAAATGAAATCTGTTTTGTTGCAGTCTGAGCAATCTTTGCATACCTGAGAGGGCAGCCTTTTAAACATGTCTGTGCTTGTGTTTCCTGTAGGAGGTGGAGCCTATCTCTTATGTGAACATCCTGGAGGATTCCTGGAAAGGGATTTATCAGATAGCTCAGACTTTTACATTGATAGTCACTGAAAGTCTTATTCTTGTGGGAAGCATTGTCTCATCCTGATCAAAGCCCCTAACTACATCGGCATTTACAGATCTTACCAGACATGAAGTTATGTGTGAATGTATTACATACAACCCCTAATTTTGATTTCTGTGTACAGGCAGTAAATAATAGCCCTGGGTGAGATTTTAAAAACTTTAAAAGGGGTATAAAATTTTATTTTAGGTTCTTTCTAAAGATAATATCAATGTTAGAGGCAAAACGTTCCCTTTTTTACTTTTTATTAATTGTACTACTGAGGAGTCTTACAAAAGAAAACTCATTTCATATGTGAGTATTGCAAAACCTATAAACTCTCATAGAAGCTGTACTCCATTCCTCCCTAAATAATAATAAATATAAATAACAAGGCTGTACCAATGACTTGCTTATGTGGCGCTTACCTCTGAAGAAGCTGCTGTTTTCTTGGGCACCCTCTTCCCAGAGCCCATGGCTTTGTAAGCAGTACCATGCTCTCAAAACACACCCAGGATGAAAAGGGAATATTTATTGCAGCAATATATACAGTACTACAATAACAAAAGAAATAGAAAACAGCAATCAAGTAAAGTATGTGAAACCATTGTAAATCAACCACCTTAGCTCCGGAAGATTTTACCCCTTTCCTGACCAGGCCATTTTTTCAGTCCAGCACTACACTACTTTAACTGGCGATTGTGCATTCATGAGATCCTGTATGCAAACAAAATTTATATAATTTTTTTTCACACAAATAGAGCTTTCTTTTGGTGGTATTTGATCGCCACTGGGTTTTTTTTTTTTTTTACATTATAAACTAAAATAGACCAAAAATTTTGAAAGAAAACCCAACACATTTTCTACTTTCTGCAATAAAACATATTGAATATAAAAATGTTAAAAATCTAATTTCTTCATAAACTTTAGCCAAAATGTACTTTGCTAAAAAAAAATAGTGATTGGTTTGCGTGAAAGTTATACTGTCTACAAACGATGGTAACACCCTGCTACAAGTGTTGATGAAGGATGTTAAAATGAACACAAAATAGCAGTGTCCTGCAACACAGTGACATTCACACTCTACAGAGCAGCCCCATGGAACTTGTATGCTGAACAGCAGGACTTTATTAAGGAGCAGTGTAGTAAAGAACTACATTTCCCAGAGGCATGCAAAAGGAACATAGCAGGGCACCAGGTCAGCATGAAAACAAACAAGCAACTTTATTCAAAGAGCACTTACATGTAAAAAACCCTGTGGTCAGAGTCCAGGGTCGGTGCAGCATGCAGAGACAGCTCTTTCCAGTGCGGTGGAGCCGACGATTGTGCGTCCGTGGCATCTCTCCTTGCACTCCCGCTGGCTGGCCGGGGTTCCCAACAGGTGCTGTGACAGGTGGGTGGTCTGCAATGCATTTCTGAAGCTCCACCTCCTTTATCACGCAGGCCCACCCCTTGGACAGAGGGAAATATATAGGCTGTCAAATCAACAGGAACCAATCAGAAGGAGAGATGGGTGGGGTCAAAAACTGGAAAAGGAGAAAGAATTCAATAGAGGCAATACTTAAAAATAAAAAGGGAAAGTAATGATAACCCAGTGCTGAGCTGGATCAATATAGGATGACCATCAAATAATTAAAGGGATATTGTGAATCAGATTAGCAAAGAAAAGCAAATTAAAAAAAGCCATGCAGCTAAATAGTTGGATCCACCTTACATACAATTAGAACCATGGATAACAATATGTATGAAATCACAAATGAAGAGAAAAATAAAATAGAATTAAAAAAAAGGGGGGAGGGAGGGGATTAAAACAACATAGGCTATTAAGACCACAAGAAACAATAAAAACCTAAAAAATCTTTATGAATAAAGATACTACTGTATCTATAAAATACACAATTTATCAATTGTGCATACAAAATAAATGCATTAAAAGGATGCATGTATTTTGTATTAAAACATGATGTTTAGGGATAACTTAAAAGTGTACACACTTATAGCAGGACTGTGATACTACAATGGGTAATCTGACACTAATTGACACTTTGTGGGAACTTCCACTGATATCTCCAGTGACATTAATATATTGAAAATAAGATATATTGACACTGCACTAATAACACTGGATGGGAAGGGGTTAACATCCAGGGATGATCAAAGGGTTAACTGTGTGCCTTACAATGCTCGGTTTATTTACTGTGAGATGCTTTTACAAAGGGATGTGCTGGTTTTTATTCCCTGCTTTGTAGGAAAACAAAAATGGATCCACCCTCGTTGACAGGACAGAGCTCTGTGTTTACATTCACAGAGCTCTGTCCTGTCACCCACTTCACTGAAAGGAAGGTCCCAATCATTGGCTGGGAGCCGCTGATCAGCTTGTGCTGTAACTAATCAGAGCACAGATGGGCCAGATGGTGCGCATGCCCCCTACCCAAGAGAACTGGATCACATATTAAATGCGTGATCCAGCACAGAGATGCTGCTTTGTCGCAGTACATCTAAGTCATGTGGTCGGCAAGCAATTAACATAAACAATAGGTAATAAACAAGCAGACCAGTGAGTAACCCCTAATCACTGTGGTCCAGCAGTCTTTGTGAAATCCTTCCCTACTGGCCAGTATGTTTCACAATGCACACTCACAATGAGGTCCTTCTGAAGTTGGGTGTAGGTGTCTGAATGGTGTCCCCAGTAAGCAATATTGTGCCTTTAAGTAGGGCGTAGCAGGGTATGGCCAGCAGCCTCTCAGGGTGATTACCTGTCTACTCCTGCTCTATGTCTGGGGCTCAATAAAGCCAGCTGCAGTGACCATAAGTCATAGTTGCTCCCAGCAGGCTCTGTCTTTCCCAGATTCCACAGCAGCTCAGTTTCCGCTTCCTCTGTTTTCCCCAGGTGAAGGGAGAGGCTTTACTCCATTTCTTTCTGTGGCTGTCTCTACTCCCTCTCTCTACAGCTGCTCATCTACTTGCTGGCAACCAGGGAGCGAGAGAGAAATTGCAAAGCAAGATGTATCAGTTTAAGGTTTGGTTCACATTTGTGTGAGTGGTGCCACTGTGGGACCTGCACAAATACCTGCAGCTGCACCACCCACACAGAGAAATGCGGGACCCACAGGTGGGTGCCATTAATTCTAATGGCACGCCGCCCGCACTGGAAATCACAACTGTACTGGGATCTCGGTTCCCATGTAGACACAGAGGGACTTCCCTGCGTGTCCTGGGCCATTCAAATGAATGGGTTCTCGTGCCTGTGCAAACCCTAATTATATTTGTAGAATATGTGAGACAGAAAAAAGTTGCAGGCAAGGGATTTACTGTACACAAGCCACTACCCACCCTCTGTGAAGTCCAACTAAGCAAACAAAGCAAAGAGCTATGGCTTGACCATGACTGACAGTCAGTATAAATACATTTGTTTTGTTTGACAGTGTTGCAACAAATGCATGTGTTGCACCAAAATTATGTAAATACATACAATGCAGATTGCTTCTACCGCAAGTGATGCAGCCCAATTTGCTGGTCTTCAGGGATCAGTTCATTAATGTTTAGTGAATATTCTTTAATTTCTACACTCACCTAAAAAAAGAGTGCAAATGAAAGCAAATATATAACAATTGTAAGAGTCAGCTACTTATAGAATTGTTTTAACCTCCCTAGCGGTATGATTATGTCCATATTTCTGTGCTGAAAGCGGTAAATTTTTTTGCATGGAAATATGTCTTTTTTTTATTGTAGGCCTGTCATTTTTAGGAATAACTCACTGAAATCTGTCCGAACAAGAGTCTAGTAAACATTCCGGGTATGATAAAACTTGAAACACGAAATCATAATTTATAATTTAATAAATAAACATAAAAAATAATAATATAATAATAATACATTTAAGTCAATAATATAATCAAACCAAAAACACTGAAATTTGAAATATAGCGCCAAGTTCGCACATCGCTGAGCTCAGTCGCAGAATCGTTTTCAGTGTCTGATGACGAATTTCCCCACGAATCATTATCACTCAATTCTGCAAGTGGTTCTGATTTACTATCGCTGTTCTCTAGCTGGTCTAAAACCGCTTTTGACCTAAAGGGACGCTTTTTGGACGCCATGGACCTAAGTTTCCAGGCAGAAAGAACAGTCAAAATGCAGGCAGGGCAAAGGACAAAGCAGTAGGGACAAAATGTATGTGAAATGCTTTGAAACAGTAATGTTTTACTATGTAATATTCGTTTATTAGAAAATGACAGTTTTTAAAATTTTAAAATTTGCCGCCGGTTCCGGCCCCCGTACGTCCCGACCCTCGCAGGGACCGGAACAGGGAAGCCGCATCGGCCGGAGGAGATGGCCGGGGACGCTGCAGGGGACGCATCGTGGGAGCGAAGAACAAGGTAAGCGCTGCAGGGAATCCCTGAGTAACGCCACATGGTAAGCCCGAGTGTAGCTTGGGGTTACCGCTTTTGGTACTGAAACTTTACCCCGAGCTACACTCGGGAATACCGCCAGGGAGGTTAAAAACCTACCAATTTCAGATAGTCTAATCCAGTGTTTCTCAACTTTTTTTTTAGTCAAGGCACCTGTTAGAATTATGGACAATTTCCAGGCACCCTCTAAAATTATGGAAAGTCCCGAAGCATCCCATTCTAAAATATAAAACTATTCTAATAGTTTTATATAACACAGCAACATCCACACATGTTGGACACCCAACAAGGTGATTTATTCTTCCAAAGCAAATACACTTTTGCACACTGGTACCGGCTAGTATTCCAATGTTTCTCTTCTCACTCAGTTTCTCCCCCTCACTAATGTGACCCCAGTGCTGATGGAGAGGAGCAGGAGAGGATCAAACAAAGATGCTGTGCAGGCAACCAACATCCTTCTTATCAACTGATATCACCGGTTGTCAGGACACCAGCAGTTAGACAGTGGTAATGGTGCACAATGAAAACCTATGGCTTGTGTAACTAAAAGGCAGGCTTGTTCGACCTGCTGGCTTGTTTACATGTTTTGGCCAATTTTTAGACATTTTGCCAAGGCACCCTGGTTGAAAATGGCTGGTCTAATCTAATTCTAGTGGAATTTTGACACATTTTTTGTGTGTTACATCTCGATGATGTTCTGCACAGCAATCAAACTTCAGACTATAGAGAAACATGTAAGGGAATGCACTGACAGGACTTTACACGCAGAAGAAAATCTTTTATGGGTATATATTTGCCATTGTAACTATTTTAAACAAAGCTTGTTTTGAAAGACACATAGAGGAAGCTATTGTTGATCTCTCCTTCAATGCTGCACCAATGATTTCATCATAATTTTGTATCACTAACCTGCAACAAGCATACAAATCGGGAGTTTTCAGTTCACACTGATTTTCAGAAGTATGTCAGCAGTGTCAGCCTACATAATTATCTCCCTACAAGTGTAAAGGTTTTGTGTGAATTGGTTCAAAGACCTGTAAGGCTTATTCCTTTCTGTTGCTTGTTCTTATCTATAAACTTAATTTCGGTTCAATGGACCATTGCTCTAAATTGCACCTCAACTCACTGAATTTCCTCTTGAAATTACTGTTGCTGGTTAGTCTGGTCTCACAACTCTATAGATATAGCCCTGTATTGGCTGCTCCATTTGTGCTCAAGTACAGCTGGAATTTATCTTTGAGAACAATAATCTCTTCCTAAAGGCGTCTAAAGTGGGTTATGGATTTCTGCCTGGACTAGGTTGAACTCTGACATTTTGTACAAGACTCTTTAAAGCCAATTACACTAACCACACTATTTAGTAAATCTTAGACTTCCTTCCAATGTAAATTTGCACATTTCCACAGCTTCTGTAGAAAGCACTGACTTCATGACCAGGTATGCATAGAAGTGAGGGATGCTGCTTTGATTATTTTATGGCCTCCTTAGGCAAAGCCAAATTTAGTAATATAAACTGCATTATTCCTAGTTCTTATTAAAGTAAAATATTCATGAATTAGCATAAATATCTTATGTAAGGAAGTGTGCTGTATTTCTAGTCACAACATTATATGTCATCTAGTGCAGTATTTATCAACCCTTTTCCAGTCAGGGCGCCCCTGAAAACTATTTTCATTCTCGAGGCACCCTAGTTAAGGCTTGGTTCACACTACTGCACATTGGGGAATGCACGCAAAATCGCATGCATTCCCAACGTGCACATAAATGCACTGCTATTTAGCAGACACACAAGGGTGCAGTTAATTCCTAATGTTACCCCCATGCATTAGCAAATGCAGTATGTTTTTGGTGTGGCACAATTTAAAAAAAAATGGTTTGGGGACTAGGGCCAGTTCACACCAGATCGCAAATACAGTGTGTTTGAAGGTACCAGATTGCATTCAAATGAATGGGCTGCAAAATCACACTGCATGTTCCCCTCTCTGCTAACCTCTGCACCCCAATCCCACCCTGCCTACCTTTGGACCCCAACCAAATTCATAGCGCTTATATTTTCTTTCTGACTTATAATGGTAGGCACATACATTTTGAGAGAAGAATATTCTGAAGATAACATTGTCTCCGAAATTGCTGGTAAATTAGAACAAGCAAAATCTAAAAGGACTGCACACTAAACTACTGGCTTGAGTAATTCTGTTAGTCTATACAAATAATGCTGCTATAATTTAAAGATGAGCAGAAAGAATAGGGATGCTCCATTTAAAACAGTTAGATCTGATGGTAGTTTAAGAAAATGTAGAGTATAAAGTCAAAAAATGTCTGACCTTACCAGACATACTTGTAAATGTGACCTGAAGCTGACAGTGGTTATCCATCATTGGCAGACAGTTCTCAAAAACTGCTGCGACAATAGATATTACTTTCCATGATAAATGTTTTGGTCGCATCCAATCCAAGTGATTCTGGTATGCAGGTGACAAAGCTAAATAAACATCCTATGGATTGAATCAAGAATCATATAGTAAAGCTTACTGGTAGATCCATTGACTTCTGAACAAACTGTAAGAGGACTCTGGTAAAGAAACTGGTACAAATTACTTAAGTACAGTAAAAAAAACAAAAAACACAAAATGGTCCAGAGAATATCAAGTAGAATACTAAATTAGCATTACTTCACTGAGATAGTATTTTTTTAATCTCTTCTACAAGGCTCCTTCCCTTAAGAATTCAGAAATAAGCTCACAGAGCAGCAGTAATTATCAAATCCTACCCTCAATGATGGCTAGTTATACATGTTTCTCATACTTCCACATAGGAGCTCAGCTTTATAAAACCAGTAACAGCTTTGGGTGCATTAATATACAGTACAGTCTGCCTTTTAAGTCAATTGCAAAAGGTCCTTCAAAAAAGTAACACAACTCCTGCTAACCCAATGGTGGTCTCTTAAAGGGACAGCCACCAGGATTAATTAAAGGAGAAAATCATCCATAAGATTAACCAAGAAGATTGAGGCGAACATATCTATACCCCTTGGAAGGTAAAATGCCCATCTAGACCTAATAAAATATGCTATTGGGTCCATAACTAGAGGTAAGCCCATAAGAGAGAAGGTGGTGGGACCTACTTTGCATGTTGGTGTGGATCTATGTTTATTGTGTATGGAGTGGAGGAAGATTGGCACTTTAGAGATAGAAAACATGGATTTTGAACTGGCACTATATTGAGTATTATACTAAGGAGCCTTGTCTATGTCTATTGATTTCTTTGGACATATTGGTTTTCATGTATTTTATTGTAATATGTCAAGTGTATTGATTAGTTATAAATCACACGGGTAATCACATGTATACCCATATATGAAGGGAGAGTCACATGTTCTTTTGGATAATGATCTCTTGTACAAGGCTCTTTCCCTTAAGAATTCAGAAATAAAAAAGCTCACAGAGCAGCAGTAATTATCAAATCCTACCCTCCAAAATGGCTAGTAATGCATGTTTCTCATACTTCCACGTAGGAGCTCAGCTTTATAAAACTAGTAAAAGCTTTGGGCGCATCAATAGCAACAAAACTGCTAACCCAATGCCTATTAACATTTACATTTTTAAACTGTTTCTAAGAGAACCAGTGAGGCTTCCATCAATATATTGAGTCACAAATATGGAACAAACAGAAGATTTAAACTTCTAATTTGACTCAGACCTTTCCAATCTGCATTTGTTTTTCAGTCCAGTGATTCCAAGTGTTGAAGGTAGAAGTTCAGTATAACAGCCAGGCAAAAAATATTTTCAGGAGGGCAGCAATGGCAACCCCTACATTTCTCTTCTAGGAAAGGTTCAGTTTAATAAACACACCAGTTATTTCACTTGTGATTATATGGAACAAATCTGGAATACATGCACTGTTGGAAGCTACTGAGGGACCAGAGAGAATCCAGAAGAACTGCATTGCAGTGATTGGTGATTTTGTCTAGATCTAAAATAGCATAACTGCATACGTACAGTACATCTAACGAAAACTGGCAACAGAAGAGCAAATGTTACTTTGATTACCCAACTAAGTAGTGCCAGACTACTTTCTGGCTATGAGAGCCCTGTCAACAGAAAGGTTAAGAGTGCAAGATCCCTGAAACATCATCTCTGCCCACTCTTCTTCTTAATCCTGCACAAACTAAGGTGAGGTATGTGTGACTCTGTGCTCTTTTACCAGAGCTGGCCTGACCTCCGGATATTCCTCCAAGAACTGCAGCCAGTATACTTTTAACTACAGTTAGTCACTAACAAAACTTTGCTTATTCAACTTATCTGCTTAATATTTTCACAAGATAAATCCACGGATAGGTGCATCTTATATTAAAGGTGCAGTTATACTTATTTATTTAAACTTGTATGCTGTGTGAGAAGAATAAAAATCAGGCTGGCTTTAGGTTTGACAACATTGTGGACAAAATTCTAGCATGGTAATTCCCCCACAGTGTATAAAAAGGAAGCCTACCTCACCCAGTCAATACTATTTGTGCAGAAGTTTCATCTTTGACTTATGAAAGCATCACCTACAGCTTAATGGAAGCTGTTTAAACTATAACTTTAGAGGAATAGATTTACATAAATCTTAACTGAAGTGTTATTATTATTTGTGTTTTTAAACAACATTTTTGTAATACATATGCAGTATAATGCATGTAGTTTATGAAGGAGTCCATACTGGTATAGCACTACCCCCCTTAGGAGTTGTTGAGTTTTTGGGTCTCCCTGTAGTCCTGCACAGCCAGGCAACATGCATTTTCTTCATACCTTGCACACAGAAGACAGTAAACAGTCCTTGAGTTTGTTTGTTTTTTTATTAGGGGGTATTAAGCTTGGATGGGGTTGAGGAGTGTATGGGATGCCCAAGGTTACTGTGAACAAATTCCTTAGCAACTATGTACAAGTCCATTAGACAGCAAAGTCTCTTTATTGGAAGAGTGCTTCAACCCTCCAAGTGTACCTCCTCAGATGAATTCTCCTCTGCACCCAGCTGCCTGAGACAATCCCGGGGCAAGGGGATCCAGAAGCTGCCAGTTTAAAATTTACAGTCTCAGGTGAGGAGTTATTCAGGTTTCTGACCAGAATGCCCTTTCCTGGCCCAGGGGGTGTAGGATTACTCACTCAGTCCTCTCTTTAAGCTCGTGGGTTGGTGGCTGCCTTCAGGCTTTACACTGGGCTGGCTCCTTCCCTGCTTCCTAGGCTGTCCTCTCTCAGGGGATGGTGAGGCTGAAAGATCCTCCTGTCCAGCAACTCTGCCTGTAGGTAGGCCCCTCCCAGGCTCCACACTCCATCTTTCACCTCATACTCCACCCGATACTCTCTTGCTTGACTCATCCATGCAGTTACCAAGTTCTTCTGATGATCCAGCTTCTTCTTAGCTACTTCCTCCAACAGAGTATCTACTCCTGATTCTCCATCTTGGTTCAGCTTTTCCCTCTCTAGTAAGCATAACAGAGGACCACTTTTGGACTAAATTCAGGCCTCAGCACAGAGTACATATTAGCCCACATACAGGCTAAAGGCCTAACAGGTCAGACACAAACATCACACTTGGCCAGGCTGAAGTCTGGGGGATAATAGCATCAGAAGGTCAGCCTCCAAATATTTATGTCCTCCTCAGCATAGCATCACTGATAAACCTCCTAGTGGTTGGTCAGCAGAACATAACTATTTATTAGCTAGTATTACTGTGGCCTCTCCCTCCAATACACGTGTCAAACACAAGGCCCATGGGCCAAATCCAGCCCGCAAGACAATTTCATGTGGCCCTCGTACCTCTCCTGCAGCTACGGCACTCCCTCGTTTCCCTCCCAACCTCACCACAGCAATTAGCAGCAGAGAAAACAGAACTCCTCCACCAGATCCTGCGCTTATCTCTGCACCCCACCTCCCTGGTCAACATTCAGCAGACTGCGGCAGCTGATTTCAGTCTTCCTCTGGTCCTCCTCCAGATCCTGCACTTTTTGCTTACAAGCTCCACCCCCATCTTCTTCCTGGCAGCAGCATGAGGCGGTAAGGGCGGTGTACTGTTATGTAAGGGAGGGTGGGGGACTCTTGGCATCTGATGGTGGGGGGGGGGAGCTCCTGACATCTAATGTACAGAGAGGTGGGGTGCTCTGGACATCTTCTCTAAGAGGTATAACTGGCCCTTTGAGGGCAACCATAATACTGATGTGGCATTGAGTTTGACACCCTTGCTCAAATGCGAGAGATACCAGTGACATCTACTGGTAGCAGGTGGCAGAAGCAACTGCAATATTGAGCTTAGAGGAAGATCAAATGAATGCAACACTACAAATCAGCTTGGGCTGTTTACCACCCAACAATATAGAACAGGGTGGCTACATACAGTATAGCTGCAGTCTGACAGATTTCTGTAGCTATACAGTCACTAAATATTTTCAGCCCTTTGGTGATGTCAGGGGCTGTACTTGACCTCCATTTCCATCAAACAATGGAAATCCATCTCTTTCATGAAGTCTGGAAGGAATAACTGAGGACCCACTGTGACATATTTTATACATCTTTGTATTTAGTGATGTTCTTACCTCTAGAAAAAAATAGTATTAAGAAGGTGAAATACAATATGGATATTATAGTGTCCACTTTTAAAGCAAAGTCAAATTGTTTTTAGCTAAAAATGCCTAAAAATCTAAAAGTGAGATGTTATCTGTAAAGCACATGCCACATTCCCTGCCCACACACGCACAGATAATTGCTGCACATCATGTACGAGTCATTAAGCGAAGAGTTATTGGACAGTGAGCCCAGGGATCTGGTTAGGCCACATTTCTTTGTTCAGTCAAAGCAGGTTGCTATGGTCTCCTGCAGAGAGATGTGGGCGATTCAGTAATATTGATAATAATTTGCTCCTGGCACTGACAAATCTCCCTGAGCTGGCAGATATCCAGGGTAAAGGTGCAACATACTGGAAATGAGTTTCTTCATATTCTGAAGGCAGCACTGCAATCCATAATTTTCTACGTCAGGAAGGAGCAGGTCATGCGTATCTCTGCAGTTAAGGAATAAAAGGACATCTCTGTTTATCAGAAAACTTTATCTTGCTGTCATTGTGCTATTTCCTTCAAGAGATGCCTGTTATTTGTGGTCAAAGAGATCAGGGTCCAGTAAACCAGAAGAAATATTTGTTATCATGTCAGCAGAGTATACATAGTATACATTGCTCCATAAACTGCCAGCATACTCATTCATGGTTTTTAACTGTAGTGCATTTTTTACGCTAGAGTATGCCCATGTGAATGAGGCCTTACAGGTGTAAGTTGTGAAATGTCTGTATTCTTCAGCAAAAACAGATTTATAAATTGAGTAACTCAGATTCATAAAATGTATGACTTATTTTGTACATCCCTGTGGTTGCAGCTCATGATTATGGGAGGATGAAAGATGATATATTTCTTGGGTGGGACACCCTAGCCTCCCATGGATGAGGCACAGAAGTATAGAAAGCTGCTTCAGATATACTGAAGAAGAATATACTAACTTGAGCAATATAGGGTTGTAAAATCTTACCTCTTCCCAATGAAGTGACTGGTCTCAGGTGATACACAGAGAAGAAACAAATCCTCATAAGTTGTACCTGTCTATCTTCAGTCTTCTCTTCTCTGCATCCATGCAAACTCCAGAATTTATAATGCTTGTGTAGCTCTGTCTGGTGTACATAGTTGCTGAGAGTAGTTATATGTTTGCATGAAGCCTGGGTTATGTTAGAGGGTTTACTTCAGAGCAGGGCTGGAGGGCTCTACAGGTCAGTCCTCTGGTACCTACCCCTGCTCTAGAAGATTGGAAAAGCTTCTAGAAGTCAGCAGACAGAGGTGAGGAGGGGCTGATCTGCATATTTATGGGAGTCTGACCAATATCAGGCAGTAGGCCTGGCAGTGTGGCAGATCAGCCCATAAATATGGCAGAGCCTGGCCAGAAGGGTGGAAGATGAGGTGCTGCTTTGTAGCCTGGGAGGGAGCCCTGGAGAAGAGGGGTCTTGCTTCTAGGCTGGAAGATGGAGGAGGAAAACTGAAGGAGGGAGCTCCACTGCCCTGCAGTCCACCGAGTCCACCGGAAGGGCAGCCTGGAAGCTTGAAGAGGAACCAGCCCAGCTACAGAGGCCTGAAAGCAGTTCTATCCATAGCTGAAGGACAAGGACAATGTGAGTGCCTCTACACCCCCGGGCCTAGAAGGGAGAAGTCTGCTGGATGCAAGCTCTGGCAGGTCTTCAAGGGGACAGTTCATAGCTTACCAATCCCTTGTCCTGGGATCAGATACCATGGCCAAGTGGGCTGCTATTTTGAACATTTAGGGGACATAGAGCTCCTACAAGTTGGGACTTTGCTAAAAATCAATTTAAGGGGACTCAGAGTTCCAGCATGTTGCTGTACTTCACTAAAAGGACTGTCAGGGTTCTGGCTGGACCACTGTCATTCATCAGCCATTGTTGTAGCATTTTTTAGAGAAGGAAGTTCCTCAAATCGTTATTTTGTATTTAAATTTGGCATCCCATAACCCCGTTACCTTTTCCAAGTTAAGTTCCCTAATAAATCTAAAAAACCAAGCCCATGAACTGTTTGTTTCTGGATGCAAGTTTAAAATGCGTGTTGCTTGGCTGTGCAGGAAGTAAAGAGGGACCCAAAGCCAGCGGCTCTCAGGGGGGCAAGTACTACATGTGGGTATTCTCATATGGGATTCCCTTAACCTGCACAGCAGTTGCCCATAGCAATCCCCCTTTAAGGAATCGGTGGGAATCTGCAATAACCCTAGACAAACGAGCCAAAGAGCAGTCATTGTATTGTGCTACCTGTTTTCTGAACTGTATATTTTTGCCACGTATACCATGCCAGGCCCATGCATTTTTGTGAAAGCCGAATATCTTCCTGCTGTTCAACAGGTGGCTGAAATTGTAGAATGTGCTAATCCTCAACCTGCTCATTTTATTGAGAACTGTGATGTCACCATCACCCGTAGCAACTATGGCAGGCTGTCACGTTCATATTCTGCTACTCAACAGTTGGCTGGAACTAAAGACTGTGCTAATTTTCAATTTGCTTGTTTTAATGAGAACTGTATTGTTGCCCTCCTTTCCTTTGCTATAGCCAACAAGTGAGTGAAAATCCCTCTACAGTGTTGTCACCAGGCTCACCAGAACTAGTGTCTCCATTAGAGGTTTTCTCAAGTAATCCTGTTTTGGTGACAACCAGAAATTTGGGGTTTTATTCCACTTTTTATTTTGTTGATAATGGTAAACAAATCAGACAACACAAGAAACCTGACATGTTTTTCATTTCTCTCACACTCCAAAACCTTTAGTTATACTTTAACCACTTGCCCTCCAGAGGATTTACCCCCCTTTCTGACCAGGCCATTTCTTGCATTACAGCGCTGTGCTATTTCAACTGGTAATTGCGCTGTCATGCAATGCTGTATCCAAACAAACTTATGTCCCTTTTTCACACAAATAGAGCTTTCTTTTGGTGGTATTTGATTACCACTGGGTTTTTATTTTTTTGCGCTATAAACATAAAAAGACTGAAAATTTTGAAATAAAAATATATTTTCTCATTTCTGTCATAAAAAATACCCAATAAACTAAAATGTCATCATAAATTTAGGCCAAAAGGTATTTTGCTACATTTCTTTAGTAAAAAAATCCCAATAACTGCATATTAACTATTTGTGTGAAAGTTATGGCGTCTACAAACTATGGTATAGATACTAGAATTTACACAGCTTTTACTTTATGACTGCCTATCACATTTCTTGAGGCGCTAAAATACCAGGGCATTACAAAAAAACACAAATGACCCCTTTTTGGACAATAGACACCCCAAGCCATCTGCTGAGAAGCATATTGAGTCCATGGAAGATTTATTTTTTTCCCACAAGTTTTTGGAAAATGACAATTTTTTTTTTTACACAGTGTTGTCATTTAAATCGTATATTTCTCATACATGTCATGGGTATATTTGGAATGACACCCCAAAATATATTCTGCTACTTCTCCTGAGAATGGGGATACCACATGTGAGACTTTTTGGGAGCATAGCCACATACAGGAGCCCAAAATCCAATGACCCTTTTGAAAGCCTGATGATGGGTAAATTCCTCATTTCACTTCCTCACTACCTATCACAGTTTCAGAGGCTCTGAAATTCCAGGATAACACAATCCCCCCACAAATGACCCCTTTTTGGAAAGTAGACACCCCAGACTATTTGCTGAGAGACATGTTGAGTCAATGGAATACTTTATTTTTTTCCACATGTGTGAGACTTTTTGGGAGCCTAGCCACATACAGAAGCCCGAAATCCAATTACCACTTTGAAAAGCCTAAAGGTAAGTAACTTCCTCATTTCACTTCGATGCCTATCACAGTTTTGGAGGACCAAAAAATGCAAGGATAGCACAACCCCAATGACTCCTTTTTGGAAAGTAGACACCGCAAGGAATTTAAAAAGAGGCATGTTGAGTATTTTGCAGATCTCATTTTTTCTCACAAGGTTTTGAAATATAAAAAAAGAAAAGAATAAATATGTTTTAGTTTTTTTTTCTTTATTTTCCAAAAACTTGTGGCAACAAACAAGATCTGCAAAATACTCACCATGCTTCTTATCAAATTCCATGGGCTGTCTACTTTTCAAAAAGGATCTATTTTGTTTTGTTTTTTTCTTACTATTCTGGCATTTCAGGGCCTTCGAAACTGTGATAGGTAGTCAGAAATTTTAGTGAGGAAATAAAGCCCTTTAAAAGCCTGAAGGTGCCTGTTGGGTTTTGGGGTCCTGTACGTGGCTGGACTGCCAAAAGTCTTTCACATGTAGTATCCCAATACTTGTGAGAAGTAGCGGAATGCATTTTGGGGGGTAATTCCACATATACCCATGGCATGTGTGAGCAATATAAAAAATAAATTCTTCTATTGACTCAACATGCCTCTCAGCAAATAGTTTGGGGTGTCTTCTTTCCAAAAAGGGGTAATTTTTGTGAGGGGGGGCATTTTATGCCAGCATTAGCAGTTTATGCCACACATCGCTCACCCTTCTAACCACTTGAAGACCAATCCTTTTCTGACACTTTTTATTCACATGAAAAAAATCAGTATTTTTTTGCAAGGAAATTACTTTGAGCCCCCAAACATTATATATTTTTGTAAAGCAGACACCCTAGTGAATAAAATGGTGGGTGCTGCAATTTTTTACTCGCACAGTGATTTTTAAAATGCAATTTCTTTTTAAAAAATAAACTTTTTTTACTTTTAATGCACAAAAACACACTATATTGGCTTATTGTTTGGTAAAATATAAAAGATGATGGTATGCCAAGTAAATAGATACCAAACATGACATGCTTTAAAACTGTGCATGCCCTGTGAATAGGCAACAAACTGCATACATTTTTATTATGCATAGGTGACATTTTAAAAGCCTTTAGAGGCTACAATTTTAGATATACACAGGAGGTCTAATGCTAGAATTACTGCCCTCGATCTGATGTTCGTGACGATACCTCACATGCATGGTGCAACCGCTGCTTACGTACCGCCACGGGGTCAACGCTTGTGCACACGTGGGGGGGGGTGCAAGGGTGCTTTTGTTTTGTTTTTTGATGACTTATTGTTATCACAGGGAATGTAAATATCCCCTGTGACTGCAATAGGCATTGACCGTTATTCTTTTCTGACAAATCTGGGGTCTCTTAGACTCTAGATATCTCCTCTGCCCTTAGTTCATCTGATCTCACCAAGATCAGTGTGATTAGATGCATTCCCAATTTAAAAATGGAGCTGTTTATATCCTGCAAAACTGAAGTGATGAAACGCTCACAGCTTCCGATTTCTTAGACTAGAGATGATTGGCATAATTCCGGTCTCTAATCAGCTCTATGGTCAGCTGGCAGAAACACCAGCTGCATTCTCAGGTTCCCCCGTTGGCACGGAACTGCCCAAGAAAGCCATGGAAGGCAGTGGGGGGAGGGGGGCTGGGCTGCGGGTATCATTACCTGCCGCTTGTAAAAGCAATCCTGCAGCTAATTAGCCACTAGGTTTGCTTTTACATGAAAGAGCAATGATAAAAAAACGATACCAGGATGATGCCTACAGCTATAGGGATCATCCTGCTTTAACCACTGAAAGTCCAGAGATGTACCAGTACGTTGCTGGTCCTTGTTGGGTGTATATGCTATGTTTTTTTTTTTTAATGCAGCCTGTGGGCTGAATGAAAAAAAGAGAAGAAATCTCTGCCAGAAAAAGTGTGGTATGCCCACCACTAAAATATACCGCCCTGCATCCACCCACTTCTAATTTTGGGCTCACATGAATGGGGTCGGTTACACCTGACCTTGGCAGGGACATCTACTCCATCGTCTGAGCTATCTGTCAGGGTGCTGCTGCTGTCTACAGGTTCGTATTCTGAGCCTGATTCTCTCAGGGAGGCTTCCCCTTCGCTCTCATTTGACATGGTCAGAATCCTGTAGGCCTTTTCACTATTATTATTATTATACAGTATTTATAAAGCGCCAATAGTTCGCTCAGCGCTGTACATTACAAAGGGGGACAGAACATGTGACAGAACAATACCAATACAATGCAAAACATGAGGGGATCAAGGGCCCTGCTCTTTCGAGCTTACAATCTAGGAGGGAGGGGATGGTGGCACAGGAGGAGATAGCTGTGGGGGATGGAGTGGTAGAAAGAGTGGAGGAGGTCGGCAAGTTAGCTGGGGGCGGGGTAGGCTTCCCTGAAGAGATGGGTTTTCAGGGTGCGCCTAAAGGAGAGGAGAGTAGGTGATAATCTGATGGGTTGGGGCAGGGAGTTCCAGAGGATGGGTGACACCCTGGAGAAGTCCTGGAGGAGGGCATGGGAGGAGGAGACCAGGGAACTAGAGAGAAGGAGGTCTTGTGAGGAGCGGAGTGTGCGTGCTGGGCGGTACTTGGATATTAGGTCAGTGATGTAGTTCGGGGCAGTATGGTGGACAGCTTTGTACGTTAGCGTTAGGATTTTGAATTTGATCCGTTGCGCAATCAGAAGCCAGTGGAGGGATTGGCAGAGGGGGGTGGCGGATACAGAGCGGTTGGAAAGGTGAATGAGTCTGGCAGCCGTATTCAAGATCGACTGAAGCGG
This sequence comes from Staurois parvus, assembly GCF_062004578.1. Lineage (NCBI taxonomy): Eukaryota > Metazoa > Chordata > Amphibia > Anura > Ranidae > Staurois > Staurois parvus. The sequence goes on along the minus strand of NW_028318031.1, from coordinate 10,546,324 downwards.
GGATAGCCAGCGGCGAGGCAGGCCAGTGAGGAGGGAGTTGCAGTAGTCGAGTCGTGATATGATGAGGGAGTGGATGAGCTGTTTAGTGGTTTCTGGGGTTAGGAACGTGCGGATTTTGGCGATGTTGCGGAGGTGGAGTCTGCACGAGTTTGTTAAAGATTGGACTTGGGGTTGAAAGGATAGGTTGGAGTCCAGAATGACACCAAGTACTCGGGCCTGCAGGGCGGGTTTGATGGTAGCGTTGTTGGATGTGACGGAGAAGTCAATGGGAGGTGGTGTCCGGGCTGGGGGGAAGGCAAGAAACTCGGTTTTGGAGAGGTTCAATTTAAGGAAGTGGAGTGACATCCAGTCTGATATGTCGCTCAGTAGGTGTGTGATTCGGGCTGAGACCAAGGGGGTGAGGTGGGGGGTTGAGAGATAGATTTGTGTGTCGTCGGCATAGAGGTGGTAGTTGAAGCCGTGAGAGTGTATGAGTTGGCCAAGGGAGGAGGTATAGATGGAAAAGAGAAGGGGCCTGAGGACAGAGCCTTGAGGGACCCCAACAGAGAGGGGGAGTGAGGGGGAGGTGGTAGCATTATAGGTAACGCTGAAGGAGCGTTGTGACAGGTAGGATGAGAGCCAGGAGAGAGCAGAATCTCTGAGGCCGAGGGAGTGTAGTTTTTTGAGGAGGAGGGGGTGGTCGACTGTGTCGAAGGCCACAGAGAGGTCAAGGAGTAGGAGCACTGAATAGTGGCCATTAGCTTTGGCGGTTAGCAGGTCGTTGGAGAGTTTGAGTAAGGCAGTTTCGGTGGAGTGTAGGGGACGGAAGCCGGACTGTAGGGGATCGAGGAGGTTGTTGTCGTTGAGGTGAGAGCATAGGCGGGTGTAGACTAGGCGCTCGAGGAGTTTAGATGTAAATGGGAGCAGGGAGATGGGTCTGAGGTTGTTCGGGTCATTAGGGTCCAGGGAGGGCTTTTTAAGTATGGGGGTGATGTGTGCATGTTTCAGAGGGGAGGGGAAAGTGCCGGAGGAGAGGGAGAGATTGAAGATGTGGGTGAGGGAGCGTAGGATGGAGGAGGAAGGAGGTCGTAGGAGTTGTGAGGCGGGCATCAGAGAGGATCTTGGAGACTTCCTCAATGGTAGTAAGGTCGAAGGTGCGGAGTGTTGGGGGAGCTTCAGTATGAGGAATGTAGGGTGGGGTGGAAGAGGAGGTCAGAGCAGTGGTGGGGCCGTGGGAGAGGGGTGATGAGGGGGTAGCTGAGTGAGGGTGAAGGGGGTTGGAGAGAGTCTGAGCAACGACGGAGTCCGTGCGGGTTATGTCGAGGGGAAGGGGGGATAAGGGGGTAGCTGTGTGAGAGGGGACGGGTTGAGAGGGCGTGTGAGTTGTGGCAATGTCCTTGCGAATTGTGTCAATCTTGTTTTTGAAGTGATTGGCAATCTCAAGGGCAGTGAGTGAGGTGCTGGGTGGTGGTGGGGGTGGAGAGAGTAGAGTGGAGAAGAGTCGGCGAGGATTGGAGGAGAGGGCCTTGATGAGGGTCAAGAAGTAGGCCTGTTTGGCAGCATGGAGGGAGGAGGTGTAGGTGTGGAAGGCAGATTTGTAGCGGGTGAAGGCTTGTTGGGATTTGGTTTTGCGCCATAGTCGTTCCAGGGCACGACTGTGTCGTTTGAGGGTTTTGGTGTGATCAGTCTGCCAAGGCTGGAGCGGTCGGGGTCTGATGTTGCGTGTGGTTAAAGGCGCTAGTGAGTCAAGGGCTGTTGAGAGCGTGTTGTTGTAGGCGGTCGTAGCCAAGTCGGGGCAGGACAGGGGGAGGATGCTGTCATAGAAATGATCAGCTGCAGAGTGGAGGGGGGCAGGGTTAAGGTTGCGGAGGTTACGGCTGGTACTAGTGTGACATTTGGAGGGGTAGGCGTTGGAGGACGAGGAGATAGAGAAGGTAATCAGGTTGTGATCAGAGAGAGGGAAGGGGGTGTTAGTGAGGTTGTGGGGAGCGCAGCGGTTGGAGAAGACGAGATCCAGGATATTACCGTTGGAGTGGGTGGTGGATTGTATGCACTGTGCAAGTGTAAAGGAGGAGGCACTAGAGTACCTTTCATTGGACATTTTGGCCACTAAATTTATAGGTACCTAGTGCGACGGGAAAAAGAGCACCTGGCTGTCAGGGACTCCTTGAACCACTACAAGAACATTTACCTAAAACCGTGATGAGATCATAAGACTTCCAGAGATAGCCAATATGACACCATCCACTCACATGCAAGGCTTACCAGAAGGCATGTGACCCCTACTAAGAGGCCAGATCAGGGGCCCCCGATGATGTCGCTTATGGCAAAATGCTTAGGGCGGAGCTGCACACACTCGCTACCACGGATGCGCAACTGGCCAGCGGCCATCTTGGATGCTGGAAAGTACTGTTTTAATGTTTGTGCATGTTGACTTGTGCCTTTTACCATGTGAGTAAATACAATTTAATACATTTTGGATCTTTGATGGTTTTACACTATGTGGACAAATCTTTCATTACATGTATAATGCTACAAGTTTTTGTCTAATAACTTACCTTGGAGTGGTTGGAGCTACTGGAGGATCAGTAGTCATTTATTTGGGTGTATTGTGCATTTCTATTGATGTTACCAATGATATCCCAATATGTGCAGATTGACCACTCTTACTGTAGTATGGGTCACATGCCTTCTGGTAAGCCTTGCACGTGAGTGGATTGTGTCACATTGGCTATCTTTGGAAGTCTTCTGATCTCATCATGGTTTTGGGATTGATCTGTTTGGATTTCACCATATGATTACATTATTTATGAACACTTTGTGATCATTATAATTTTTCAGATATTATTATGATTTTCGTTAGAGATGTTTTGAGCGCTGCACTTTATTTGAACATTGTATATGAGGTGCCTGGTATCACAGTACGGTGTCCAGCTGTTATATATATTTGTTCATTTGTTTTCTCCAAGCGCAGATTTTGGATTATATTACAAAAAAAATGACCTGCAAGTGCTAGCAGAGATCAGGCCTGATTTTGCTAACACTGCGGTTTTGTGTGCAATGTATCAAGTGACAGTGATCTACAGGGAGGGGGAGAAGGAAGGGGGTCTTAAGTGTAGGGGCTAAATGCAGGTGCTGGCAGGTGGCAGGGCTGATCCTGTTAATGCTCTGTTCTTGAGAACACTATACTTTTTTTGATAGCTGGTATAGTTCTGATCTGATCAAAGATATTGATCCATTCAGAAACTATACTAGCAATGGAGGTTTATTGTGTATATGAGTGTGTTCCTGGCAATCAAAGGGTTAAATGTGATGACTGATGTAGTGGTGGGCAATCTGACACTATCTGGAAGGGATGCAAATGTTATCCGAAGTCACCGGTGACACTAATACAGTGATCAGTAAAAAAAAAAAATCTGTGCACTGTACTGATACTGGTGACATGACAGTTAAGGGGTTAACTGGGGGGCAATCAGGGGGTTAAATGTGACCTAGCTGTGCTTTTACTGTAAATGATTGTTTTTTACTCACGTGGATCTGTTTTCTTCTCTCTCTGGAACAGAATGTGCCCAGGGAGAGAAGATTGCATAATTTCCTGTACCTGTGTACAGCAGATCCAGGCCAAACATCACTGGCCAAAATCTGCCGATTGATCAGTCGGGCACAAAATCACGGCACCGCCGGGTCAGGGGGGAACGCACCCCCAGCTCGCGAACACGGGGAGAGTGTAAATCACATATATATATATATGTGATTTTGTGCAGAGTCCCCCCCGTAGCAGTAATCCTGCTATAGGGCGGAGTTAAAGTAGTTAGAGGCTAAAATGAAAGCAGGGAAAAGGGGTTTTCCATCCTACAGGATCACACTTCTATTTGTCCCTCATGGATCCTGTGAAGGCAGTGAAATCTTATCTTTGTTCAGGGAGGTTGGGCTAACACCTGCATTATTGCATGCTTTATTGTCCCACATGGCAATGCATTTTAATGTGGGATGAGATGTGTTGCTATTCGTCCTGAATGGCACCCCAACACACCTTGCTAAGAGACGCTAGAGCAAGGCTATAGTGTAAATGACTCTTAGAGCAGATCTTGGAAGCCTAACAGCCCACTTAGGAGACATTATAAGATTGGTGCCACAGCTTGGAGGGACCCTGCTGGAGCGACGAGTGGGGCAAGTACTAAATCTTATTCTTGCACCCCTACACTTATCAAGCATTCAACTTTTGCCGTGCAGGCAGTCCCACTGCAAGGCTATTTTTTTTTGTTGTGCTTGGATACCACCAATTAAAGTGGTTGTAAAGGCTGAAGGTTTTTTATCTTAAAACATTATATTAATGAAGGTAAAAAACCTTCAGTGTGCAGCTCCTCCCTTAGCCCCCTATAATACTAACCTGACATCAAGGCTATGTATCAAGCCAAGAATGGGATTGAGGATCCTCAGAAGTACAGAGTTCAGCTAGTCTATGTGTAAAGCTAATGCAAAGTTCTAAGTATGTCACTGAGAGTGAGGTGGCATCAAAGCTAGGCAGGAGAGTGGGATACAGGCTCCGCAGTGTCCCCCCAGAAAATGCTGCTCCAAGGAAGTCTGAGTACAGTAGTCAAGTGTAACACCACTGTGAACTGAATGGAACACAGAGTTATTTGTGCCACAAAGTTGTGCTTGCTAAGTTGGAGTGCTTCCTTAATGCAGACTTATGACCACAGCCTCCACCTGCTTAGTTGGGCATTAGCAAGCAAAGTTTTCAGAGTTTGCCTTCAGAGTGCCTTAAGCCCTGCCCACACATTATGATTTTTTATGCACTTTTTAAATATTGCAGCATTTAAAGAGCAAATCCATTATTGTGGAGTCATACCTTTTGATATTCTTAAGAAAGCTGTTTGTTTGTCTGTGTCCATGTGGAAATTGAATCTAATAGGAGTGGTTTCATAATTATCAATCAGCTGCTGCACTTGCAGGGCTCTAATGAGGAAAATGGCAGGGTCTGCATCCCTTTAGACATGATTTCCCATTGGGAGTATCTCACCAAAAATTACATTTTTGTTGCAGGGGATACCTGAAATTGGACTTGTATCTTAGTGCAAACATCTTGGAAAACCAGTGAGCCAATCACACAAGCAGGAAATTATGTTTCTGGGGTTGCTCTGTACACATTCTGTGTACAGAACAAATCCAGGTAGCCATATTGCTCTGCGTTTTACAGAAAATTACAGAGCTGCAGTTGGAAAAGGAAAGGTCATTTTTTAATAACATTCAGTTACAAATATGTCTTGTGTTACAATTGTATACGCTATATCAGGGGCGGACTGACAACTCATGGGGCCCCCAGGCAATAGGGGATCATGGAGCCCCTGTGTCCTTGCCCAAGCTCAAAAACGCCTATGAAAAAGGTACCAGGGGCATCTCATGGGGCCCCCTACTGACCAAGGGGCCTCGGGCAGTGCCTGAGTTTTCAAATGGTCAGTCCGCCTGCGCTATATATTTTTTTTTTACTTTGCTATTTTTTTCCCACGAATGTGGAGTTACTCTTTAACCTGTTCCTGCCCAGCCGATAGCAGAATGATGGCCAGGCAGGACTCTGGTCGATCCGGGTGGGCGTCATATGATGTCCTTCACGGATCGCACCTCACGTGTGCCCACGGTGCTGCGCTGTGGCGAGATCTGTAACTGGCTGTGTACATCAGACATAGCCAATGACAGATCTCTGTACCGGCCTGTTGCCAGTGACGTGACCAATCACAACAGGTCACATGAAACTTTTAAACAATAGATACTAATTTCATGCCTTACATTGTATACAATTGTGTCACTAGCTGTGTTTGGTCACAGTGACCACATGTACAGACTGGGCCAATCACAGCCCATCTGTGTCATGTGATTAGCCGTGGCCATTCACAACTAATCACAACAAAAAACCTGAATGAATTCAGGTAAATGCTTGTTTAAAGCAAATAAATACTTTACTATAAGCAATCATAGTGTGTAAAAAAAAAAAAAATAGTGATCACTTCCCCAAAGTAGTACAATGTTACTATGGTAGCATTATACGACTCTGGTCACAGTGTATTATGAAAAAACAAAATTGTAAAGAAAAAGTAATAAAAAATTGAAAAAATTGTAAATAAAAAATTTTTTTTTTTGTACTGTCATCAGTGTCCTGATCACTGCCACACCAGTTATAGGATGACGCTGTACTGCACTGGTGACAGTATATTCCAAAAAAGTACAACTTCAAAAAACTTGCCATGCCTCTTACTAAATACCTCAGACTACTTTGCAAAAAGGGGTCATTTAAGGGATATCTGTACTGTCCTGACATTTTTGGGCTTCAAGAAATTTGACTGGCCATCAGTACTTCAGGACTGATACATTTTCAGATATAAATCATACTTTGAGAAATCTATAACTTTATTACAGACTAAATAATAACTACTGATTTGGGTTAATATTATATAATCCTCCTGCGCTTAATAGAGTACCTATAGTTATAAGCAGCTACCACTCAGACTGGTACCATACAGTATTGCTAATATACACCGTGTAACAAATTATTATGCAAATTATATTTTTCTCATTTACCTAAATAATTGATGTAAATAACAGTCAGCATAATTCTCATGTTATCAACTATTAAGAGTACAATTCAAATTTTATTGAACAAACCTAATAACAGTATTTTTTTTAAACATAAAACACTTCCAATGCGCTGTTCCAAATTATTACGCACAGTAAGTTTCAAAACACTTTATAGGTTGTAAAGAACTGAAAATTGTCATTTGTTGTGTTTGCAGCATATTTACTGAAATCAAAAGCTATTTCAATCAAACTTTTAACAACATTTTAACTTTTTAAACATTTTAACAGGTCTCGTTACATTTTAACATAGGACCCCTTATTTGATAGCAGCTTCACAAGTCTTGCATCCATTGAACTTGTGAGTTTTTGGACAGTTTCTGTTTGAATTTGTTTGCAAGATGTCAGAACAGCCTCCCAGAGCTGCTGTTTGGATGTAAACTGCCTCCCACCCTCAAAGATCTTTTGCTTGAGGATGCTCCAAAGGTTCTCAATAGGATTGAGGTCAGGGGAGGATGGAGGCCACACTTTCTCTCCTTTTATCCCCATAGCAGCCATTGATGCAGAGGTATTCTTTGCAGCATGAGATGGTGCATTGTCATGCATGAAGATGATTTTGTTATGGAAAGCATAGTTCTTCCTTCTGTACCAGGGAAGAAAGTGGTCAGTCATAAACTCCACATACTTTGCAGAGGTCATCTTTACACCTTCGGGGACCCTAAAGGGGCCGAGCAGCTCTGTTCCCATGATTCTGGCCCAAAACATGACTCCACCACCGCCTTGATGATGCCGCAGCCTTGTTGGAACAGGGTGGCCATCCACCAACCATCCACTACTCCTTCCATCTGGACCATCCATCAGTGAACAGGACTGTTTGAAAATTAGTCTTCATGTATTTTTCTGCCCAATGCAGCCATTTCTGCTTGTGAGCATTGGTTATTGGAGGCCGAATAGAAGGTTTATGCACAGTTGCAAGACTCTGGAGGACTCTACACCTTGATGTCCGTGGGACTCCAGAGGCACCAGCAGCTTCAAATATCTGTTTGCTGCTATGTAATGGTATTTTAGCAGCTGCTCTCTTGATCTGATGCATGGATCTGGCAGAAATCTTCCTCAATGTGCCTTTATCTGCACGAACCCGTCTCTGCTCTGAATCAGACACAAATCTTTTAATAGTGCGATGATCACGCTTACGTTTTCGTGAAATATCTAATGTTTTCATACCTCGTCCAAGGCATTGAACTATTTCACTCTTTTTGGCAGCAGAGAGATCCTTTTTCTTCCCCATATTGCTTGAAAATGGTGCTCTGCTTAATAATGTGGAACACCATCTTTTAGTACTTTTTCCTTAAATTGGGCTCACCGGCCAATCTAATTATCACAGGTGTCCGAGATTGTGTTCAAAAAAGCCCTGACACACAATGCCATCCATGAGTTAAACTGAAAAACAAAGTATTTAATCTTTGTGACACTTAAATAGAATTTGCATAATAATTTGGAACAGGGTGTATACAGCAAGGTAGTGCAGCGCTCAATCACACACTTATATCAAATCCAAAAAATGACAGATGAATAAATAGTACTGTAATGCTCTGAAATATATCAAAGAGACTTGCAATGCAGTATTCAGTCACACACTTACATCAGATCACGAAATGACAAACAAATGATATGAATAAAACCGAGACACTATTAAGTATATCAAAGTGACTTGTAATAAAAAATAGCAATAAATGTGCCCCCCTCACTCCCACTCTATAACGTGACAAGTGGGTATGACTATTCAAGGTGGGTATGCACAGTTCATAAAATGGTGAGTGATGGTGTTCAACACAGTAGAAATCCGTGCATTGTGCGTAATCACACAAAACTTCCAGTGCTGGTGAGTGACTCTCCTCCTATGGGTAACTAAAATTGTGTCTTCCTAAACTGTGTTCATCAATAGAAATACACAGTCCCATAGCCGAGGATGGTTGGGTACTCCTCTGCTCCTCCCACCTCCTCTCTCATCCAAGCTAACAGACTAGCACTACACTGTCCACTGTTAAATATTTCTGGTGAAGATTGGAAGTTCAGGGAAGCAGCACCAAGAGAGAAGAAGCAGCAGCCTTGAAAGTTGTTTACTGTAAGAGTGTAAAAAATAGTTTACTGAAGAATGTTTATTCTATTGTGCGCAATGTGTTAAACTAAAAAACACTGAGGGTTCAATACTACTGTAAGGTAACTTTTGCTTCCTATGATATCCTAATTTAGAATTGCCAACACTTGTGAGAGGTTTACTCTAACACCTGGGTTAGCAGTGCAATATTTATTTATAGAATATCTATGCCTGACCATCTCACCTCTGTACCATCCTGAGAAAGTACATCAGTGGGTTCCATCATGTCCATCACTAACTAGCATGAATGGTTACTCTTTGTTATTTAAAATTACAGTAAATGATATACTATTTCATGCTTTAAAAATCTGAAATACCATACATTTGATTATTTTCATGCTTTTTTACATTTACATTACATTTTTAAACTACATAAAGCTGCATCTCATTTACCTTTCTAAAAACACAGTAATTAGTGTCATTCTTAACTAAAGTCATCCTTTGCATCTCAGCAGTCAGCTATCAACTGTGAGGACAAGTGGCCTGAACTTTCCTGCCATGGACAGAAAGCACAATACTCACTACAGTGTCAAGTGCTAACAGAAAGCAAATATTTAGTCTGTCCCCCAGGGTGAAAAACCTGGAATTGCACTTTATATATCAATAAAGCACCCATTAATCATAAAAATATGCTGATAAGAGACAAGAGGAAACAATGTACATGTCTTCAGCAATCAGTTTATTCCCCAGATTAATATTTAAAGGAAGCTTAAAGTGACACTAGACGATATCCTTATTCTCCAAAAATAATCCATACACATCCACTACTTAAAGAAACTGTCAAACCCAACATTTCATATTCCTGATATGTGCTGTACCATGTACTTGTATGAAAAAGTATCCTGTTCTTGTATTGTTTCATTTGTATGAAATTCCTGGTGCTCCTGACAGCTCCTCTGCTTTCCTAATAAAATGGCCACACTAGGCAGAAGAACACAGTGTTGTCAGTTCCCTAGCTGTGCTGGGACCTTGAATTGTGACTACTCTGGCAGTTTGGAAAGTGCTGGCTTGTCTGTTGTTTTTTTTTATTGTAAGTAACACTTGGGATAGTGTATTTGTTGGTTATCTTCCAGATGAAGAACACAAATCTCTAATAGTTTATTATTTGAGCTGCAATATTGCTGGGACTGATGAGCTGCTGCTGCTAGAGAGACTGAGACCTTTAGGAACTGACTATACAGCCATCTAAAATCCTTATTGCTGCCTGCAGGTTTGACTGGGACTATTCTCACGTGCACCAGCGGTACAACTGGGCCCCAGTGCTAGCCAGCTGAAGAGTTAGGACTAAAGACTGTCCCTTTACAGCTGCTACACAGAGACCTTCACCTATTGCATTGCAACATATCCTAGCCATTCTTCTAGAGTGCACTATAGACTAGGTATAGTATTATTATTCCTATTATGGTTGATGCTTGTATGCACTGTTTATTGCTTATTTTTTCTGATTCCTGAGTTAATCCCAGTCTATTGTTATGGAACTCTATTCTAATTTGCCTTTGGCTTGGTGATTGTACTGTCCAGCAGACTGTGTCTGAATCTACATTCTGTGTTAATTTATGTTCTAACCTGTACCAATATATTGAGTTTATTTACCACTAAACGGTCTTGTGTCTATTTCCTAGTGCTAATTCATAGTCAAGTTAAAGGTATCTATGCTCGTGTCCTTAAAAGTGCATCAGAGGGTCTAAGGTTGTTCTTGGAGTCAAGGAACATAACAGAGAACCCAAATTATCAAGTGACCCCTTTGGGAGGTAACGCTACAGCTACAGTCCTACATACAATAGCAGCATGGAGAATGAAAGTAGCCACCTTCTAACAGGAAGCCAAATCACAGCCTCCACAAAAATAATATGGAGTTAAGTGTCACTTTAAAAAACAAAATGTTAGCACAGCATATAAAACTACATGTAAAGTGTATCCCTAGACCAGACTTTTTTGATTAGTTTTGAAGCATAAGGAAAAATTTTAAACCCGTCAAGTTTTTTTTTGTAATTTTGTGTCCTGTTCTGTGGGGAAATCCCACACAAGACAGTTGTCACCAGAACCGGGGAAACGGGGGAAGATTTCTCCTCACTTCCTGTCCTGGTAACAACTGTAAAATGTTGGATTTTTATATTTCTTCAGTTACTTTCTGGTTTCCAAGCCTAGACAAATGGGGGTTTATTTACTAAAGCTGGAGAGTGCAAAATCAGACTCCCTTCTGCATAGAAACCAATCAGCTTCCAGGTTTCATTGCCAAAGCTTCATTGAACAAGCTGAGGTTAGAAGCTGATTGGTTTCTATGCAGAAGGGAGTCTGATTTTGGACTCTCCAGCTTTAGTAAATAAACCCCATGATGTCATACATTCCCAAAATCTTCAGACGGATAGGAGGGGCAGAGAGAGCCATTCTCAGTTGGGCACACCCTCCTGCCTGCATGCCTAAGTCTGCCCTTACTCAAGATGAATGCAACTAGAAATACTAGGGGGTATTTTTCAAAGTGCTTTCTCTGCAAAATAAAGTATGGAGACATGGATGGATGTACGAGTTTGCTTTGAATATTAAAAATGCAATACGTTTCTCTTTTGTTTCCGGTGCTCAGATGCAGTGTGGTGCCAGTGAAGAAAAGCAAAAACAGGGCGCACTCTCTTTATGCATTACCGTGGTGAAACCCAAGTTTATTAAAAAGCATAAAAGTGTATACTCAGAAACCAAAGGGAATAAAACAGAGACAAAGAGTCAGTGGTGACAGTCCCAAGTGGCTGGAGACCCTTAATGAGGTAGGTTGACATGTTTCGGGAGACGTACTCCCTTCAGAGCTGAACGTCTCCTGAAACACGTCAGCCTACCTCAAAGTATGCACTTTTATGCTTTTTAATAAACTTGTGTCTCATCGCGGTAATGCATGAAGAGATGCGCCTGGTTTTTGCTTTTCTTCACCAGTACCAAGGTTTCCTGATCTTCCAAGGGCTGCACCTCAGTGAATGACAGCTACAGTATCCCTAGTCAGCACAAAGATTTGAACGCTGGTTTCGTTTTTTGGATAGCAGTGTGGTTCCACTTTAGATAACCCTTTCCTGCCCAGTGTCATTATTACAGTGTCAGTGCTTTTTATTAACACTGATCACTGCATTAGTCTCACTGGGGATGTCAGTGGCAGTTATTCAGTTCCCACCCAGTGTCAGAATTCCCGCTGCAGTCCCACAGTCCCGAAATAATTCACTGATCACCGCTATTACTAGTAAAAAAAACTAAATAAATGAAAATTGCAGTATATATACAACCATTTGTAGATGCTATAACTTTCACGTAAACCGATAAATTTACACGCATTGGGATTTTTTTCTAGCAAACACATGTAGCAGAATACATTTATGATGAAATTTGATTTTTTTTTATTTTTTACTGGATATGTTTTATAGCAAAAAGTAAAAAAAATATTGTTTTTTTTTTCAAAATTGTAGGGTTTTTTGTTGTTTATAGAGCAAACAATAAAAAAACACAGAGGTGATCAAATACCACCAAAAGAAAGCTCTATTCCTGGGGGAAAAAATGACAAATTTCTTTTATGTACAGCATTGCATGACTGTGCAGTTGTCAGTTAAAGTATTGCAGCCCCATATCACAAAAAATGGCCTGGTCAGGAAGGGGGGTAAATCCCCTGGAGGGTAAGTGGATAAAGTGACAAGTTCTGGTTTAGGAAAAAAACATATTTAAGTATGTATTCTTAACTCACAATAGTCCCTTCTATTGCTCTCATTTTCCTCCAAAAACTCCAAATTCCTTTTGTTACTGCTCTGATGTGACTTCCTGCTAGAGGGTGGCTACATTCATTCTCCATGGTCCCTTTGTATGTTGGAATGTAGCCACCCTCTTTTTCTCGCTTCTGAGATGGACTATGGACTCTGGGATTTGTAGAGTGCATAGAGCAGTGCACTTAATCACAACTAACTTGCACTGCTAAACAAATGGAAGTCAGTGGGAAAAGGAGAGGTTTAGGAGCTCACAAAGACAGAAAAGTACAATAAAACAATTTCATGGAAAACAGATTACAGGGCTTTTAAGTAGTGGATGTTTATGGATTACTTTTGGAGAATAGGCATATTGTTTAAAAGAGTTCTATGATCACAGCATACACTTTCATTTTATAAAATCAGCATTTTAATAACAAACAATAGTTGTTTTTGATAATACAGTTTAGACTTACTTGAAAAATCTCCTTTCATGTTGTTTGTGCTGCCTGTCTGCTGGCCATCTCTTTCCACAATTTCCTGGATTCCCAGCATGCTTTACAGCTTTTTCTCTGCAGTTTACTCTCAATTTCTTTGGACTACATCTCCCATGGTACCTTGCTACAATTCTTCAATTCCTCTACTGACTCTGCCTCCTAAAAGTCCTCCTCAGCACCTCTGTAATTCAGATGGCAGGCTTTGTGAAATGTGTGACACAGCAGTGCCTACTCACAGGTCATAGTGAATACATGTCACAGAATTCAGGGAAGTAAATGTGTGGGGATCTTCACAAAGTAAGTTTACAAACGTCAAGACAGTTCAGATGAATAGGAGTAGGCTGGAAATAATTGAAATACAATGAATGAATGAATGAATGAATGAATGGTTTGATTTTAAATTTTGCCCAAATGTCAATTTAACCCCCCTGGCCCTTTAAGGGTTCTAAAAGCCAGGAGGCAGAGGTGGGCCTTTGGGTCAGGCAATCACAGTGGTCACATGATTGGATCGCAAGTATGCATCGTGAGCTTACCAATCACCATTGGCTATCGTGCTCGGACCGCGCTCTCAGCACGGTAAGTGGTTTTAACAGGGCTGCATACTGTATATGCGACCGCTTGGCATTAAGGTCCACCGGCCGAACAGCCACTTACATGCATGCGGCCAGAGTCAAGAGCTTAATGTTCTATTTAGGAAAACCATATTAGTTAAAATAGAGTAGAGAAGAGCACTGACTGTTGAGGGAAAAGGCATCAGGTAAGTAAAACTGCATTTTCCGGCACCCTATGTCTTTTTCATTTTTTTCCGGTACCCCCATTTTCCGGTTGCCTATGTCTAAAGAAGCAAATATCCCTTGCAGTGCAGAGGCAGCTCCACTGCAAGGGAAGATTTGCCCTTTACACAGAGATAGGCTTTACACAGGCTTAACACAAGCGCAGGAAAGATTCTGTGCGGCAGTCTCGCCAGTGCCAAAATGTCCAAGAGAGGGGTGTAACTACGTCCTCAAGACTGTCCAGTACACCCAGCATGCTGACAGCGTGAGAGGAATAAGATGGAGGGTGCCTGTAGATATTCCCAGGAGATCACCTTGGTGGACACGGGGGTCCGCCTGGAACATTACGGAGGTTTTGGGTAGATTGGGAGTCACCCACTGCTAGCTGACTTTTGACTTTTAGGCAGGATAAGAAAGGCAAAATGTGCACCATTTTTTGGCCTTATTATGGGTATAAACAATAAATAACACACATATGTAGTATCACTGTGATCGTCAGGAGCAGGAGAATTTATTTTGGTTTGTTCTTTGGTGGCAAATTATGGTAATAGCAAGAAATATACAGCCACATTTTTTTTTTTTTACTATTTTGGGCCCCAGTGTTTCTTTGATAATAAAAGAAAAAAACAGGAGATATCCATTACCATTTACCACCAAAAGGAAAGCTCAGTTTGTTCTGAAGAAAACAAGGTGTAATCCACCTGGTTACATAAAGTAGTTGTGATGATATGTACAGAGTTTTACTAACATATGTCAAAGTTGTGTTTAGGCATTAACATTTGTTTTACCCTCTGTCACTAAGTGGTTAAATCCCCATCACTTTGTTTTATTTGTTATTTCTTTTTTTTTCAATTTATATCTTATTAGGGAGATGTTTCATCTGATGATCCTGACAGTAAATTATTTATTTTCCTTGGTTGACAATACTCATTCTATACTGTATCTATGGAGGAAGATTGTTGTCACCTGAAGACAACACTACAAAACATACCTACCTCTCCTTCATAACATAAGGAGAGTATTTTTGCGGTCTACAAAGATAGCTGGAGACAAAGCTAAATGATATCTGTCAGAACATACAGAGAACACCAGAAGTTATCAGCTCCTAATATTTCTGGCAGGATTAGCAGGTATTTTTTGCACTTATTGAACAAAATGCTTTCAAGGGTAATTTTAACAAACCAAAAGGGAGCAAAGATAAGTCAATTGCTAAGGTTTACATACACTTTAAGGGTGATGTCGTATGTACTCTCCAGTGCTTCAGGAAATGGACAGCCAAAGGGAAGCCAAGGGAACCAGGACAGAGATAACCAAAAGAAGATGCTTCAAGGGTGCAGCCCTCCTCAGACGGGGAGATCAGCTACTAAAGAATAAACAGGTGATGCACACACCTAGTGCATTATCCAAGGTTTATTCAAAGGTATAAAAGATAAAAACATACTCATACAGACGAAGCATGTTTATAAAAAGCTTTTGCATTAAGAAGATGGCCACAACGGCAAGCAAGGTGTTCCAACTGTCAGTGCGGTCAAATGGTTGATGCGTTTCGGGGACAAGTCCCTTTCCTCAGAACTGCTGACCAGCCTCTTAGACTAGTACAGATGTGTAGTGGATGAGGAGGACCGATGCTTGGAAGAGCGTTGCTGCTATACCTCAAAAGCTTTTTCTATACATGCTTCGTCTGTGAGTATGTTTTTATCTTTTATACCTTTGACGAAACCTTGGATAATGCACTAGGTGTGTGCACCACCTGTTTATTAACTTTAAGGGTGATAATATGGGAAGGTAGGACTTCTTTACTAGAAGGATCCAGCCAGGGGCGGGCTGACTGACAACTCATGGGGCCACCGGGCAATAGGGGATCATGGGGCCCGTGTCCTTGCCCAAACTCAAAAAAACCTATGAAAACGGTACCAGGGGCATCTCATGGGGCCCCCTACTGACCCCGAACCCTCGGGCAGTGCCCTAGTTTCCAAATAGTCAGTCTGCCCCTGGATACAGCGTGCTTATCAGTGTTGAACTGCATCAGAAAAGAAATGAATGGTGATTGCTCTCTCTATTGTCTAATGAGCAGAAGTGAGAGAGATACACATTAAATAATGCTGTATATATAGCCTATCAGGTTGCAGCTCAGCACTTACATAAGATCCAAAATATTTTGAATGAGATTGTATGAAACAGCAATTTGAGGAGTTTAAAAACTTTTCTTTTGATTTGTATTTTTGTAGCCACATACCTGACAATTTCTTCTTTTCCTATATTTTGATCTTTGACTCAGTTTAAACTTGGTATATAATTGTGCAATTGGTTTGTCACCCAATGGGGCAGCCTAAAGAAAGGTTTTCAAAAAGTAATTCATTTCTTGGGGTTTTTGATTAGAATTAAAATCAAACTGCATTTGAATAGAAAAAAAAAAAACAGCAAACACGTCTACAAAATAATATAATCACTTATATTTTGAAAATTACCTGTGCATCACACACACAAACAAAAAAAATTGTATTTGGCTGCAATTCTAATAACCGCTCATAAGATAATAGTGCATGGATTTCCTTTGCAATGAGATTTATAAAAACACAAGCATGGTGCTGAGATCCAGTGCTCTGAACCTCAATTTATTTTATGTAAAAGCTAATGCACACCCTCTAGTGGTCTATTTGCATGCATTTATTTGTATAGGAGGTCAATGGTAACCTATACTAAATTACACAAAAGCCCATAATAGAAGAATGTCCAAACATGTAAGTAAAAAAAAATAATTGAATATATAGAAGAGATAATAATGAAAAAACATGAAATATTAAAAGGTTAATATTAAACCATACACATGAAATACAATATAACAGGAAAATTAACATACTTGTCTTTGAGTGTGGCAATGATTTGCACATGTGAAAGCGATGACATGTTTCGCATTGAAAGTGGAAGTAATGGAAATATAATTCAGTATTGATTCCCCTGGTGGGTACAGAGTATTTCCCCCCAGGGATAGAAAGTATTTCCGGTAAATGGATTAATGATAAAAATGCATGTTTGAAGGATAGTTTGAATAAAGGGAAATTGCACACTTTTCAGGACTTAAAAAGGGAAAAAAAGGTTATTTCTCACATTAGATGAGTGGCGGTATTGGCAATTAGGACATTTTGTTGCAATACTTCCACAATCATTGAGGACGCCGGAGGATATGTATGTAAATATGAGCACTGTGGAAATGAATTACAAATGTTTGGCGAGATGGTATGTTACACCAAGTGTGGCACATAAGCAGCAAGGGGAGGTTTCACCTTTATGATGGAGAGGTTGTGGGGAAAAAGGGAACAATGGCACATATATGGTGCGAATACCCGAAAATACAGGTCTATTGAAAGGAAATAATCCATTACATCCAGGAATTATGTGGGATTACTTTATAGAAAGACCTGTGGACATGTTTATTTTATAATATTGAGCCTTCAGTTAAGCTGTACCAAAACAGGATACTATATCATTTACTCAGTGCAGCTAAGGGTCTAAACCCCAAGTTTTGGTGGGCCCCAGACCCACCAAGAATAATGGATTGGATAAACAGAGTTGAAAATATGTATAGGTTGGAGGAGGTTTATCATATGGAGGAGGATAAAATGGTAGAATTTAGGTACACGGGGAGTTGTTGGTCAGATTTCAAAACATCTCAAAGATACTTGGTCCTGGTCTGGAGTTCAGGGAGATAGTCTAGAGAGATTTTGACGGAGTATCGGACAGGGAGAGTGGGCGAGAAGGGGAAAGGTCATAGATATAGATAGATAAGTGTACTGAGGAAACTGAAATCCGGTAACAGGTGTGGACAAGGTAACTGAATAGGGCAGGGGGGTAGGATGGGTGGGTTTTGGGAAAGGTGCTTTAAAATGGAATTTATGTATATGTGAAATGTGCGTGTATTGGGTTGTTTTATATTTGTATTGAAAAACTTAATAAAAGATATAATTAAAAAAAAAGAAAGTAGAAGTGATGTAACATTCTTTTACTTTCGTTGTGTGATGAGACACCTAGCTAACAGGTGGGAAGCCTCACTTTCGTCATTCACTGCGTACACTGCTAGTAACACGGAGTCATGCCAGAGGTTACTAAGCTTCAAAGAGGTAAATTGTTGGTGCCCGCTGAGCTGGTGCCTCTATGACTAAAGTTGCCGATTTATTTACCAGTTCGCAAGGTATGGTATCAAAAGGTTATGATGGTATGTACAGTTTCTGAAAAATGTTGTTGATAAGCATATGCACGGTCGACATGGTCAACTGATTCGAACGAGACAAAAGGACATTGCACAGGATTGTGACCCAAAATAAGAAAACAACTGCTGCAAAAGTGTCTTCATGGGACTGAGATTGAGCTCTGCAGTCACTATTGCTGTATGATCTCTGAATGAGGGTGAGAAACTTGTCATTCATCCAACTTTCCCCCCATTCAGAGATCGTATTACATTCACTGCAAACAACATAGAGGGGAGGAGGGGGGCAGGTCACTATCGGGTCATCTTAAAGTGCAGTCTAAGGACCTGAAGCTATTAACCTCTGCCGTGCCGAAAGCTCAGTACAAGGAAGAGGACTAGGCACCCTGCAGAGATTTATATATGAAGCAGCAGCCTGCACAACATGGGACGTACTTCATTAGAGGAAAGTGATATGACTGCAGGTATAGAATAAAAATATTTTTGACCAAACTTCAGCTTTGAAAGTAGTTTCCAAGAACCCCAACATTTCATTGCAGGGTGTTCAGGTAACTCTTGCAACAGCTGGGGCTAAAACACATACAGCTACAAATAGCAGTAGCCTGCATGATTTCAGATGTACTTTATTACAGGTAAGTAATCTGACTGCAGCTGCAGGGGAAAAGCAAATTGACTAAACTTCAGCTTTAGCATTAAACATTGGGTTGTATTTCCTAGGTTAAGCAGTTCCGGACAAATTAACAGTTTGTAGATTATTGTAGATTATTTTCTTTACAGTAAACTGACTGATTTCAAAATATTTGGTGATTTCTTTTTAAATCCCTTGGCAGACTCAGGCATTTACAACTTTTTGAGGGCCTTAAGCAGCTCTGTTGATATTGGCATGATGACACTGTAGAGTTTACCCAAGCTGGGGCCTCTGGATATAATGGCTTCTCTGTTCTGCCATGACTCTTTAAGCTGCTCGGACCCCACTGATGCAACTGTGTAACCTGTTCAACCATGGATACCATCCAGGACATATGCTAGTACACCAAGAACAACCGTATCTAGTTAAAAACAAATCTGTCATTATCCGTTGATACCACAAGTGGACTGCTAAGCTTGGATCCCCCAGAAGGTCCAAAAGGTCCCACACTGAGATCGCCCTGGTAAAGCCACAGCTGGGCTGAAAGCTTTAAACAAAAACTAATGTATAACATTTATAAGTCAGACAGGCTTATGGAAAATATCCATTGAAAGAGTGCCTGAGTATAGAGCTTGCAAGCCCAGCAAGAATGGCTCATCTAATTGCAATCTACCACGGGGGGAAAAATATAAAGGAACTCAATCACAAAAACAAAAATATCCTCAAAAACATTCAATCTAAACAATACACAAGGAATAGCTATACCCCCCGTATGTGGTGGATGAAATGGGAGGCTAATGACTGCAACAAAAAATAAACCAGAAGCATCCAGAAATATCATACAATTAAAAATAAACTTTTAAAACTAGTTTTTAACAAGATATGGCTGTTATTCTTTACATTGTAGAATCCAGTCCTACCATTCTCATCTTTAACATACCCCGATGAAAGAAATTACATTTTTCTGAAACATGTCAGGTATCCCATTGAAGAAGCCTAGTCTCTTCACATCTTCCAAGGATACCAGGTGTTTGTTCTCTAACAGAGTATTCAGTCATCACAATTTGGTTTTATATTTTCTTTTGTGGTGTGCGTGATTGTGCTATGTTGTAATAAAGTAATTTTGATTTTTACCTCAGCCACCACTCATTTTGCGGTATTCTTTAGTTCCCGACTTATAAGATGACAATCAACTGAATGGTAGCCATGCTAAACCAAATTAGAATGGGTGCAAACAGGGTTAAGAGTATCAGCATTAACTAACCCAAAAGTAAAGGTCAATGTGTGCACACTATGCACATAGCCCCAATAGTGGGTGGGTGTA
Organism: Staurois parvus; assembly: GCF_062004578.1. NCBI lineage: Eukaryota > Metazoa > Chordata > Amphibia > Anura > Ranidae > Staurois > Staurois parvus. The sequence goes on along the minus strand of NW_028318031.1, from coordinate 10,526,481 downwards.
TACATTCCCGATCAAGTGGCTACAAGTGTCTGGCTCCTAATTGTCAGTATTAGCCAGTTATCCTTGGGGTCTCTCTGTAGGGTAGTGAATGTGAAACTGTTCCTTTAAGGCTGATGGGTTGCTAAGCAAGAAGCTGTCTCTACAGGCATTAACGGTGAGCAGTAAGGGTTTAAGCTTAGCCGTCCTGCTCACCACTCCTGGTGAACAACAGGTCTGGTCCCATATGCATGGCGGTCAGTTGTCCCAGCAGTCATGATCCTCATGATCAAGTCCTCAATGATATAGGCACATACGGAAATTAGTCTTCCTCTGCTCTGATCCCAAGACACAGTGACCATCTGTGGCTCAGTCTCTGAGCTCTCTGGATGCTCAGGACAAAAGAGCAGGTCTGTGCCTTTTGGTTCCTGTACTGCACTGTCTCCTCTGTTAGAAATTCTGTTTATGTACATTATATATACAGAACAGACAGTGCACAGTCCACATATGCATTTCTGCTTGCTTCACTGCAACCAGGAAACTTTATTCAGAGAGAAGACAGAGTATACAGTACCATAGATGCATCTTCAAACTTTAAACACTGCTATCTACTTGCTGAGGAATATATCTCTACCGGATATTGATGTAGTTGTTGCACAAAATACATGAACACTGTGTTTCAACATCTGTAGCGGTCTCTTTGGCGGGCACTAGCAAGTCTGTACACTCTCTGCTTCCCCTTGGTAAAAGACCCTGCTCTCCCTCAATGTGCCCTGGCAAACTCCATGTCTCTCCTCCTTGGTGTGTTTTACTTGTAAAATGGAGTCCACAGCCCATTCACTAGTATTGTGCAGTCCTCGTTGAAGACTATATATGCCATAATCCATTCTGTGAATGCCTCCTGGCAGGAGGGGGAGAGAAACAAAAACATGGCGGGGATGGGGTTGCGGAAGGCAGGTATAGGAGCACACACACAGCCAGCGGGAGGGGGGGGGGGAGCAGCGGGATCTTTCACAGCCTGCTCTGTACGCACAAAACACAGCTGTCTGGCACCCAGTTGCAACACCACACATGCAGAAAAGGGAACATCAGACCCTAGATATTACTTCTAGTCACTGGCACCTAATCTGAAGCATTGAATTTTAATGTATAAAATTGAGGTGGTGATAAATGGAGGGTGTACCTACAATTTCCATATGACAAATCTGAATTTTTGTTCATTTAGATTATGAAAATGATTACACCATGTCAATTTAGGCACAGAGAGGAGGGGGTCTACATGGTTTAGTGTATATGCCTTGTAGGAAAACCATTATTCCACCTGAATAACACTTAGACATTCTTTGATACCGGATAACTAAAATATATTTAAAGCAGAACTTCACTCTTCCAATCAACATTGACTATTTTTAATCCATATGCTGCTAACATTAGTAAATAGATCGGAAAATATGTCATATTTACTTAAATTTGTTGTTTTACAGTTCTTCTTTACTTCCTAGACCTAGGCAAATGATGTCCTATATCCCAGGTCTTCAGGGGGGAGAAGGGGTTTTCTCAGCAAAGCACACTCTTTTCCTTGCATGCCTGAGCTATGGGCAGATGGATTCCAGGAAGTAAATGCTACATGAAGCATCCACCTTTACTCAAGATGGTCATGGCCAAAAAATGCTAGCGTTTTCTTTTTTTCAAAGTGCAAAATATAGCATGGAGACATGGATGAATAGGGGAGTTTACTTTGAATATTAAAAAAAAGAACTAAATTGCATTTTTTGTTTGTGGAGCTCAGATGCAGTGTAGTCCCACTTTAACGTCCTTTGCTTTAAGAACACACCTGTATGGGTTGTCCATGTACGTATACCTGAGCACCTAATTTGAACATGGACCATATACCTTACCTATTGGGTTTCTTGTTAATATGAAGGCAATTTGTTTTATACATATCCCCACATAACATACTGTATAGTTGATAATAGTGACAAATGAAAACTTAAAGGTCCTGTTGTAAAAATTTTTTTGTCTTAGGCTGAATAAGCACTGTGCAATACTGTATATAAGCAAAAGTAAAGTTATTTTAGTAGTAGGTATGTTTTAAGTCTAAATCAAGCTCCATTTTACAACATAACGGTGAGCAATATTTTAGATATGTTTTTATATTGATATTGAAAAATAAAATTGATGTTTTAGACAAATGTAGTACAATTTAGTGGTATGACCAATGACCTAATATAAAAAAAAGGTTTTGTGTATAGATCCAACATATGGGGATGTGGTGTCATGACTCATTTTAGGTGCAGGTTGCAGTACTATTATTTATATGCAGTGCAGATAAATCAGTTTTTACTAGATTAAACAAGCACTTGGCTGATTGTGCGCTCTTAAGTGTATAGCTTCTAACTGGTTTATATGCGGTCTGGTTACCAGGACAAAATTACAACAGAAATCAACAAAAGTGTGTTAAGAGGGGGAAATCATAACTTACTGGTAATCACCATGTTCAAATAATCACAGATGTCATTCAAACACCTGGATGATAGATTGCTCAACTCAAGAAAGGCACTTAAACTTAGACAAATTTGGAAAAGGAAGTTGGAGAATAATAAGTGGGCAGAAGTGTGAAAAGGTCATTGTTCTGATCAAGCATTTGTCTTAAACAATTTGGCAAAATGTATATGATCTCTATTTATAGAAAAGATAAAGAATGTGCTAGTTAGAACAAATATGTAAAACGTAGAAACTAATAGCAGATAAGAACCACTTATCCATTTTTTTATTCTAACTTTCCACTGACTTATTAAAAGCTCACGGTCGAACAAGGCACTTCATTCTGAACTGAACACTTACAGAATACTTGTGATGTGTATATTCTGGGGAAAAAATACACTCTATGAAAAGTGATTTTTTTTTTCTTTTTTTAAATCTGCAACTAATTGGAGGTTGGTTTTAGAGTGAATCATTAAATATAAATAAAAATACACAACATGTTCTAGCAAATCAGCTTATGTCCAGCTGTTAATCAATTGTTCTATGAAAATTATAATTTCACAGCCATAAAAGCTGTTTCTCCACTCTAAGAACACCACCATCTAAAACCACCATTTTGAAGCGGACATTCTGAGCTTACAATCTCCTGCTACCTACCCTCCTCTATTGCTGCTCTTGCTTTTTTCACGTAGCTGTGTTATTAACACCATACCTCTGCCCTCTCCTTTCTGGACTAGTATCCTTCTACTTTTGACCCAGCATCAAAACAAATTGATTTTGCTGTGTAACTGAAGATACATCTACTTACATCTAACAGCTACTGCAAATATACGAAGTACTAATCCTTATCACCCAGGAGTAAAATACTTTACTGTACAGAGTATTCATTCTTATGGCAGAATCCATCAGACTTGGGAGTAATATATTGTACAGCCAATAAACAGTGTGATAATGCAAGAGGCAGCTTATTAGACATTTATGTAATTGTTGCACAGATTTATTGAGAGTTATACAATCAGAAAAATCTTACACCAATCACAGACATTAGAAAAAGTATCCTTACAGAAAAAAAAAGTGTAGGGATGTGATACTTCCTGCGCAGCACAGTGGATGGGCAACATGGAAATTGGTTTTCCAAAATTTCACATTCTCACTGGGAAGGTTACGAAAGTTGTTGTTAAGGTTCGTAAATAGCAAGCATATGTTAGGCTTGTCCACTACTTAGATTTGATGACTGCTGCAGCAATGTTCACCTTTAGCAACCATGTTGGAGAATATCTTTATGTGTGGTGCTCCACGGTTCTTATGCACCAGATTATTAAACTTGAACATTTTGGTCCTTTCCAAATATAGGCTAAGCAAAGACTGTCTGGAAGGGATGCTTACACAATTTTGCTCCATTTCTACCAATATAGTATAGTAACAGAGGTTGCTGGGTGGCAAAAGTAATTCTTAAACCTTACCTGGTGTTGTGAGAGATGCCACTGATCACTCAATGTTTTCTCCTGTCCTCTGGGGGAACATAGAGAATCTCTGTATCATGGGAAGCTTATAGAGACTCTTATGGAGAAAGATTGCTATGCTGCATAAGATGCATCAATTGCAGTTCATTAAGGTTGCTGTTGTTTGAGTGCCTGATCTACTAAACAAAACTGTACTCTGCAATAGGTTACCTACACCAGCTCTTCTTTCTCTTTAAATGTAATGGATGGCCAAAAAATGAGGAGGGAGTCTAGTATACATTTTATTTTATTAAAGATTTAAAAAAAAAAAAAGAAATGAAAGAGGAATTGGGGTTGATTTACTAAAGGGAAACAGTCTGTTCACTTTCTGTCAGGGAGCGAGGAGCCAGACACACAAGGAGGTGCAATTAAAGGAAGGTTTATTATACAAAAACAAGACCGAGTCTATGCAAGTCCAACAGCAACAGCAGCTGACTTGGTAGAACAGTAGCCAGGAAGGATGGTCACCAGAGCCGGGGTCAGGAGCCAGGAAGGATGATCGCCAGAGCCGGGGTCAGGAGCCAGGAAGGATGGTCGCCAGAGCCGGGGTCAGGAGCAAGGAAGGATGGTCGCCAGAGCCGTGGTCAGGAGTCAGGAAGGATGGTCGCCAGAGCCGGGGTCAGGAGCCAGGAAGGATGGTCGCCAGAGCCGGGGTCAGGAGCCAGGAAGGAGTCTTGCCAAAGCCGAGTCAGTATCCAGGAGAGCAATGAGAAACTAAACAGGAGCTTGCTGCTGTGCAACAGACAGGACACAAATGCAATGGACAGCTACAAACAGCAGACTTATATGTGATAAGCTGCCATCTCCTGGGGGAGGAGCCGCAGAGGGCTGAAAGCATAAAGGATCCCACAATGCTTTGCAGACACCTAAGATGGATGCCAGCACATGGAGCAGCACAGACCTGAGTAAAGGTAGGACCTTGACACTTTCCAAGGGAAGCTGCACTTTGCAAGGGAATTTGCACCAGAGCTTATTGAATATGGTGAAGTTTCACTTTGCAAAGAACACCCAATCATGTTCAAGGAAAATGGGAAAAAAAAACATAATTCTTGCTTGCACATGATTGGATGATAGAAACCATCAGAGCTTCAGCTCATCCACTAAGCTCTGGGGAAAATGTCTTTGCAAAGTGCAAGTTCTTTTGCAAAGTGAACAGTCTATTTGCTTTTAGTAAATCAACCCCACAATGTCATACAGAGAAAAATAAATGTGCACATACTGTATGTATTCACTGAAAACCCACTTAGTACCTTAGTACACAGGCTGAAACAAAGTCTAGGCACTATGCATAAAATGATCAGCACAGGAAAATAGAGTCTTTATTAACAAAATTAGCATTGATCTTTAGAGGGTGCATCAAAAAAGTCCATCACTAATGGAATAAGGTGCATAACACAGAGCAAATTGTTGAGTAAGACATTCCTCATTCCCAATCCCTTCCATCTCTTCCTTTGAGGAATACATGGAGTGTAAAGTAGGTAGCCATTCAAATAAAGATACTTTCAGTATATCCAGCCTGTCTAAATGTACTTCTGGTTCTTTCAGACTACAGAAACTTTTAGTGATTAAGTAGCTTCAGCTTCTCTAATTACAAATGAAATTGCCTATCTTGCAATCTCTCCTGAGGGACATTTTGCATCTCAAGAAATCTAGAAACCACAGGAGAACTTACAGCACCAAGTCTTTCACCAAGATTATTATAGAAACTGCAAAAGAATACTGAACATGGCATCTAGGGGTTTGCTGGAATCTTGTTGGTCTAAAAGCTCAATAAGTCTGATCAATTTTGGTTTCAAAGCCAAGAAGTCATTCAGCAACTTTCCAATTATCCCTTGAAGGCTTCAGACCATCGGTATTGTGGCTTCAGACTGCCCCCTCTAATTCTCACAATATCTAATTTCATGACATGAGCCTGGATTTTTCTTGCTGTGCATCCAGATATTTAGTAATGATTGAAAAAGTATTTTCTAGAATTTGCTGGCTCTCTCACACATCTCTGTGTCACCATTCTCTCTGATTTCTTGACATTTTAAGTTCCTTTATGTAAGCTCTGTCTACTCTTTGTATAAAGGATTTGAAATCCACTTTTTTGGCAGCAACTTTAGATAAGTGTCGAATTATGTTCTAAGTCTGTGCCTATGTCTAGTTCAGAAAACTCTGAAGTGTTTTGTTCTTCACAAACGAAATATAGGTGGTTGCAAGGGAGTATGTGAGTTACATATCTTCTTATTTCACCTGTCAGTTTTTTGCTGTGTGCCAGTTAAAAACAAATTCCATTCACTTTCTGTCCTATGGATACAATAAGAAGTAAAAGGAAATCTATCCAAATTGACTAAAATCTTAGACACTAGTAACTAGAACAAGTGTTCCCATTGGAAGAAATCTCTTCGATTTCTGTTCTGGGGACAACTCAAACTTTTGGATGTTTTGGGAGCTTTTAGTCCGAGTGACAGTGGTCACCAGGAGAGCCAATCTCTCTGATGGGGACACAAACAAAAGAAAAAAATGGCTTTACATACACATTAAATGCTGCTTATGTCACAACAGTATAACTCTCACAACTTATAAATCCTGATCGGTGTTTGCTGTATTCATACATTCAGATTCATCAAGAAATTCTAACTTAATAAGCTGTCAACCAGTGTTCATAAGTGTGTTTTCTAAAATGAAGCACATTAGCAAGGAAAAACTTTTACAGACAGCTCTGAAAGTTAACTGATTATTTTTATAATTATGTCCAAAAATATGAATTATATGAAGAACAAATATACTGGATTTAAGGAATATAAAAATACAGTGTGTTCTGATTTTTTTTGTTGTGTTTTTTTGTTTTTTAAGTATAAGCACTCACCGTTTTTTTTTTTAAATTTGCAATGTATTGTTCTTACAAATATGTATGCTACTCTTTAAAAATGTACAATTTAAAAAGAGTATTCAAAATCACTACACCCATTATGTTTCTGTTTTTCTATGTTCTGTAGAGTCAACAGCACTTTGTGTTTGTGTTGTCCAATGTTCCTAAACCCAAGAGGACCCTTGTAGACTTCTAGCGTTATAGGCTGGAGAGAAGACAGGCCCTTCCAGCCTTTCCGAAACCATGTACAGTGAGGAAAATAATTATTTGATCCCCTGCAGATTTTGTAAGTTTGCCCACTTACAAAGAAATTAAGGGTCTATAGTTTTTATTATAGGTGTATTTTAAATGATAGAGACAGAATACCAACCAAAAATCCAGAAAAAACACGATACAAATGTTTTAAATGGAGCTGCAGTTCATTGAGTAAAGTAAGTATTTGATCCCCTACCAACCAACAATAATTCTGGCTCCCACAGGCTGGCTATATGCTCATGTGCTACAAAGATTAGTCCTGTCAATCTAAAAAGGTGCTACTACTGAAAACTCATTGTGTGTATAAAAGACATCTGTCCACAGAATCTCTTTCTTGGGCACCACCATGGGCAAGACCAAAGAGCTGTCACAGGATGTGAGGGACAAGATTGTAGACCTGCACAAGGCTGGAATGGGCTACAAGACCATCAGCAAGAAGCTTGCTGAGAAGGAGACAACTGTTGGAGAGATTATTCGCAAATGGAAGCAACACAAAATAACCATCCATCCCCTCAGTCTGGAGCTCCAAGCAAGATTTCGCCTCATGCGGTAAGGATGATCATGAGAAAAGTGAGGGATCTGCTCAGAACATGGAATGATCTCAAAGCAGTTGGGACCACAGTCCCCAAAAAAACCATTGGTAACACAATACGCCGCCATGGATTGAAATTCTGCAGCGTTCGCAAGGTCCCCCTCCTCAAGAAGGCACATGTACAGTCCCATCTGAATTTTGCCAATGAACATCTAAATTATTCAGAGAAGGATTGGGAGAATCTTACCCCTGTGCCTCTGTGCTTGCCAACAAGGGTTTCTCCACCAAGTACTAAGTCATGTTTTGCTTGGGGATCAAATACTCATTTTACTTACCGAACTGCAACTCAATTTATAACATTTGTGTCATGTGTTTGTTCTGGATTTTTGGTTGATATTCTGTCTCTATAATTTAAAATATAACTATGATAAAAGTTATTGACCCTTCATTTCTTTGTAAGTGGGCAAACTTACAAAATCTGCAGGGGATCAAATAATTATTTTCCCCACTGTACATGGCAGTATCTTCTTTTGGTTATCCCCTTGGTTTCTTAGCAATTTACTTGCCGGGATTTTTCCTTGGATAAGCAGTTAAAGCTGTTACTTCAGCTAAAAAGCATAGTAGTAACTGGTAGACCAACTGCATACAGTCAGGTCCATAAATATTGGGACAGCGACACAATTCTAACATTTTTGGCTCTATACACCACCACAATAGATTTCAAATGAAACAAACAAGATTTGCTTTAACTGCAGATTGTCAGCTTTAATTTGAGGGTATTTACATCCAAATCAGGTGAACGGTGTAGGAATTACAACAGTTTGCATATGTGCCTCCCACTTGTTAAGAGACCAAAAGTAATGGGACAGAAAAATAATCATAAATCAAACTTTCACTTTTTAATACTTGGTTGCAAATCCTTTGCAGTCAATTACAGCCTGAAGTCTGGAACGCATAGACATCACCAGACGCTGGATTTCATCCCTGCAGATGCTTTACCAGGCCTCTACTGCAACTGTCTTCAGTTCCTGCTTGTTCTTGGGGCATTTTCCCTTCAGTTTTGTCTTCAGCAAGTGAAATGCATGCTCAATCGGATTCAGGTCAGGTGATTGACTTGGCCATTGCATAACATTCCACTTCTTTCCCTTAAAAAACTATTTGGTTGCTTTTGCAGTATGCTTTGTGTCATTGTCCATCTGCACTGTGAAGTGGCATTTAATGAGTTCTGAAGCATTTGGCTGAATATGAGCAGGTAATATTTCCCAAAACACTTCAGAATTCATCCTGCTGCTTTTGTCAGCAGTCACATCATCAATAAATACAAGAGGACCAGTTCCATTGGCAGCCATACATGCCCACGCCATGACACTACCACCATCATGCTTCACTGATGAGGTGGTATGCTTAGGATCATGAGCAGTTCCATTCCTTCTCCATACTCTTCTCTTCCCATCACTCTGGTACAAGTTGATCTTGGTCTCATCTGTCCATAAGATGTTGTTACAGAACTGTGAAGGCTTTTTTAGATGTCGTTTGGCAAACTCTAATCTGGCCTTCCTGTTTTTGAGGCTCACCAACGGTTTACATATTGTGGTGAACCCTCTGTATTCACTCTGGTGAAGTCTTCTCTTGATTGTTGACTTTGACACACATACCCCTACCTCCTGGAGAGTGTTCTTGATCTGGCCAACTGTTGTGAAGGGTGTTTTCTTCACCAGGGAAAGAATTCTTTGGTCATCCACCACAGTTGTTTTCCATGGTCTTCTGGGTCTTTTGGTGTTGCTGAGCTCACCAGTGCGTTCCTTCTTTTTAAGAATGTTCCAAACAGTTGTTTTGGCCATGCCTAATGTTTTTGCTATCTCTCTGATGGGTTTGTTTTGTTTTTTCAGCCTAATGATGGCTTGCTTCACTGATAGTGACAGCTCTTTGGATCTCATCTTGAGAGTTGACAGCAAAAGATTCCAAATGCAAATAGCACACTTGAAATGAACTCTGGACCTTTTATCTGCTCATTGTAATTGGGATAATGAGGAAATAACACACACCTGGCCATGGAACAGCTGCGAAGCCAATTGTCCCATTACTTCTGGTCCCTTAACAAGTGGGAGGCACATATGCAAACTGTTGTAATTCCTACACCTTTCACCTGATTTGGATGTAAATACCCTCAAATTAAAGCTGACAGTCTGCAGTTAAAGCACATCTTCTTTGTTTCATTTCAAATCCATTGTGGTGGTGTATAGAGCCAAAAATGTTAGAATTGTGTCAATGTCCCAATATTTATGGACCTGACTGTATATAGGACTTTCGAATTGCCAGCAGTAGCCAACCATTCTTAGACCTGAAAGTCTATTCTAGTTTTAGGGACATTGGGTGAGAGAAGCAAACTGCTGGTAACAAGGTTATGGTGAACAACTCACCAATTACCGCATATAGCAGAAGGAAATGTGGCACATGTTAGAAAGAAAAGAATATTTGTCAAGGAAAGTGCATCATTGGCTAAAACAATCCTGAAAATGTAAACTAAAATGTAAATGTTATTAATGCGCACTTCCTATATTTTAACACCAATGAAATTAATTAAATGCCATAGTACCGTAGGTAAGCATATATACTTATTTTCCCAATAAATTTCCTCTCACGTACCATCTAGAACCCAACAAATAGGCATAATCCCCCCATACCTACTCCCCAATGTGCCATACCCACTGCCTAAACAACCTAATAGCAAGCCCAGGCTTTGTCATGTAGGACATGAATATGTATTTATGGCTGTAGAAATATAGTTTGCATAAGTGCTTCAGGGTGCTCTGGGCTTCAGTAGAGATTGGCAACTCAGAAGCATCACAAAGGAACAGCACATCTCATGCCAAAGGAAGACAGACAGCTGCAGCCTGCACATTGTGTACAGTGGGTGGAATACAGTTCTTGTGGCTTTAATATAATATGTTTAGACACGACCCACTCCTGTGATCTCAAGACAAGCACTGATCTCTGTCTTTTTATGACATTTCTAGGGGAAAGGATGTAGGCTGTTAGGCAACATACTTCAAGGATATTATCTCTTTTTCAGGTTTAGGTTTGCATTGAGATCACTGCAGTGGGTCATGTCTAATAGCCCTTGTTGCCAGCCACAAGAGCTGTATATCAGCCCTACCACTGGCCACGAGGTATAGCTACAGATTCTGAGTTTCTCTATTTCCCTGTGAAATTTGAAAATTGCCAATCTGTTTTTAAACTGAATAAATATACAAATTATATTTCATGAGATCCATGCACTTTTGTTTTGTCTCTATGGCAAAAAGGTCTGTCCATTATCAGGATGAAAAGGTTCTACCCAACTTGACTTGTCAGTGAATTATTTCTTAAATTTTCTTTTATGTAATCCTGACAGCCCCTTTATTATAAGGCAGTTTTTTGAGTATCATTTATCAGAACTTAGCCTAGGCAAATGGTCTCACAACCTGACTCCTCAGCTGTGATAGGGAAAGAATATAAAAAAAAGAACAAAAATCAAGTAATCCATTGTATTCATCCAACAATTCAGGAGTAGAAATTCTGATTACATGTTGTACTACAAATTACCATTGGTAACTGGTTCCATTTATACTTAGACTGGTTTTATTAAATACCAATACAGCATTTTTCTTTTAGAATTAGCTACTTCTAAGACTGTCATATTCATCATCTGGCTTCACACCATACAAAATTACCTACTTGAAACAAGAATACAAATGAAAGTAATCATTTCACTATATGTAATGGAAGAGCAATATAGAAACACAGAAACAGAAAATGAGGGCAGAAAAAACACCAAATGGTCTATCGAGTCTGTCCATTTTTGTTTTTTTGTGTGTTTTTTTGTTAACTTTTTTATCTAAGTATAGATCCATGTTTGTCCTAAGCATGTTTGAAGACATTTACTGTTGACTGACTCACTGCCTCTGCTGGAAGTTTATTCCAATCATCACCTACCCTTTCAGCAAAATAATATTTGCTAAAAGTAGTTTTGAACTTTCCAATATAACAGCAGTGGAACTAGTCATTTTAGGTTATAAGTTGGCCGTGGCCGCATGTGTATTTCTGTCATGGAAAGTCCACTTTAAATTACATTTGCAATGTTTATTTTATCCCACTGCTGTCTACATTACATTGAGTCTCCAAAGTAAAGATATGCTGAGTTTAAACTTGGCAAAAACCTAGCAGACCTGATCAGCAGGCACCTAAATGTGCATGTACCTACTGTATATACAGCTTTAAGAGTTCCCTAGGAGGGCTAATCTGGGAAACTCAAAAATATAAATCTCAACTTCAGCTAACAAAGTTACACCACCTATGGTCTGTTAAACTACACTGCAAGACCAATATGGAGAAAGGAAGAAGGTCAGGCAGAGGTTGAATTTCTGAGCCGACATCAAGATTTGCATAACCGAGGGCCCAGGTTTTGGCATTCCCAGGTACTGTGTAAGCTATGTAAAGGTACATGCAAGCATTTGAGGAGTCTGCACGTCATTGCTGCTAGGGCTTTACCATCTGTAGAATAAAGCAGTATTAAACCCAAAACCAAAAATGTAAAACATTGCAGCTTATCAGTCATTAGATGTGGTGGCTTGATAAGTTTTGTTTTTTAGGCTTTTTTTCCCTCTGTTTCTACCTGGTAATTTGGCCAGTAACACACCTCCTGTGCTACAGTGTCTCCACTGGATGAAGGCACAACAGACACCTTTGGACAGAAGCACTGTCAATCTGGAAAGGGGTGGGGAGGTAGTGTTAAATGTAATAGCAGATTAGATACACTAACAATTTGAAGCCAACCACCAGCTAATACTTCATAAGCCATTACAGCAACGGTACTCTAACTTTTGGGATAAACGCTTTACATAAATAAAAGCTGATCATTGTAAGCACCCCTGCCTCAATCCTCTAACTCAGGTTTTTTCAACCAGGGTTCCATTGAACCCTAGGGTGCTTCCAGAGGTTGCTAGGGGTTCTTTGAGTAATGAGCAATTTCTGCCTTTCAGATAAGTTACTACTGACACCATTGACCCTTTTAGATATCTGTAAGGGGATAATTCTTCCCAATGACCACAGTGTAAGGAGCATTCTTCCCACTGATGATCACATTAATCTATCAAGAGATGTAGATTTAGTCATTTTTAGCAAGGGTTCCCCGAGACCAGAAAGTTATTTCAAGGGTCCTCTGTTGAAAGGGTTGAGAAAGACTGATCTGACTGATACATCTACAGGACAGCTTGTCCTGTTGAAAAACAACAGAATACTGGCTAGATCACCAGGTCAAAATAAAGGAAAGAAAGTCTAAAATATCAATTAACAATCACATCTAAGAATGGCTAAGCTACAATTTAATACATTTATTACAGGTACTTATATAGCACTGTCAATTTATGGAGTGCTATATATATATATTTTTTTTAAGTACATTCACATCAGTCTCTAACCTTCAAGGAATGTACAATCTAAGGTCTTTAACTCGCATTCATACATACATATACTAGGGCCAGTTTTAGACAGAAGCCAATTAACCTTTTAGCATGTCTTTGGAGGGTGGAAGGAAACTGGAGTACCCAAAGGAAAACCACACAGACACAGGGATAACATGCAAACACCAGGCAGGTAGTGCCATGGTTGAGATTTGAACCGATGACCCTAGTACTGCCAGACGGAAGTGCTAACTATTTAGCCACTGTGCTTACTTTGAATAAATGTTTACTTTTAGGTCAATTACCGTTTTACGCACAGGTGCACTTTAAATAATAGCTTAGTAATGTTATTTCATCTAAAGGGAACATGGCAATGGAATTCTAAAATTGCTGCTACCAAATAAATGAAATCTGGGGGCAGGATTCCTCTTGTTAAAACGGAAGAGTCTGAATGACTGTGTGGCAGATATGGCAAAATCAGGTATAGAAAATCTTTAGCGGTAATTAAACTGCAAAATAATTTACATTTAATTTTGTCTACGTGATACCCCACATATCAGCAGGTCAGCTTTACTAGTCTGTATATCAAAAGTGATTCCTACCAGGATGTCTTAGCTATACAAATGATCACTATTAGAGGCTATTGCTGTGTTAAAAACAACCATTAGGTGGAGGCAGAACACAGCTGGACTCCATCCTACCAATAATCAGTAATGAAATGAGTACTAACTTTAGGAACATTTGAAAGCATTTCAATTCTTAAATGAGAATGTTTATGTTTACAGGGGAAAAAGTCAATATATTTAGGAAAAAAGATTAAAGACATAATAAAGACTGTGTATCTAATCTTACCACATAGCATAGTCCTAATGTAATTGCAGAAAAGTAGTAACCAGTTCTGTGACAAAACATTTACTGTTTATGAGTTCCTCACGAGTCTTGGGCTAGGTTCAAATCATACATGGCACAAGCGCTTCCACTTGTTGCATGTAGGGCAGCTCATTCATATCAAGGGGCTGCTCTACATGCAAGAAACCCGCAAAAGAAGTCCCTGTTTCTTTTCCTAAACCATGTTGCACCTAACTGCATGATGCTGCAGGCTGGTGCACGGAAAAATGCAGGCACCACTATGTGTCTGCTAAAGGGCAATGCACTTCTGTGCATGTCAAGAAATTGCACATGCCTGACACACACAGGGGTCTGAACCTAGCCTTTGAGCTCATTCTAAACACAATGAATGTTATAAGGGGCTTTAGAAAGATACACTGTATATGTTTATTGTGTTATTTTTTTCATTCATTGTCACTGACACCCTAAAGCATATATACACACATATATATATTAAACCCCACCTCACTATAGCAGGCTAATGTTTTATATTGCATCGTGGTGTGCTACATTTTGAAAAACAGTGCATTACAGTGTTGACAGCCTATTCAAAATAACACAGGTAAGGTTTAGGAGGCAATTTTATGCCAGTTTTAGAAGCTGAAATAAAATTGTGCTGAAGTTTAGAAACTGCACCAATGTGTTTCATTAGAAACTACACTAACGTTTTTGTAGACCAGAGCTTTTATTTTAAGGTGAAAAACCATGGCTCAGAGTTTCTCATCCTACAGTAAAGCAAACAATACATGGACTTCTCTTGAGATCTCTTGATTCTCTTGAGATCTCTTACATGAACCATTCTATTATTATTAATATATGTTTATACACATACACACACTACTAATATATTATTTATATTATTATTCCCATTAAGAGCAAAGCAACTTCTTTACTTGGATTCCCTATTCCTCCCCAACATATACAGCGTTAGGCCAAATAGCAATGTCATAATACAGGAGCTCATCGCCCTGTGTAACTCTGGGGACTCATAGTTTACAAGGCTTTCTTTTTGCTCCCAATGGCTTACCAGAGTGGCAGGGTAACAACCAAAATGAAAGTCATTGTATACTGTCAAATGTTTTAACTAATTACTAACATAGTTATACTGCCTGTGTTGATTTTTGCCTTACCTTATAATGATGGGCTCATGTGTTGTGGCTACAGTTTGTATTTGTAGACAACTGCTTGTTCCTGATCATGCAGAGTCCAGTACATGCCTTTCCATCCCCAATGTGTTGCATCACAAATGTGGGACATGACTCTTTTTTTAAACCGCATCCAATCCGTACTGAATCTGCACCACCAGTGTTCCAGAACAGGCACCATAGGAAGCTATGTTTTTTCACATGTCATGCGGATTGGATGTGGTTCAAAGCACATCCAATCCACATATATGTGAACTGGCACTTAGTGAATTCTCTATGTGTCTTGGAATGCTTTGCCTGCTTTTGTCTGTGTCAGTTCGAATTAATGTGTAGATATCACCAGCAGAGCACTAGATTGAGAAACCCAGGGATTCTGGGACTTCACAAACGTGTCTAATCCTATGCTACAGAGGTCATGCATCAGCTTCTGCACAGCCATGCTGAATGCTTCTCATTTTAACAGAAACTGCTGACACAGAAATGTGAAGATGTACTCTACTATAGGCTGTTTGTACAGGGCAACAAATGACACCATGAAACTATAATACCAGTGCACAAGTTATGCAGGTGAAAAACACAAAGTCTTCAGGAATGTTTACCTTGCCTTTAGGTATATGCTGGGAAGGGCTAAGTTAAAGTGAACTTGTTTCTTTGCCCTATGCTGGCAATGAACAGGTTCATTTTAAAGAGATGCTGTTGCCAGATCATTAATTTAAACAATAATATTCATATATTATTATAGTTAATTTATTTTATGTATGGTAACGTACTTTATGCCTCCCTTGTGTAGACATCTAAAAGTCTTGAGATTGCTGCTGGACATCACTATCCTGAATGTGATGCCAGTAGTTTCACTCCACTCCTCCCCTGGCTGCTACATGAAAGGTTATGTAGGTAGGTAGTGGAAGGAGTGGAGATGCTGGGTCAGCACAAACAGTAAGGGGTATGGAGTTGCCGAATCTTGCTTGCTTCATTTCAACTTGGAAAAAAAAACTTTTTAGGTAGTTTTGGCTGCTACACCTGATTTAGTTCCAGTGGTAAAAGGGCCTGAATTGCCCAGTAAAAGTAGCAGCCACAATAGATCTAAAAGCTATAGGAAAGGTTACTAATTGGACAGTGACAAAATGATTTAACAAACTAGTTTGTGAGCTTGTAATTTTCACAGTACCACACTGCATTGCCTTAAAATTTTTATAAAAACACTAGAAAAACAATCCTACATTCCCTAAACCCCCTCCCATCCTATATTACTAATTATTAAAACAAAATTCAAAATATAGACTCCAGATACGTGTTTGCAGAAACTAGCTAATGTCAGGACACAATCACCTCCTAGCTCAGTACTCAAGCACTTAATTAGGCAGCAAATATAAAGAGAAGAGGCAGGTTTTATCTTACAAAAAGAGTATGTATTATCTCAGAGACAATAGAGACACGTACTGTATTATTCAGTAGCTGGACAGTATTTAAGCAGCTTGGTTATGCCACAATATGAGAGGGAGAGAGAAGACAGGTTTTATATTGAAGTAAAAATGAGAGTGTATTTGAGAGACAATAGTCACAAATATTGTACAGTTGCTCAGATAGTTCAGCTCCAGTTGCCATCTGGAGCTACATTACAAGTAGCTCCAAGTCAGGTGGTCTTAGCCCCACTCTGTCCAAGCTCTCTATACTGCGACTCCTCCCCTATATATTCTTGGCCCAGACTGGATGATTCGTATTCTGCAGCTATCAGCTGGCCTCCCTTCCCCAAATAAGGACCAACCAAGAAAAAAAAAATTACAGACAAGCCTAATAGGAGAGGTGCTGCCACATGGAGGTGATGAGACATTTTCCTTCCCCCACCCCCTTTTTACTGCTCCTCCTCTCGCCCTCGTCTATGCCCTACTCCTCTTCCTCCCTCACTTCTCGTTCTCCAGTTTATGGCCCAAGGAGAGACTCTGGCTATCCCTAACTATGTTTAAACCTGCTCCCATCCCTCTCCTAACTCCTACATATCCTGTGAAAGGAAAATGTGTATACTTACCTATTCTGAGAGCGCTCTGGTCTGGTCACATGATCAGCTGTCAGCAACAGCTTCAGTATAGAGAAGGAACAACCGATTATGAAAGCGATCCAGTCCGGTCATGTGATCTTCTGAGCAGCTGGCTTCAGGGGAGAGGAGAAATAGCAGACAATGACTGAAATGCCTGTGCAGTGGCATCACCCATAGGCTTACTATGGGGCATCCACCCTCAGAATAGGTAAGTATAAACATCTTCCTTTCACAGGGTAGTTAGAATAAGATTTAGAAGAGTTGGTGGGAACAGGTTTAAGCACAATTAGGAAAAGCTTGGACTCCCACTTTAAGCAAAGAATCCTATGGACACAGTCTGCCCACATTTCCTCCAATCTTCCTTCAACAGTCAAACATGAGTCTGGAGGCTAACATCTGCCTTCATAGACTGGGAATTGTGCTCTGGTTGTGGCAGGTTTCAGAGGAATCCTACCACTTGTAGTCTGTTGTATATAAGTTTATGGGCGCAACTGCTGGGTAAGAGAAGAGAATAGCAGCACTGCTCAAAGTAGCACAGCAGGGTCAACTAACACACCCTTAAATCAAACCTGGCATACAACTGCTGCAGAAAGTGTATCACAAAGGTTATGATGTAGAAAGGGGTTGTGGTCATATGGGATGAGGGTGTGCAGTGGTTTTGGTGTATCAAAAGTTGTAGTCATGTGTTGGGGAAAAAGGTTTGCTCTTAAAGAGACTGTCAGCTACAACTGCTGGATATGCTCTAATAACAAAAAGCTACAAATTGTATAATCTGAAAAATGTGGAAAAGACCTCAATAGAAAAAAGTAGCCTAGGGTGTTGATAATTGAGGAGCTTCTATCAAGCAGTTGTTATAGACAGGTATTTAAAGCTTTTAGGGAGTACAAATCTGTACACACAGGCAGGGCACATAGGAAAATATTCCTGAGTGATTCAATTTCAATAACTCAGGCATATGTTTGGATAAGCTGATTTAAACCCAGTCGCTAAAATCTCATATGAACTTTAAAATGATATCATCATATAGAAATTCTATCTTTTATTGCTTTCTTTCATAAAAATAACAGCTGGTGATATTTATATGAAGATATTTGGGTACTCTGTGTTTTGGGGTGACATCACTCTGCTGTCTCACACAATCTCCTGCTTATATATCACACATGGCCTCCCAAAACAAACTATAAGCTGCTGTGTAAATCCTACAAGAATGTGCTGCAGGCCATTGTAGAGGCACATTCTCATTTTGAGTGCCCAACTATCACAGAAGGCAATGGTGAGGCACCGTATATCACCCATGCCTACTGGAAGCATTGGAAAATAGGACTGAGGTGGCTATTTTCTCCTTTTTTGTTTAGCAAAAGCTTAATTTTTATTCACTTTTGCAGGTCATTTGACCTTGGAAATTGTGGAAATTTCATCGAAGTGGACATTTCATTTTCATTTGAGGTCCATTTTAAAAAAGGTCTGTGAAAAAAACAATTGCAGCCAACAACAATTAGTAAAACAGTCCCATGCAAAAACACATGTAGCTTGCTATCACTGTAGTGCATATGGACAGAAACAAGCAGGAAAGAGGCTGCAGGATATCAGTAGCAATAAAAAGTAACAGAGGATAAAAGAAGGTAAAAACTTTTAACTTTCCCTATCTCCAAATTCCCCATGGATTTACATCAACTTTAAGAGACCTGTCAGTGGTTACAAGCTCTACAATAATCTTTTCTTATACACTTAATCTGCAAAAGGCCATATGCTTTTCCTATTACAGCTAAAACACAGTCAATATAGTTGCCGGGAACATATCGTTTTATCCTGATGGGAATGGCTTATTCTAACAGTCCCCATATTGGCCCTTCAAAGCCAGCTACGGCCATGCATTGCAGTAGATTTACCCAGGTGATTTACAGAATTACTTAGATAGCACATTTTTCCCAGAAGTGCATTTCTGATCACCATAAATTGTTTCATTTCCACTCACAGGGCAGTATTTTATCATACAGGTGCACAATGGGAATGTCAATATTTAGATGGTTTTATTCACACTACATACTATTTTTGAGTCTGTAGTAAATCTCTGCTTAAAGATCCATCCATCAGTGAGCACAGACATCAGAATAACACAAAACAAATACTTAGGCAAAAGCCAGTCAAAATAACTACTGCCTTCCAACAATACATTATGAGAAATGTATTTTATTCTGTATTATTCTAGAGAAAGTTATGCTGCCTGTAACATTGTTCAGCATGACCGTTTTGGTGGTGGGTCAGTGATGGTCTGGGGAGGTATATCCATGGAAGGACACACAGACATCTACAGACTAGACAATGGCACCCTGACTGCCATTAGGTATTGGGATGAAATCCTTGGACCCATTGTCAGACCTTACGCTGGTGCAGTGGGTCCTGGGTTTCTCGTGGTGCACAACAATGCCCGGCGTCATGTGGCGAGAGTATGCAGGCAGTTCCTGGAGGATGGAGGAATTAATACCATTGACTGGTCCCCACGCTTGCCTGACCTAAAATCAATAGAACACCTCTGGGATATCATGTTTCGGTCCATCCAACGATGCTAGGTTGCAGCTCAGACTGTCCAGGAGCTCGGTGATGCCCTGGTCCAGATCTGGGAGGAAATGCACCAGGACACCATCCATCGTCTCATTAGGAAAATGCCCCGACATTTTCAAGCATGCATACAAGCATGTGGGGGCTATACGAACTAATAAGTACCATTTTGAGTTGCTGCAATGCAATTTCAGCAAAATGGACTAGCCTGCTGCACCATTTTTTCACTTTGATTTTCGGGGTGTCTTTAAATTTAGTCCTGTTTAGGTTGATCATTTTCATCAAACGATGGGGCATCCCTACATTCCTAACACATTACCCAGTCCATATCAGTATAGATATCCAGCATGATATGTTTCCCAGTTGAGATCTGATGTGTTTTCAAAGTGTTCTTTTAATTTTTTTGAACAGTGTATTTGTCTGCATCTTTTTCATGTATTGTGGCTTGTTTTGTAATTTGTGTATTTTCTGCATTGTTTTTATATATACCATTTACACCAGCTGTATCTTCCCTTGATTGCTACTAGAGATGAGCGAAGTATTGAAAAATTCGATTCGGCTGATTCGGCAAATTCCAGTATGAAATTCGATTCGATGCGAATTTCTTCGCTACGAAGATGGCTTATAAAAAGGGTTTCTAGGCTTCAGAGAGCCTTTAAATTAGTGCAGAACACTGTACCTTTAATTTAAATGCCCTTGGAGATCAGGAAGGAGAAGGAGAAGGAGAAGGATGAGAAGAAGGAGAAGGATGAGAAGATGGAGAAGGAGAAGGATGAGAAGATGGAGAAGGAGAAGGATGAGAAGAAGGAGAAGGAGAAGGATGAGAAGAAGGAGAAGGAGAAGGATGAGAAGAAGGAGAAGGAGAAGGATGAGAAGAAGGAGAAGGAGAAGGATGAGAAGAAGGAGAAGGAGAAGGATGAGAAGAAGGAGAAGGAGAAGGATGAGGAGAAGGAGAAGGATGAGAAGAAGGAGAAGGATGAGAAGAAGGAGAAGGAGAAGGATGAGAAGATGGAGAAGGAGAAGGATGAGAAGAAGGAGAAGGAGAAGGATGAGAAGAAGGAGAAGGAGAAGGATGAGAAGAAGGAGAAGGAGAAGGATGAGGAGAAGGAGAAGGATGAGGAGAAGGAGAAGGATGAGAAGAAGGAGAAGGATGAGAAGAAGGAGAAGGATGAGAAGATGGAGAAGGAGAAGGATGAGAAGAAGGAGAAGGATGAGAAGAAGGAGAAGGAGAAGGATGAGGAGAAGGAGAAGGATGAGAAGAAGGAGAAGGATGAGAAGAATGAGAAGGAGAAGGATGAGAAGAAGGAGAAGGATGAGAAGAAGGAGAAGGATGAGAAGAAGGAGAAGGATGAGAAGAAGGAGAAGGAGAAGGATGAGAAGAAGGAGAAGGATGAGAAGAAGGAGAAGGATGAGGAGAAGGAGAAGGATGAGAAGAAGGAGAAGGATGAGAAGAAGGAGAAGGAGAAGCAGAAGGAGAAGCAGAAGGAGAAGGATGAAAAGAAGGAGAAGGAGAAGGATGAGAAGATGGAGAAGGAGAAGGATGAGAAGAAGGAGAAGGAGAAGGATGAGAAGAAGGAGAAGGATGAGAAGAAGGAGAAGGATGAGGAGAAGGATGAGAAGAAGGAGAAGGATGAGAAGAAGGAGAAGGATGAGAAGAAGGAGAAGGAGAAGGATGAGAAGAAGGAGAAGGATGAGAAGAAGGAGAAGGATGAGAAGAAAGAGAAGGAGAAGGATGAGAAGAAGGAGAAGGATGAGAAGAAGGAGAAGAAGGAGAAGGAGAAGCAGAAGGAGAAGGATGAGAAGAAGGAAAAGGAGAAGGATGAGAAGATGGAGAAGGAGAAGGATGAGAAGAAGGAGAAGGAGAAGGATGAGAAGAAGGAGAAGGATGAGAAGAAGGAGAAGGAGAAGGATGAGAAGAAGAAGGATGAGAAGAAGGATGAGAAGAAGAAGGATGAGAAGAAGGAGAAGGAGAAGGATGAGAAGAAGGAGAAGGATGAGAAGAAGGAGAAGGATGAGAAGAAGGAGAAGGATGAGAAGAAGGAGAAGGATGAGAAGAAGGAGAAGGATGAGAAGAAGGAGAAGGATGAGAAGAAGGACAGTTCTGTGACAGTTTCTGTCTATTTCTGACAGTTCTATGACATTCCCTCCATACAGCGGTTTCAACCGCTGTATGGAGTGAATGTCCCAGAACTGTCATAAATAGTCTATTTCTGACAGTTCTGGGACATTCACTCCATACAGCGGTTTCAACCGCTGTATGGAGGGAATGTCCCAGAACTGTCAGAAATAGACTATTTATGACAGTTCTGGGACATTCCTTCCATACAGCGGTTGAAACATTGTATCTATTTGTTTCCATAAATGGATCCATTTATGGAAACAAATAGATACAATGTTTCAACCGCTGTATGGAAGGACAGTCCCAGAACTGTCATTAATAGTCTATTTCTGACAGTTCTATGACATTCCCTCCATACAGCGGTTGAAACCGCTGTATGGAGTGAATGTCCCAGAACTGTCATAAATAGTCTATTTCTGACAGTTCTGGGACATTCACTCCATACAGCGGTTGAAACATTGTATCTATTTTTTTCCATAAATGACATTCTGCATATACACTTAGAGGAGCGCTGCAGATACACTTTTTGCCGGCTTGGAATTATTCTTATTTTCATCCTACTTCTTCTTCTTCTTCTTATGAGGATGAAGAAGAAGAAGTAGGATGAAAATAAGATTAATTCCAAGCCGGCAAAAAGTGTATCTGCAGCGCTCCTCTAAGTGTATTTGCAGAATGTCATTTATGGAAAAAAATAGATACAATGTTTCAACCGCTGTATGGAGTGAATGTCCCAGAACTGTCATAAATAGTCTATTTCTGACAGTTCTATGACATTCCCTCCATACAGCGGTTGAAACCGCTGTATGGAGTGAATGTCCCAGAACTGTCAGAAATAGTCTATTTCTGACAGTTATGGGACATTCCTTCCATACAGCGGTTGAAACATTGTATCTAATTGTTTCCATAAATGGATCCATTTATGGAAACAAATAGATACAATGTTTCAACCGCTGTATGGAAGGAATGTCACAGAACTGTTAGAAATAGTCTATTTCTGACAGTTCTATGACATTCCCTCCATACAGCGGTTTCAACCGCTGTATGGAGTGAATGTCCCAGAACTGTCAGAAATAGTCTATTTCTGACAGTTATGGGACATTCACTCCATACAGCGGTTGAAACATTGTATCTATTTTTTTCCATAAATGACATTCTGCAAATACACTTAGAGGAGCGCTGCAGATACACATTTTGCCGGCTTGGAATTAATCTTATTTTCATCCTACTTCTTCTTCTTCTTCTTCATCCTCATCCTTATAAGAAGAAGAAGAGGATGAGGATGAAGAAGAAGTAGGCAAAAAGTGTATCTGCAGCGCTCCTCTAAGTGTATCTGCAGAATGTCATTTATGGAAAAAAATAGATACAATGTTTCAACCGCTGTATGGAGTGAATGTCCCATAACTGTCAGAAATACACTATTTCTGACAGTTCTGGGACATTCACTCCATACAGCGGTTGAAACCGCTGTATGGAGGGAATGTCATAGAACTGTCAGAAATAGACTATTTATGAAAGTTCTGGGACATTCCTTCCATACAGCGGTTGAAACATTGTATCTATTTGTTTCCATAAATGGATCCATTTATGGAAACAAATAGATACAATGTTTCAACCGCTGTATGGAAGGAATGTCCCAGAACTGTTAGAAATAGTCTATTTCTGACAGTTCTATGACATTCCTTCCATACAGCGGTTGAAACATTGTATCTATTTTTTTCCATAAATGACATTCTGCAAATACACTTAGAGGAGCGCTGCAGATACACATTTTGCCGGCTTGGAATTAATCTTATTTTCATCCTACTTCTTCTTCTTCATCCTCATCCTTATAAGAAGAAGAAGAGGATGAGGATGAAGAAGAAGTAGGCAAAAAGTGTATCTGCAGCGCTCCTCTAAGTGTATCTGCAGAATGTCATTTATGGAAACAAATAGATACAATGTTTCAACCGCTGTATGGAAGGACAGTCCCAGAACTGTCATTAATAGTCTATTTCTGACAGTTCTATGACATTCCCTCCAGACAGCGGTTGAAACCGCTGTATGGAGTGAATGTCCCAGAACTGTCATAAATAGTCTATTTCTGACAGTTCTGGGACATTCACTCCATACAGCGGTTGAAACATTGTATCTATTCTTTTCCATAAATGACATTCTGCAGATACACTTAGAGGAGCGCTGCAGATACACTTTTTGCCGGCTTGGAATTATTCTTATTTTCATCCTACTTCTTCTTCTTCTTCTTATGAGGATGAGGATGAAGAAGAAGTAGGATGAAAATAAGATTAATTCCAAGCCGGCAAAATGTGTATCTGCAGCGCTCCTCTAAGTGTATTTGCAGAATGTCATTTATGGAAAAAAATAGATACAATGTTTCAACCGCTGTATGGAGTGAATGTCCCAGAACTGTCATAAATAGTCTATTTCTGACAGTTATGGGACATTCCCTCCATACAGCGGTTTCTGGCAAAAAGTGTATGTGCAGAGTTCCTCTATTCTGCAGATACACTTAGAGGAGCTCTGCAGATACACTTAGAGGAGCTCTGCACATACACTTAGAGGAGCTCTGCACATACACTTTTTGCCGGCTTGGAATTATTCTTATTTTCATCCTACTTCTTCTTCTTCTTCATCCTCATCCTCTTCTTCTTCTGAGGATGAGGATGAAGAAGAAGAAGTAGGATGAAAATAAGATTAATTCCAAGCCGGCAAAAAGTGTATGTGCAGAGCTCCTCTAAGTGTATGTGCAGAGCTCCTCTAAGTGTATCTGCAGAATAGAGGAACTCTGCACATACACTTTTTGCCAGCTTGGAATTATTCTTATTTTCATCCTACTTCTTCTTCTTCTTCTTCTTCATCCTCATCCTCTTCTTCTTCTGAGGATGAGGATGAAGAAGAAGAAGTAGGATGAAAATAAGATTAATTCCAAGCCGGCAAAAAGTGTATGTGCAGAGCTCCTCTAAGTGTATCTGCAGAATAGAGGAACTCTGCACATACACTTTTTGCCGGCTTGGAATTATTCTTCTTTTCATCCTACTTCTTCTTCTTCTTCTTCTTCATCCTCATCCTCAGAAGAAGAGGATGAGGATGAGGATGAAGAAGAAGAAGAAGAAGAAGAAGAAGTAGGATGAAAAGAAGAATAATTCCAAGCCGGCAAAAAGTGTATGTGCAGAGTTCCTCTATTTCTGACAGTTCTCTGACAGCTTCTTCACATGTACAGCGGTTGAAACATCTGTATCCTAAATGGAAACTAATAGATACAATGTTTCAACCGCTAAACATGTGTTCCTTCTGTCAGAGAACTGTCAGAAATAGCAGAGCTCACTGCAGGGACACTTTTGCCGGCTGATCGGGAAATGTTCGATTCGCGCACCCGAAGTAGGCAAAATTTCGGATTCGACGCAAATCGAATATTTCCTGAAATTCGACTCGAATTCCGGTTCGCCTGGTTCGATTCGCTCATCTCTAATTGCTACACTGGGTTTTTCTCTTTGGGGGGGAAGGGGGGTGGTGTAGGATGCTGCTCAGCAGTGGTATCTTCCACACTCTGGACCACTTCCTGATGTCTCAGAAAGGGGGTTTAGGGGGATCATGGTACAGTATCCATAGGGAGTGGTGGTCAGGGCTTTTTCCTGCTGGCCTGGTTACAGATGGTTGGGTGGATGGTGGGTTTTGGCCCTGGGGCGTCCCTCTGCAGGTGTGGCCAAGTTCCAGCTGTCTGGAATGTTTCAATTCCAAGATCACTACCCCATGCCACTGCCACATGTGGATGTGACATCACTGCTGCCATTTTGGCTGGGGTTTTGTGGTATACACTAATGGTGGAGGGATAGGTTAGTGAGCACTTATCCTCTGTTTGGGAGATTATCTGTGTACTGGGGGCAGTGGGCTGCACAGCTTCCACCAGACCCTCCCTTCTGGGTTCTTTCATATTTAATATTTTGAATAAAATATTTCTTTTAGTAGGGGTACCACTTAGGGCTTACCCCTGGGTTCCCCCTCCCTCCTTTTTATTTTTTCATGTTTTATGGTAGCACCTTAAGCCAGGCAGTCCCCCTCTGGCTGTCACGTGAACACAGATTGGCATGTTTTTTTTGCAGGCTATTAAAATCATAATTTCTGTAAGTGGTGTGGAGTTTACTTAGATTGCATCATATTCAATTTTATTGGTGAACCACATTGTAATTGTGTAATTGCCCTAACATTAAATATAGTCCAAGTTAGGACTTAAAGTGGTTATAATGGCAGAAGGTTTTTTTTTTACCTTAATGCATTAGGGTAAAAAAAAAACTTCTGCATGCAGCTCCCCTCCCAGCCCCCCCAACCGTATACTTATCTGAGCCCAATCTTGATCCAGCAATGGGCACAAAAGCAGTAGTTATCTCTGCTCTCTCCCTCCTCAATGGCTCAGAGACAGCAGTGGGAGTCATTGGCTTTGGGGGGCACTCGGTGTAGGGAGGAGCCAGGAGCACCAGCAGAGGGACCCGAGAAGAGAAGGATTGTGGTTGCTCTGTGCAAAACCATTGCACAGAGCAGGTAAGTATAACATGTTTGTTTGTTTTTTTAAATAGAAAGTGATCGTTTGATACAGTCTAAGTAATGACTGCTTTGTCATGATCATTTCTGTGTAGGTAAACTCCTATTGGCATCAATTTAGAATTTGTGGGCAGGGGGTCCACACTCAGCAAATTAAATTGTATCAGTTCCAAATAGATTGTGGGGTAGTAATGGGTTGAGTTATTGGCAAATATATTGCCAAATACATTCATGCTGTCAAGTAGTATCTCAGGGTCACAGCTTGCCATGGGTAGAGGAAAAGTAGAAGCTAGCATATTATATGTTAAATTTAATATAAGCTCTTTTAGGTTTTTTTTATACAAAGCATAAAGCAAAACTCCAGGAAAAAATGTTTTTATATACAAATGCAGGTGCTTCCATACCTTTCAATAAATTGTTGATTTTATTGTACATAGTCATCTTTCCAGTGAGAAATTCAGCATTCTTTATTTTATGAAAGGCCCTCTATCCCCCTCATGTCCTGTTCACAAGACCAGTGGTTGATATGTCCTTTTTTTTCCCCCAGCCACCAGTCTTGTACATTCCCTACTGTAGTCCATTTAAAAGCAAGAAGTGATGAAGGTACATCACTGCTCGCTGCAGTGGAAGGACTCGGGAACCTGACTGCCCAATCTCATCTGCCCACTGTGCTGCATCATTAATGTTGTGCCGGGGGAATCCCGGTCTGTCGCTCCTCCTATGACCTCACTGACAGACCAGAGTCTCCATCTGTGCCTGCAGGTTATTAAAATCTCTTGTCATCCATACTGCGGGGATAATGTATAGTGTAGTGACACCCCCCAAAATGGGAAAGTAGGAAAATATGCATGTGCGCGTGTGTGTGTGCAGTGTCCTGTGAGTAGAACAATGATCTGTCACACACACACACACCCCTATGGTCCTGTCCACTCAACAACTAAACCCCAAGGCATGATAGGATTTGTAGCCTAAGTAACTAACAGGAAGTGTCGTAATGGCTTCTGAAATCCCTCCTACTAGAGCCTGAGGATTGAAGAGGAAGCTTTGCAAAAAATGACGTCATCAATTTTAAATACAGTGAGTTTTATAAAAAGGGTTCATTTTTAATAAAAATCACATTTGTGGTTTTGCTGAAGTATCCACATATGGCTATTGTACAGATTTTAACTCTATCCTGAAGTTCTTCTTTAATATTTCAGTTGGTTCTTGCAATCTGTACAGACCTAAGAATCGGTGCATATTGCAGTAAATGAAGAGATTAAGAGTAAGGAGAGTTTGATGTTCTGTAGCATGTTAGGGTATCCAAATTTAGAGACTAAAGTGGTTATAAAAGGCAACTTTTTTTTCTTCCTACAATAAAAAAAGAAGTTATACTTACCTGTTCTGTGCAATGGTATTGCAAAGAGGGGCTCTGAACCTCCTCTTCTGGGGTCCCTTGCTGGCACTCTCCATAGAAACAGACAGCGTGGCTTGACCCCAATCTTGCTTCTTCTTCATGTCATGTAATTGACAGCAGCAGGAGTCAAAGGTGTCCTGTGAGAAGAGGACAAGTGTAGAGTGCTGCTGCAGATGGCTGGATCAAGAGAAGACTCAGGTAAGTGTTTAGGAAGGTGGGGGAGAGTGATCCAAATATTGGGACATAGTTACATAGTCTGGCTGAAAAAAGCCAAAAGTCCATCCAGTTCAACCAAAAAAAAAAGTTATAAACCTATACCCACCATTGATCAAGAGGAAGGCAAAAAAAAACCCCAGCAAAGCATGGATCAATTTGCTCCTGCAAGGGAAAAAATTCCCTCCTGACCCCTAGAGAGACAATCGGATATTCCCTGGATCAACTTTACCTATAAATGTTAGTATCCAGTTACATTGTGTGCATCTTGGAAAGAATCCAGGCAATCCACTGAGCTGGCCAGAACCAACAGTTCTTACTGTGAAGAAACCTTTCCATATTTGGAGATTAAATCTCTTTTCCTCCAGACGTACAGAATGCTCCCTTGTCCTCTATGGATGAATAACTGTACACCGAGTTCACTATATGAACCACTGATCTATTTATACATGTTGATCATCTCCTCTTCTCAAGAGAGAATAAATTCAGTTCCTCTAATCTTTCTTCATAGCTGAGCTCCTCTATGCCATATCAGTTTGGTTGCCCTTCTCTGCATTTTCTTCAGTTCCCCAAAGTTCTTTTTGTGAATTGATGCCCAAAACTGAACTGCATATTCCAGATGAGGTGTTACTAATGATTTGTACAGGGGTAGAATGCTATCTCTCTCTCTGGAGTCTATACCTCTTTTAATACAAGAGAGGATTTTGCTTGCTTTAGAAACCAAAGCTTGGCATTGCATGCCATTATTAAGCTTGTGATCTACCAAAACTCCCAGATCCTTCTCCACCATCGATTCCCCCAGTTGTACCCCCCCAGTATGTATGATACATGCATATTGTTAGCCCCCAAGTGCATAACTGTACATTCATCAACATTAAACCTCATTTGCCACAATTAAAGGTGCATAAAGGTCAATTGGAGTCATAAAGGTAAGTTGGAGACATCCTGTAAGGACGTTATTCCATTGCAAAGCTTGGTGTCATCTGCAAAGACTGAAACAGTATTTTTAATCCCCAGACCCTATATCGTTTATAAATATATTAAAAAGTAAGGGTCCCAACACAGAACCTTGGGGTACACCAATAACAACCCTAGATCATTCAGAGTATGAATCATTAACCACTACTCTCTGAATACGATCTTTTAGCCACTTTTCTGTCTATTTACATACTGATTTTTCCAGACCTGTAGACTTTACCTTACACATTAGCCATGTGTGGGGAACTGTGTCAAACACTTTTGCAAAATCCAAGTATACCTTGTCCACAGCCACCCTTCTGTCCAAGGTTTTGCTCACCTCCTAAAGAGAAATCAGATTTGTTTGACAACAACTTCTGTCTTTCATGAATGCATGCTGTCTGTTGCTTAAAATATTTTTTTCCAGCAAGAACTCATCTATGTGGTCTTTTATTAAACTCTCCAGTATCGTCCCAACTATAGAAGTTAAACTAACAGGTCTATAATTATTTGGTAAAGATTTTGACCCCTTTTTAAATATAGGCACCACATTGGCCTTACACCAATCCAGTGGTACTATGCCAGTCATTTAAGAGTCCCTAAAAATTAGAAGCAATGGCTTTGAAAATGACAGAGATCAATTCTTCAAGGACCCGTGGGTGTATGGCATATGGTCCAGGTGCTTTATTCACCTTTATTCTGTCTAAATATTTCTCGATCATAACAGTTGTAAGCCATTGTGGATCATTTGGGGCTGTGTCAACACCATACCCATTGTGGACAAGAGCTCCCCAATGCTCCTTTGTATACACAGAGCTGAAGAAGGTATTTAATAAATTTGCCTTCTCTTTGTCCCCAGCCACCTAATCTAGATTATTGTGTAAAGGGTCTACATGCTCAGACTAGACCTTTTTACTATTAATATATCTGAAGAATTTTTTTGGGTTTGTTCTGCTATCTTTTGCAATCTGCTGTTTGGTTTTAAATTTGTGTGGCCGTGATTTCTTTTTTACGTATTCTGTTATATTCTTTGTAATGTTTAAATGATTATCACATTCCTTCATTTTTATATTTAATAAAATCTCTTTCTTATTATTTATAGCTTTTTTAACTTGGGCCGTAAGCTGTCTGTGTTGTGTTCATGTCTGTGTTGTGTTCATCAATGCCAATATTCCCTCCCAGTCTAAGTCTTGGAGAGCAGTTCTCAGGCTTGGAAAATTAGCTCTCTTAAAGTTGAGAGTTTTTATTTTTCCAGTGTGTGCTTGTTTACAGCTAACAAATTAAATCATGTTATGGTCACTGCTACCCAGATGTTCTTTTATATGGACATTAGTAATAACCTCTGCATTGTTTGACATTACCAGGTCCAACAGAGCATTGGGCCAGTTGGGGCCTCTATGAACTGTACCATAAAATTATCCTGTAGTAGAATTATACATTTTTGCCCTTTAACTGTTCCCGCATTGCTATTACTCCAGTCAATTTCCAGGTAGTTAAAATCCCCTATTATTATCACTGTCAAAGACCTTGCAGCCCTTTTGTTCTCTGCAAGGAGCTGAGCCTCCACCTCCTCATTAACACTGGGTGGCCTATAACAAACTCCAAAGATTGCCTTTGTAGTACGCACCCCTATGTGCAGTTCCACCCATAATGCTCCAGCCTTATCACACTATCAACTAGGTCCTCTTTCACACTCACTCTGAGATCACTTCTCACATAGAGACAGACACCACCACCTTTCCTTTTTACCCTGTCTCTTCAAAATAGAGCATAGCCAGGAATATTAATGGCCCAGTAATGTGAAGATTGAAGCCAAGATTCAGCAATACCAATTAAATCGTAGTTCTTTTCATACACCAAAGCTTCCAACTGACCTATTTTGCTTGGCAGACTTCTGGTATTGGTGAACAAACACTTTAATTCATTGACACTTTTTGCACACATATTTTGCATATTTATTATTTTCTTACAAATGGTACCAATTCAGGCATGGAAAGCAATAAGGTAAAAAAATGAATTGACTTTAGAACCACTTTGATCATTGTTAACCTGAATATCCCAAACCACCTATATCTTATTCTTACTGTTGCCTACTGTTTTTATTTATTTTAATATTTCCTTTTCTCTTGTGAATTATTTTGTGGTAAAATACTCAGACTGTGCAAGTGTATTCACTATAATGACTAGAGATCCTATTTGCATTGGTTTTTTTTATCACATTCCTCTATCCATTGTCAAGAAATTCCAATAATGATTCTTCATTTTAAAAAAAATCACAATACTTTAATGTCTGTAATTAAATATAAATATCGGATGGCATAAATAAACATAGAAAAGAATCCAAGCAATTTTCATGATGTCCCTCATGACATTTTACATTAGCTTGTGTGCAGTATTTTATTTTTGTCTGGAAGGACAAAAAGCCACAAATCAATACAACAATAGAGAGAAATAATTGTTCTGCAGGAGGCTTCAGTTACCACACGTAGAAAATGACAGTTTAGCAGCTATCCTGGCAAAGTTGGCTGCTATAAATAAAACATGAGTAGCAAAGTTCTAACTGAAAGAGAAAAAATGTCTACACTATATGATCAAAAGTATGTGGACACCTGACCATCACACCTATTATATATGAGTTTGCTAAATATGCCATTCCAAAACCATGAGCATACACATCTGAACAGCACTTTGGGGCTATAACAGGTTCCACTGGAAAGCATGTCTGTGGGAATTTGGCGCATTTAGTAAAAAGCGCATTTGTGAGGTCTAGTACTGAGATTGAACGAGAAGGTCTGGAAAACAATAGGCATTTGAGTATATCCCAAAAATTTTCAATAGGGTTGAGGTCAAGGCTCTGTGAAGGCATCTCAGTTTCCTCCACATCAAGCTGATCAAACCATATCATTTTGGACCTGACATTTGGACACAGTCATGTCCTAAAACTGTCATCACAAGGCTGGAAGCACACAGTTGTCTAATATTTCTTTGTATGCTGTAACATTAACAAGAACCTTTGTTGGAAATACCTGCACTTAATTAGGAAGGGTTGTCACATACAGTAATTTTTGCCATATACAGTGGGGCAAAAAAGTATTTAGTCAGCCACCAATTGTGCAAGTTCTCCCACTTAAAAGATAAGAGAGGCCTGTAATTGGCATCATAGGTAGACCTCAACTATGAGAGACAAAATGAGGAAAAAAAATTCAGACAATCACATTGGCTGATTTGGAAAGAATTTATTTGCAAATTATGGTGGAAAATAAGTATTTGGTCAATATCAAAAGTTCATCTCAATACTTTGTTATATATCCTATGTTGGCAATGACAGGTCAAACGTTTCCTGTAAGTCTTCACAAGGTTGACACACACTGTTGCTGGTATGTTGGCCCATTCCTCCATGCAGATCTCCTGTAGAGCAGTGATGTTTTGGGGCTGTCGCTGGGCAACACAGACTTTCAACTCCCTCCAAAGGTTTTCTATGGGGTTGAGATCTGGAGACTGGCTAGGCCACTCCAGGACCTTGAAATGCTTCTTACGAAGCCACTCCTTTGTTGCCCGGGCGGTATGTTCGGGATCATTGTCATGTTGGAAGACCCAGCCACATTTCCTCTTCAATGCCCTTGCTGATGGAAGGAGGTTCGCACTCAAAATCTCATGATACATGGCCCCATTCATTCTGTCCTGTACATGGATCAGTCGTCCTGGTCCCTTTGCGGAGAAACAGCCGCAAAGCATGATGTTGCCACCCCATGCTTCACAGTTGGTATGGTGTTCTTTGGCTGCAACTCAGCATTCTCTCTCCTCCAAACATGACGAGTTGGGTTTCTACCAAACAGTTCTATTTTGGTTTCATCTGACCATATGACATTCTCACAATCCTCTTCTGGATCATCCAAATGCTCTCTAGCAAACTTCAGACGGGCCCGGACATTTACTGGCTTAAGCAGGGGGACACATCTGGCACTGCAGGATCTGAGTCCCTGGTGGCATAGTGTGTTACTGATGGTAGCCTTGGTTACGTTGGTCCCAGCTCTCTGCAGGTCATTCACTAGGTCCCCCCATGTGGTCCTGGGATTTTTACTCACCGTTCTTGTGATCATTTTGACCCCACAGGGTGAGATCTTGCGTGG
The DNA here is from genome assembly GCF_062004578.1 of Staurois parvus. Classification (NCBI taxonomy): domain Eukaryota; kingdom Metazoa; phylum Chordata; class Amphibia; order Anura; family Ranidae; genus Staurois; species Staurois parvus. The sequence goes on along the minus strand of NW_028318031.1, from coordinate 10,493,462 downwards.
AGCCCCAGATCGAGGGAGATTATCAGTGGTCTTGTATGTCTTCCATTTTCTAATTATTGCTCCCACAGTTGATTTGTTCACAGCAAGCTGCTTGCCTATTGCAGATTCAGTCTTCCCAGCCTGGTGCAGGTCTACAATTTTGTTTCTGGTGTCCTTCGACAGCTCTTTGGTCTTCACCATAGTGGAGTTTGGAGTGTGACTGTTTGAGGTTGTGGACAGGTGTCTTTTATACTGATAACAAGTTCAAACAGGTGCCATTGATACAGGTAATGAGTGCAGGACAGAGGAACCTCTTAAAGAAGAAGGTACAGGTCTGTGAGAGCCAGAAATCTTGCTTGTTTGTAGGTGACCAAATACTTATTTTCCACCATAATTTGCAAATAAATTCTTTCCAAATCATCCAATGTGATTGTCTGGATTTTTTTTCTCATTTTGTCTCTCATAGTTGAGGTCTACCTATGATGTCAATTACAGACCTCTCTCATCTTTTTAAGTGGAAGAACTTGCACAATTGGTGGCTGACTAAATACTTTTTTGCCCCACTGTAGTATGTGAGATTATCAGGTGTTCACAAATGTTTGAAATGTTTGGGTGGACCCAATACCAGATTCTCCCTTATCCACTGCCACTGCTGTCACTGTCTGCCCCATTTCTGACATGGCCTTCTGCATAGCAACGTGGGCCTCCACGACTTGCCCTATTGTCTTTTGGACCTCGCAAAAGGACTGTTGAATCATGGCTTGAGTTTACGATAACTGTGACTAAGTCTGTACTATATTATCTACTGGAACCATAATCTGCATTTCAGGTGTTTCTCCCCAAGCTGAGATAGTTTGAGTGACACAGAAGGAGGCCCTTGGCCGGGTTCCACTCTGGACTTTAGTCTTCCAAGCTTTGGCCGCAATCAAGGCCTCTTCTTCCCGTATAGTCTTCAAGAGTTTTGAGTACGTCACTGAGCCCTAAGGATAACTGACCCTGAGCTTCTGCAGAATCCGATCTAGGGATTAAACCCCTTTCTGCACTTGGGCCAAAAGGGCCCTACTGGCACCTTTTGCTCTCACTTCTCTCTGTACAACCACTTGATGAAAAATCTTGTCCAACCTTTACACAGTCGGACAGCCTCTCCCCCTAATGCAGATATGAATGCTTGAACAAGTATGTCAGCTCTGTACAGTTCTCGACTCTCCAGAACACTTCTCAGAAGGCTTTAAGGCACTTGTGTGAGGTACAACCCAGCTTGTCTCATTTTAAATTCTGCACAATGTCAGAATCAGGAGTACGTAAGCTCTTTACTACTCTAACTCTTTATGGCACCAGCTGCTTTCCAATATTCTATGGCCTGTAGTACTTGATCAATACAAGTGTTAAAATCATCTTCCCCAAGGGGGTGGGTGCCTTGCCAAAGAAGAACCTTAATCTCCAGCAGTTATAACTGGTGGTAGAAATTGAGTTTTTCAACAGATTCTCTGAACTTTCCTAGCTCAGCCAAGCTGGTAGCAGGTATTCCCTCAGCAACATCAGCCAAGGTGGAGGGTTCAGGTTCAGATATTCCTGTTCCAGGACTTTCTGTGCCATCATTGGAGGAGCCAGGTTGCAATAGCTGCGGCATAACTTCTGTCTTCTAATGGGAGAGGGATCCCTTTCTTCCATTCCGTCAACACCAGCATATGGGATGCTTCTGGACCACCCCTCATATCCCAGATGTGCACTCTCTGATCAGGAAGCCAGGTAGTCAGCATCTGTTCAATCCACAGTTAAGTCCGGTCACTTCCTGGAAGGCTCAGGACTACACACAGATCTGATCTCCCTTTTTCTTCATGGCACTGTGCAGTGATCTCAGAGAGTTCCATGCTTTTTTCATGAAACTCAGATTCTCTGGACATCATGGATGAGCCAACACATGTAGTGCTACCCTCTTGAGGGCCGCTGAGTATTTTTGGGTTCCCTGTCTGTCCTGAGCCTGCTTTGAAAGCACAGCCCCTGCTGACACCACCCTGAACCTTTGACCAGGTGGACCCCCTGGCTTTTAACCATAAAATAAACACACACAGGTAAGAGTGAGCAAATATTTTGGTTATACTAAGGTCAAAATATAACAAGGGCAAGCACAACAAGAATGACAGTAAATGTGCATAAAAGAAAAGTTAAACACTCTAAAAGGTTCCATAAAGTAAAAATACATTACTTTAAGCAACCCCAAATGTCCTGCAGAATCATAATTTAAACATCAATTCCAGTTTCTGATATGTATCCCCCCAAATGAGCTGGAGTGAACTATCAAGCTGTCAGGCTCACTTTTGTGTTCTCAGTTGCTGTTAACTGGGTTTAACTGTGGAGATGAATACTTCATGGAGCCCTAATTGGTGCACATTAAGGTTCAGATCCTTCCTTGTGTGAGAGCAAGATTTCCTTAAGATGGTTTAATTACAGACAGATTCCCCCTTTGAGTGATGTTGAATTTGGGTAAAGTCTCTTTAACACAAGGGATGGAGGCAAAAAGTAGCTAAGATTGTAGCAAGGGGCAGAAGCAGACTTCGACAGAAGTTAACCCCCCCTAAAGATGGTGAACTAGTCTGGTGAAGCAGGTTCCTTTGGGGTTGGAAGAGATTTGAGATGAGATACTAATGTAATCCTGTCTACAGGGTATATATGCTATGGCCAATGTCCTCTGATACTGATACTGCAATACTGAATGGGTTGGACAGTCTGCACCTCAGTGTGATAAGCTGTGGAGTAAGGTGTACTGAACTGAAAAAAACTATTTTAAAAAAACACAGTCACTTGCAACTGGTGATGATCTGGGTATGGAACCCTCTCACCTGATCTGTAGCTTCTACAGTGTAACAAGTAGTCTCTCTGTTGGGGGGCCCTCCATATTCTCTTGGTCCCTCTATTAAAGAGCGATGCCGATGACAGCACTACAATACACCTGCCTGCAAGATTGTCTGTCCTGCTTGTCAGTGATACCAGCGATCTGCAATCATTTATTTCTCCGCTCAGCGGCCTGATCGAGCCCAGATCTTCAAAGTCCCGCACAGCCTTTTTTTTTTTCTTCAAATAAATTTTTATTAGGATTTTAAGGTATTACTTCTTAAGGTCTAATGCTAGGCCTTTTCCACTGTAAGGATAAACATTAACCTGGTCCATATATCATATGAATAAGTTTTGTTACAGAAACAGAGGACATGGCAGTAACAAATCAAACAGTATAATCAGGTACATCGGTAAATACAGTACAAAAAGTTAAGTCTAAGTTAACCAGGGCTTCCAATGTTGAAGAAATTTAGAGAACTTATTGTTCCTTATGGCCAGAATCTGTTCATACTCACAATTTTATTTCAAAATCTGTATAAACTCAGAGGGATTTGGCACTTGTGGGTTTTTCCAATTTCTGGTTATGACAGTTCTAGCCACTAGTAAAATATGAGATATCACTACACGGGAGAAGTGCAGTATATCTGAGATTCCTAAATTTAGCAGAGTGAGAGCAGGATTAGGTTGTATGATCAATCCCGTGACCTGTGAAATATTTTGAAAAATCTTTTTCCAAAAACTAGTAATATTTTTACAATACCAAAGAATGTGTGGAAGTGTACCCACTACTCCACAATCTCTCCAACATAGGGAAGATTGAAGTGAACTATATTTGGAAATTCGATAAGCAGTATAGTACCCACATGTAGTAATTTTCAGGGACATTTCCCAGTGGTCTATGCAGCTAGATGTTTTATATAGGGATCTAATGGCAGTGTCAGGAATGGACTGGCCAGCAATGGTGGGACTCACCTGCCTTTTGATCTGCAGTACCAGGGCTGGCCAGCGGGTGCTCCCAGCAATCAGAGACTCAACCTTTCAGCCAGCTAACACCTGGAACTGATGATACTGGTGTATTTAAGGGATGGCCAGACTTGCAGACTCTGCCTTGGTGTGTGTTTGTCCTGGGCCCTGTATCTGTCCTGCATCCTGTTTCTGTTCCTTTGCTGACCCTCTGTACTACGCTGCTTGCTACCTGTCCTGATCCCTGGCTTGTGACCCTGACCATCCCTCTGCCTGACCCTCTGTACTACGCTGCTTGCTACCTGTTCTGATCCCTGGCTTGTGACCCTGACCATCCCTCTGCTTGACCCTCTGTACTACGCTGCTTGCTACCTGCTGAACCTGGCCTGTGACCCCGACCATTCTCCGCTTGCTCCCCCTGTACCTACCTGCCCAATTGATATTGACCCGGCCTGCCTGACGACGCTTGCTTGTATGTACTGTTATCTGTGGGTGGTTGGTTTGGTTTGTTTGCACTGTATTATGTTTAGTATTGCACTGCGTTTATGTTTGTATTGTTAGTGTTAATAAATTATATTGTTTATCCCATATCTGAAGTCTGCGTTTCCCTGCGTCAGTCACACATCTCTGGTCATACCTGGGAGCCCTGACATTACACCAAGGCCAATCCTGACCAGAAGTGGCTGCACAGGGAAGCCATCTTGGCTTGTTGATGGGAAGGATGGATCTGGATGAGGTTGCGTATTTATATCTGCTAGTGTTTGATGACAGGGAGTATGCTTATCAAACTCTGAAGGAGTATACCCGGGATGAACTGCTAGAATGTATACGGCTCGCTCATGTTCTAGTAGATCAGGGCACAGAGTTCTCTGAGGTGCAGCCTTTGATTGAGGTTTGTGCAGAGTTGGTTTCATCTGGTACCCCCGAATGCAGGGATGAATTTTTGCCACCATTTAGTGCAGACCAGGTAGAGTCCCTGGTGTGGTTATTAGAGGATGATGTGGGTTACTTTCTGGAGCGTTATTCCACATGTTCACCACAGACACTAAGAGATTGTATAAACGCAGTGCAGTCATTGACCAGACAGGCTTTGTGTAAGCTCAGCTTTGTTCAACCCCTACTGCAGACATGGACAGATTTGTTACACCCAGCCTCAGTCAGCTTACAAAAGCCCAGTCCTGCTTCTAACTCTACTCCTGTATTCCCACCAGCTCCTCCAGTTACAGCCCAGTATACTTGGCTATCTACCGCATGTCAGTACCCTGTTCCCACTCGCTGCACCTATCCTGCCTTTAACCCTGTAAAAAAGCCCTCTGTAGCAACTGCTCCCTCTCCTGTTCCATCCTCCAGTTCTTCTCTGTCTCCAGCTGCTCCATTCGTTTGCAGACCTGCGTTTACTTGCAGTGCTCCAGTAGTTAAAACCAGAAAAAAGCGAAAATTCTTTCCAACCAATACCATCCTGCCAGTATCCAAACCGGTGAGCCTGCCTTCCGTGGTTCAGCCTGAAGCCTCTACTCAGCCTGAAGCCTCTACTCGGCCTGAAGCCTGTACTCGGCCTGATGCCTGTACGCGGCCTGATGCCTCTCTTCAGCCTGATGCCTGTATGCAGCCTGATGCCTCTACTCGGCCTGATGCCTCTACTCGGCCTGAAGCCTCTACTCGGCCTGATGCCTCTACTCGGCCTGATGCCTCTACTCGGCCTGATGCCTCTACTCGGCCTGATGCCTCTACTCGGCCTGAAGCCTCTACTCGGCCTGAAGCCTCTACTCGGCCTGAAGCCTCTACTCAGCCGGACGCCGGCATTCAGCCTGATGCCTCTACCCAGCATGATGAACTGATCCAGCCTGACGATCCTATTAGGCCAGTTGACTCGATGCCCGCTGTTGATCCAGATGATCCGGTACCTGATCCGGTGCCCGCTGTCGTGCCAATTGACTCAGAGCCCGCTGTCGTACCTGGTGACTTGGTGCCCACTGCCTTGCCAGATGACGCGGTGCCCGCTGGCGAGCCAAATGACCTGATGCCTGGTGACCCAGTGCCCGCTGTCATACCTGGTGACCCGATGCCCGCTGTCGAGCCAGACGATCCAATGCCTGGTGACCCGGTGCCCACTGCCTTGCCAGATGACGCGGTGCCCGCTGGCAAGCCAAATGACCTGATGCCTGGTGACCCAGTGCCCGCTGTCATACCTGGTGACCCGATGCCTGCTGTCGAGCCAGACAATCCGGTACCTGATGACCCGGTGCCCACTGTCGTGCATGTTGACTCGGAGCCCACTGCCTTGCCAGATGACGCGGTGCCCGCGGTCGAGCCAAATGACCTGATGCCTAGTGACCCGATGCCCGCTGTCCGGTCAGACGATCCAATGTCTGACCCAGTGCCCGCGGTCATACCAGTTGACTCGGAGCCCACTGCCTTGCCAGATGACACGGTGCCCGCTGTCGAGCCAAATGACCTGATGCCTGGTGACCCGATGCCCGCTGTCCAGCCAGACGATCCAATGTCTGACCTAGTGCCAGCGGTCATGCCAGTTGACTCGGAGCCCACTGTCGTGCCTGGTGACTCGGTGCCCGCTGCTCCGCCTGGGGGCCCAAGACCTGTCGCTCCGCCTGGGGGTCCGGCGCCCGCCGCTCCGCCTGGGGGCCCGAGACCTGTCGCTCCACCTGGGGGTCCGGCGCCCGCCGCTCCGCCTGAGGGCCCGAGACCTGTCGCTCCACCTGGGGGTCCGGCGCCCGCCGCTCCGCCTGAGGGCCCGAGACCTGTCGCTCCACCTGGGGGTCCGGCGCCCGCCGCTCCGCCTGAGGGCCCGAGACCTGTCGCTCCACCCGGGGGTCCGGCGCCCGCCGCTCCGCCTGAGGGCCCGAGACCTGTAGTTCCGCCTGGGGGTCCGGCGCCCGCCGCTCCGCCTGGGGGTCCGGCGCCCGCCGCTCCGCCTGGGGGCCCGATGCCTGTCGCCCCGCCTGGGGGCCCGATGCCTGTCGCCCCGCCTGGGGGCCCGATGCCTGTCGCCCCGCCTGGGGGCCCGATGCCTGTCGCTCCACCTGGGGGTCCGGCGCCCGCCGCTCCGCCTGAGGGCACGAGACCTGTCGCTCCACCCAGGGGTCCGGCGCCCGCCGCTCCGACTGAGGGCCCGAGGCCTGTAGTTCCGCCTGGGGGTCCGGCGCCCGCCGCCCCACCTGGGGGCCCGATGCCTGTCGCCCCGCCTGGGGGCCCGATGCCTGTCGCCCCGCCTGGGGGCCCGATGCCTGTCACCCCGCCTGGGGGTCCGATGCCTGTCGCCCCGCCTGGGGGCCCGAGGCCTGTCGCTCCATCTGGGGGTCCGGCACCCGCCGCTCCGCCTGAGGGCCCGAGACCTGTAGTTCCGCCTGGGGGCCCGATGCCTGTCGCCCCGCCTGGGGGCCCGAGGCCTGTCGCCCCGCCCGTGGGCCCGAGGCCTGTCGCCCCGCCCGGGGGCCCGAGGCCTGTCGCCCCGCCCGGGGGCCCGAGGCCTGTCGCCCCGCCCGGGGGCCCGAGGCCTGTCGCCCCGCCCGGGGGCCCGAGGCCTGACGCCCCGCCCGGGGGCCCGAGGCCTGACGCCCCGCCCGGGGGCCCGAGGCCTGACGCTCCGCCCGGGGGCCCGGTGCCTGCCGCTCCGCCCGGGGGCCCGGTGCCTGCCGCTCCGCCCGGTGGCCCGCTGCCTGCCGCTTCGCCTGGTAGCCCGATGTGCCTCTGCCCGGGGTCCTGCCCGATGTGCCTCTGCCCGGAGTCCTGCCCGATGTGCCTCTGCCCGGAGTCCTGCCCGATGTGCCTCTGCCCGGAGTCCAGCCCGATGTGCCTCTGCCCGGTGTGCCTCTGCCCAGAGTCCAGCCCGATGTGCCTCTGCCCGGAGTCCAGCCCGATGTGCCTCTGCCCGGAGTCCAGCCCGATGTGCCTCTGCCCGGAGTCCAGCCCGATGTGCCTCTGCCCGGAGTCCAGCCCGATGTGCCTCTTCCCGGAGTCCAGCCCGATGTGCCTCTGCCCGGAGTCCAGCCCGATGTGCCTCTGCCCGGTGTACCGCTGCCCAGGGTCCTGCCCGGTGTGCCAGTCTTTGATATCCCGCCAGTTACCAGACCCGGGCGGTGGAACATTTTTCCCAGCTAGGACTGTTTGGAGCGTCCTGAGGCCGCTCCTTGAGGGGGGGGTACTGTCAGGAATGGACTGGCCAGCAATGGTGGGACTCACCTGCCTTTTGATCTGCAGTACCAGGGCTGGCCAGCGGGTGCTCCCAGCAATCAGAGACTCAACCTTTCAGCCAGCTAACACCTGGAACTGATGATACTGGTGTATTTAAGGGATGGCCAGACTTGCAGACTCTGCCTTGGTGTGTGTTTGTCCTGGGCCCTGTATCTGTCCTGCATCCTGTTTCTGTTCCTTTGCTGACCCTCTGTACTACGCTGCTTGCTACCTGTCCTGATCCCTGGCTTGTGACCCTGACCATCCCTCTGCCTGACCCTCTGTACTACGCTGCTTGCTACCTGCTGAACCTGGCCTGTGACCCCGACCATTCTCCGCTTGCTCCCCCTGTACCTACCTGCCCAATTGATATTGACCCGGCCTGCCTGACGACGCTTGCTTGTATGTACTGTTATCTGTGGGTGGTTGGTTTGGTTTGTTTGCACTGTATTATGTTTAGTATTGCACTGCGTTTATGTTTGTATTGTTAGTGTTAATAAATTATATTGTTTATCCCATATCTGAAGTCTGCGTTTCCCTGCGTCAGTCACACATCTCTGGTCATACCTGGGAGCCCTGACAGGCAGATTTCCATTTGTCCTCTGACAATTTCCCACTGGAGTGTTTGACAAATTCTAGTTTCTCATGTAGGCAAGTATAAAAGAAGGAGGTTTAGTGGGGTTTCTGGTAGTTGTTAGTTTAGCTCAAGTCATTAACTGAGATCCAGTTAATTTCGAAAGGTAGGTTGCGTAAGGCATGTGTAATTTGGTAATACTGGTTATTCTCTCTGATAGTCGAAATTCAGTCTTCACCGTTTGCCAAGACCTAATTTTGTTGGATATATAGAGGTCAGATATTAGTCGAAGACCTTTTTCTAGGTATGTCTGCAGTGTAAGATAAGGGATAAGAAGCTCCATGATTTTCAGAGGGAAAGGTAGTGAGGAGATAGGGGCTTTAGTGTGTGCATTGGTTATCAGTTTTCTCCAGGCTAATAGACTGGATTGTATAGTAGGGGGAAAGGTATTTAGTTTCCAAGGTTTCCAGGCGTCTATTAGTATGAAATGAGCCAGATGGTGCCCTGGGACTAGCATAGATTCAAGTCCCACCCAAGGGGTGTCTGAGGTCTGGTGAAACCATTCTCTAATTTGATCCAGAATAGCCGTAGTCACCAAAATCAATGTAGCCAGCCTGAGTTTCGATGTTTACGAGCAATAGAATTCTGGATCCTAGCTTTTTTATCACCCCATAGAAAACTTTATAGAGTCTAGTTATGGATGCTAAACCCTCCCGTTGCCACTCCCTTGGAGTGGGAGTGGCAGCGGGAGGGTTCAGAATAAGTATAAGATCTGAGGGAGAATCTTCATTTGGAATGCAGCTTGCCTACCCATCCATGACAAATTAAATGAGCGCAGTCTAACCATCTCTTCCGAGATTTTCTTTATTAAAGGTTCATAATTCAATTTAGTCAGGGAATATAAGTTAGAGGAAAGTATAATGCCCAGGTACGGAATCCCACTATCTTTCCACACATATGGTAGTTTAGATTGCAATTGAGTTATTAAGAAATGAGAAGTACCAATGTTTAAGATGAGGGATTTAGAAAAGTCTACTTTGTAATAAGATATGGTGCTAAACTTTTCCAAAACTTCATGTGCAGACGGAAGCAATCTGAGGGGGTTGGTCAGCAATAGGATTATATCGTCTGCAAATAGTTGAATGGTATGCTGTTGTTTACCTATAGTTAAACCTGATATTTCTGGATGCGATCGGATCCTTTCAGCTAATGGCTCAATAAGTAGATTAAATATTATGGGCGATAAGGGGCATCCCTGTCTTGTACCGTTTGTGATTAGAAAAGTATTTGATAACATTTCCGATTTGTATACTTGAGCAGAGGGGTTGGAATATGGGGCGTGAATAGCCTGATAGATTGAGCCATTGAAGCCAAATTTAGCTAACTTATGAGACATATATGACCAATGGATACAGGCAAATGCTTTCTCAGCATCTATAGAGAGCATTAATGAGGGCTTGCAGGCTGATTTAGCATGATGGATAGCGTTTATCATTCTCCTTGTGGCGTCAGATGCTTGTCTACCAAGGGTAAAACCCGATTGATCTGTCTTGACCAATGACGGGAGAATATGTGTGAGGCGTCTTGCAAGTAGTATGGCATAAATCTTTACATCTACGTTTAACAATGAATTAGGATGGAAATTTGCGGGGTTTGTCAGGTCTTTACCTGGTTTTGGGATGGTAACAATGTATGCTTTAAGCATTTCTTCCGGAAATGAGGAAGAAGAGGCTGCTGCATCGAAGAGATGTTTTAAATGTTGTTTTAGGATATGTGGAAATGCTTTATAATATACAGATATAAATCCGTCAGGGCCTGGCGATTTGCCATTGGGTAGGGAGTTTATGATGTTTAAAATTTCAGTTAGCGTAATCTGAGTTTAGCTCCTGAAGTTGTGCCTGAGTGAGAGACGGTAACTGAAGTTTAGCTAAAAAAGCACTTATGGCTGAGCTGGATGGTTGAATAGTGGTGGGATCCTCTTTTAGGTTGTCCATAACATTTATTCGGTTCAAAGAGACCATACAAAATCAACAAGAACAACAAAGCGAGGGTATCAAAAGGATCACAGGATACAAGGCAGGTTGAAAGGCACAGTTGTCTAGGAAGAAACAGTTTGTCCGAAATACACAATCCATAAACAATGTGAGAAGAGAATGTAAACTGCAAGAGGTTACATCAAAAATAGAAGATAGGCTATTCATAGTTACGGTTTCGGCATAGGTCTCTGCATAAGGGCATGGATATATGTCTGAGCGAGAAGCAAAATATCCTGAAATCAGTAGAAGTTCAATGAGAGGTGAGGCGTGGAACAAAATCAGGTGAGTCTACATATGAAAGAATTGCAGGTCAGGATCTGTAATAGCCGCTTGTTAAATCAGAGGTTACGTATCGTGTTTCCAAATAGTGGTATGTGTGCCTATCAGTATCATCTGAAGAAGATCTGCAAAGTGTGAGTGTGAGAGTGCTAGTATCTCATGTGGGGAATGAAGTAGAATTAGGAAATTAGCAAGAAGAGGGGGAGGGGGGACAGGTAAGTGGTAACTAGGGAAGGAGAGGGGGCGGGGAGAGGGAGGAGAAGGGTAAGGAGTGAGAGGGAGGAGAGTGGAGAGGGAAAGGAAGAGAGAAAAATATAGACCAAGTGTCAGAGAATTTAGTTGGATTATCGCATGATGACTCGATGAGTTCCTCTATCTCTGCCACTCTACCCAGACATATCAGCTATTCACGGATCGATGGGGGTCTGGTAGATCCCCATAGGGCTAGTAAGCTTAATTTGGGTTTAACATGTGCATTGCTAGCAATTTGAAGTATAAGCACCTGGGGAGAGAGGTATTATGGCAGAGACATTGGGCTGGGGCTCTTTTAGGTTGTAAAGAGAGCTATAGTAGGTTGCAAAAGAATCTGCTATTTCTTTTGGGTTGGTTATTTTATGGTTATCAGTCTTATGGTACAGGTATTGAATTTTATTTTTAGATCTTTGTATTGCAATTCTGTTTGCTAAGAGTTTACCCGCTCTATTGCCTGTAGCATAGTGATTTATTTTAAGGTGTTTTAGAGTGACAGTCATAAGCTTCCAATAAGAGCTTGCATAGATCTAAATGCAGCCCTGCAAGTTCTGAGATTAGTTTTGGGGTAGGGGATTGTTTAATACCTCTAGGTCATGTATGCAATGTAATAGGTCAGTAAGTTGCTATTTTCTTAAATGTTTGGCCTTACTACTCAATTGGATGCATATACCTCTCATATATGCCTTATGGGCATTCTAAAGCATGAATGGGCTGTCTACTGAGTTTGCGTTATTGACAAAGAATTCTTGTAAATGATTGGATAGCTCAGTGTGGGATTGAGAGGAGTGTAGCAGTCTAGAATCACATCTCCATAGAAATACCTGGGAAGTACACTCTTTCTCCTAGACTATTAGCGTAATAGGGGCATGGTCCGACCATGTTATATCTTGAATTGAGGAGGATGAGGCCTTCTGAAAAGTATATTTATCTACAAAAAAACATATCAATTCTTGAATATGTCGAATATCGAGCAGAAAAAAAAAGTAAAATCTTTCTCACTTGTGTATTGACATCTCCATACATCATATAAGTCCATCGAGTGACAGAAACGTTGTAAAGAGTTGCCATGGGAAATGGTAGGAGCTGAGGAATCTAGTTGTGAGTCCATGACAGAGTTAAAGTCACCGCAGATAACAAGGGAGCCTTCTTTGATTGCAGACATTTTTTTGTATACTCAGTTGAGAAATCTGTTGGTTACATCTACCGTTAGCATAGATATTGACTATGGTATATGATTTAGCATTGATGAGACATAAGATAATAGGATGATTATCTTCCATCTGGATCAATGTAGGAACTTTTTAAGGAAAAAGACAGTGAATTCTTGATAGCTATGAGTACTCCTCTCTTTTTAGCCAGAGTGTTGGCAATGAAGATTGTGGAGAATTGATTGTGAGTACATCTGGGGGGAGAAGAGTTTATAAAGTGTGTCTCTTGTACACATAATATATCACATTGTAGTGTGCGGGCTTCTCACCACAGAGAACATCATTTGGCTGGGTGGTTTAGACCACGTGCATTTATAGAAGCAATTTTAAAAGCCATTTTGGGAAAGTAGCAGGAAAATTAGAGTTACTGCAAGTTTTCTCAATGCATGGCTGGAACTTGAGACTGATGGTCGATAAAAGTGACATAGTTCGCTGAGATGGCATTGTACTGTTAACATTTCGTTGTAAATAATAGACATAGGACCAGGAACATAGAGAAATATTCCCAACTGGGGAATGAAGAATGAAAAATAAATATAAAAAATAAGGATCCAATAGTGATTCAGGTGCGCTCTAAATAGCACATGAAGAGATGAGGGTTTTGAGCTATGGTGGATACATACTTGCCACCGCAGGGATCTCAAGTAGGAGGCGGAGTTTATTTAGCAGTAGAAGCAGGAGGTCGACTACCGTTTGTTTTTTTAATTTTCTTTTTGTGTGAGACTGTATGCCAGTCCGTTGTCAGACGTATCGGGGGAGAGGCCGCAAAATGGGATGATTATCAGGCAAGATGCTTTGTTGACGAAAAAATTGGAGTCCTTCTTCCAATGTAGTCAGTGCGGTTTGGGATCCATTGAACATAACTAGAAGGTGACTCAGGTAGCGCCACTTGAACGGGATAGAATGGTTGTGCAGAGCTTTCGCTATTGTGTTCATATTTTTCCTCATTTGCATAGTATGGCGAGAAAAATCTGGGAAGACTTTTAAGGCTTGATAAGGCTGAGGTAGGACTTCAGATCTTCTGAACCATGCGATGTGTTAGAGAAGATAGTTTTGAGTAGCTGCTTAATATAGGCAGGTAGTTGGTCTGGAAGCACAGATTCAGAAATTCCTCATAATTTTAGATTGTTTCTACGAGATCTGTCTTCTAAATCGACTATTTTATTTTTAAGCCAGGCAAAATCTTCTCCTTTTTTCATATTGGCGTCTACTAGTGCATTGTGAGAAGAGGTAATTTCATCCATCTTTGTTTCAACATAGTTCATGCGTTCTCCCAAGTCATCTACATCCATTCTGACTTTTCTCAGCGAGGAAGATATGTTGCTTTGCAAATAGGACCACAATAAATCTAACATTTCTTTCATCGTAGAGTCTAATATAGGTGTATTAGCAGTAGGGAAGTCAGCTATAGGATCTATATGTGATGTAGATTCGTCCATAGAATCCTAGTTGTCGCTTACCCATTTATATTGTTTTCTATCCGACTTGGCTATGACTGCCTACAACAACACGCTGTCAACAGCCCTTGACTCACTAGCGCCTTTAACCACACGCAACATCAGACCCCGACCGCTCCAGCCCTGGCAGACTGATCACACCAAAACCCTCAAATGACACAGTCGTGCCCTGGAGCGACTATGGCGCAAAACCAAATCCCAACAAGCCTTCACCCGCTACAAATCTGTCTTCCACACCTACAGTTGCAAGAAAAAGTATGTGAACCCTTTGGGATTACGTGGAGTTTTGCATGAATTGGGCATAAAATGTGCTCTGAACGTCATCTAAGTCACAACAATAGAAGAACACAGTCTACTGAACATAATACTACACAAACATTAGATGTTGCCATGGTTTAATTGCACATAACATGTAAACATTCACAGTGCAGGGAGGAAAAAGTATGTGAACCTTTGGACTTAATAACTGGATGACCCTCCTTTGGCAACAATAACCTCAACCAAACGTTTCCTGTAGTTGCAGATCAGACCTGCACAACAATCTGGAGTAATTTTGGACCACTCCTCTTCACAAAACTGTTTCAGTGTAGCAATATTCTTGGGATGTCTGGTGTGAATTGCTCTCTTAAGGTCATGCCACAGCATTTAAATCGGGTTGAGGTCAGGACTCTGACTGGGCCACTCCAGAAGGCGTATTCTGTGCTGTTGCAGCCATTGTTTTGTTGAATTACTTGTATGCTTTGGGTCATTGTCCTGTTGCATCACCCATCCTCTTTGGAGCTTCAGTTGGCGGACAGATGGTCGTACGTTTTCCTGCAAAATGTCTTGATAAACTCTGGAATTCATTTTCCCATCAATGACAACACACCGTCCAGGCCCTGAGGCAGCAAAGCTGCCCCAAACCATGATGCTCCCTCCGCCATGTTTTACAGTGGGGATGAGGTTTTGATGTTGGTGTGCTGTGCCTTTTTTTCTCCACACATAGTGTTGTGTGTTCTTCCCAAACAACTCAATCTTGGTTTCATCTGTCCACAGTATATTTTGCCAGTAGTGCTGTGGAACATCCAGGTGCTCTTTTGCAAACTTCAAACGTGCTGCAATATTCTTTTTGGACAGCAATGGCTTCCTCCGTGGTGTCCTCCCATGTACTTCATTCTTGTTTAATGTTTTCCTTATTGTAGATGTGTCAACAAAAATGTTAGCATGTGCCAGAGATTTCTGTATGTCTTTAGCTGACACTCTGGGATTCTTCTTTACCTCATGCAGCATTCTGCGCTGTGCTCTTGCAGTCATTTTTACAGGACGACCACACCTAGGGAGAGTAGCAACAGTGCTAAATTTTTCCATTTGTAGACAGTCTGTCTTACCGTGGACACATGAACATCAAGGCTTTTGGAGATACTTTTGTAACCCTTTCCAGCTTCATGCAAGTCAACAATTCTTGATCGTAGGTCTTCTGAGAGCTCTTTTCTGCAAGGCATGGTTCACATCAGACAGTGCTTCTTGAAACCAGTAAACCCAAAACAGGTGTGTGTTTTTTAAGGGCAGGACAGCTCTCAGCAACACATCCAATATCATCACACTGATTGGACTCAAGGTTGGCTTACTCCTGGCTCCAATTAGCTCTGGGAGAAGTCATTAAGCTAGGGCCTCACATACTTTTTCCTCCCTGCACTGTGAATGTTTACATGTTATGTGCAATTAAACCATGGCAACATCTAATGTTTGTGTAGTATTATGTTCAGCAGACTGTGTTCTTCTATTGTTGTGACTTAGATGACGTTCAGAGCACATTTTATGCACAATTCATGCAAAACTCCACGTAATCCCAAGGGGTTCACATACTTTTTCTTGCAACTGTACACCTCCTCCCTCCATGCACCCAAACAAGCCTACTTCCTGACCCTCATGAAGGCCCTCTCCTCCAATCCTCGCCGACTCTTCTCCACCTTCAACTCTCTACTCTCGCTTCAACTACCACCTCTATGCTGACGACACACAAATCTATCTCTCAACCGCCTCACCTCACCCCCTCGGTCTCCGCCCGAATCACACACCTACTGAGCGACATATCAGACTGGATGTCGCTCCACTTCCTTAAACTGAACCTCTCCAAAACCGAGTTTCTTGTCTTCTCCCCAGTCCGGACACCACCTCCCATTGACTTCTCCATCACATCCAACAACGCCACCATCAAACCCGCCCCGCAGGCCAGAGTACTTGGTGTCATTCTGGACTCCAACCTATCCTTCCAGCCCCAAGTCCAATCTTTAACAAACTCGTGCAGACTCCACCTCCGCAACATCGCCAAAATACGTGCGTTCCTAACTCCAGAAACCACTAAACAGTTCATCCACTCCCTCATCATATCACGACTCAACTACTGCAACTCCCTCCTCACTGGCCTGCCTCGCCGCTGGCTATCCCTGCTTCAGTCGATCCTGAATACGGCTGCCGGACTCATTCACCTTTCCAACCGCTCCATTTCTGCCACCCCCCTCTGCCAAACCCTCCACTGGCTTCCGATTGCGCAACGGATCAAATTCAAAATCCTAACACTGACGTACAAAGCCGTCCACCATACTGCCCCGAACTACATCACTGACCTAATATCCAAGCACGCACACTCCGCTCCTCACAAGACCTCCTTCTCTCTAGTTCCCTGGTCTCCTCCTCCCATGCCCGCCTCCAGGACTTCTCCAGGGTGTCACCCATCCTCTGGAACTCCCTGCCCCAACCCATCAGATTATCACCTACTCTCCTCTCCTTTAAGTGCACCCTGAAAACCCATCTCTTCAGGGAAGCCTACCCCACCCCCTGCTAACTTGCCGACCTCCTCCACTCTTCCTACCACTCCATCCCCCACAGCTATCTCCTCCTGTGCTACCATACCCTCCTTCCTAGATTGTAAGCTCGAAAGAGCAGGGCACTCAATCCCCTCATGTTTTGCATTGTATTGGTATTGTTCTGTCACATGTTCTGTCCCCCTTTGTAATGTACAGCGCTGAGCGACCTATTGGCGCTTTATAAATACTGTATAATAATAATAATATCTGATCACTCTTGATCAACTGTTGCCATGCATGGTTTATATTTTGCTGGGCTTTGTGTAGAAGGAGTAGAGGACCCAGAAGTAGTAGGTTTTTGAGTTGTAGATGACTGATCTGCACTTTGGGAGAGAGATTTGGCTGTGCCTGCATGTGAATCTCGATCGTCGCCATTTTGTTGTAGACCGTGGGCACTGGGGACGGCACCATTTTGTTGTGATCCGCGGCTGGCTGGAAGGAAAATAGTCGAGACGTTCTGCGGCTGGAGGTGATCCTTCCATTTGCAGGACATAGTAGGAGGATGCAGGAAGTCCCTGGAGGGTCCGACAAGGCCAGGTAGTCGGGTGCGAGGAGGTAGTCGGCCGCTGCAGGTGAGAGATCTCC
Organism: Staurois parvus; assembly: GCF_062004578.1. Classification (NCBI taxonomy): domain Eukaryota; kingdom Metazoa; phylum Chordata; class Amphibia; order Anura; family Ranidae; genus Staurois; species Staurois parvus. Next base: position 10,476,257 of record NW_028318031.1, on the reverse strand, counting down.
TCAGGTGGAACGGAGCTCTGTTAAGGAACGGCCATCTTGGGTTGCGGTCACCACGCCTCTCGCATGGCCTTTTTTCACACAATTGTCCTTCCCCTCTCACCATCCACTTCCTTCCTGTAAAGTTCCTGGGCTTCTCAATATATATGCTCCTGCCCCTTTGCCAGCTCTTCTGGGAAATGTAGTCTGTTCACTCCTTGTCTGAGCGCAGAAATCCTGCTACCAGCATACAAGTTCAGCAAGGCTTTTCTTCAATAAAGTCTGCATAACTGAACCCCAGAACACTGCCATCTTGTGTTCACTTAACATCCTGTAACCAGTATTAATGCAGGGTGTTACACGTCAGTGAACCATTATTTTATTTCCCCTTTAATGCACATCTTAGACTTTGTTGACTGTTCTAGGAGAGGATTCATGGAAGCAAAGACAAAGGCAAAAACTGTACACCTAATGTAACAAAATTTCATTACTGTGAACAGCAGTGGGGCTCTTTTACCGAAGGGAATCTGAAAAATTAATAGTCCAGTCAGGCAGTACCTTGACTGAGTGTACAAAAGTGACCAAAGACTTCACTTCTGCTAGTTTAAATTCCATTTTTTATTTCACATGAAATACTGATCCAAAAAAAAAATGTAAATCTGATTTTTTGCCTATTGCAGGAAGGGACGCACATATGAGACATTGGCACTGAGGAAACAACAGTTGTTGATCTATAAAATTCAGCCATGGTTAAAGTGTGCTGGCGTGAAACACTTGTCTTTAAAGAAGGCTGCATAAAATGAGTTTTCTTCAGCTACAATGTATGTACATTATTTCTGCCCACTGTGACTGTCTTGTACATTGCTCTTTAGAGTGTGGATTTAAATTGGTCTATTTAGTCCACTGCTCCATATCACATGCATATTTGTCTGTCATCTCTGCAGGGACTCCCATTTGAGATTTACAGCCCTGCATGTCTATATTTCAGACACACTGTAAATGAAAAGATACCAGCAAAACAATTACCCAGTCTACTGACCTTATTGAATGTTGTCTGCCCCAGTTTGCAGCAGGTCTGATTTATGACATGTCAGCTTGCACAACTGTCTCTGCCCCTTCACCGGAGATATAAGAAGAGTCCCAGGACACTGTCAAATGTTCTCTAAGCATTATTATATTTTACAGATCCTCAACCACAGGATATGCAGTGGCACACGATAGATGAAGGAGCATGAAATATGGAGAGCCCAAGATGCATGGATCAATCTGATTGTTTGGAAAGTGCAACAACAACGTGTAGCCTGTGCTGTGTTGGCAGTATAGAATGCAACAAATGCTATGAAATATCCAACACCATTCTTTGCACTGTACCAGATCACATATAATTTTTAATAAAATCTCTTAACACAGGCGGAACTAAACCCTCCTATTGTTTTTGGCTATGGAAGGTGCCATTTTAGCCTTCATTTGATCTGCAACTGCCCTGGTATTGCACATGATCAGTTATGACACCAGCCATTTGATAGTTTTACAATTTGGTTGAAAGCACAAGCAAATGTGAGTTACATTCCCAGCACGTGCCTAGTATGTAACTGTGTCTGATAGATGATAGGTCTGCTTAAAGCAGAACTAAACCCATTGATTTAATAATTTCAAAGGGAATCTGTTAGTATAGAGATAATAACATTTCAGAAACAGCCTGCTTTAGGGCAGGATTTGTCTGACTGAAACTTTGCATTCAGCCCTCTGATAAGTGATGAGCCACTGTGATAAGTCATTCACCTATACATGTAAATGTCACCTTGGGCTATTGTTCTCTATATGTGACATACGTTTTCTAAAATGCACTAAAGAAAAGAAAATGTGAAAAGTAGCTGAGGGTTCTACCTGTTGTGTATAAAATATAAATTATTATTATGTGATTTCATAGTTCAGAAAGAAGATAGAGGTAAGGTAAGCATATATTCTAACTTTTTTTCTTACAGGTACATTTTTGCCCTTGTAATACTGTATATGGCAATGTTTACAGGGAGACTGGGTCCTGATCCAACAAGCAGATTTTGCATCATTTCAAGGTCTGCTTTAAAGTGAAGGTGGTTGGACTCCAAGCTCACCTCTACTTCCAAATCACAATCAAACAAAATTAGCTGTAGCCATGCCCCAATATCAGTGTTTGGTCATCCATTTATTAAACCATATAAAGGCAAAATATCCTTGCCTAGGTCCTTAAATGAACTTCACTCTCTCAATCAACATGGACTTTAATTCGTATGCTGCTATCATTAGTAAATAGATAGGAAAGTATATCATATTTACTTGTTTTAACTTTTTTTACATTCCTTCAGTTACTTCCTGGTTTCCATGCCTATGCAAATGATGTCATACATCCCAACAAGCTTCAGGAGGGGAGGGTTCTCAGCTCAGCCTATGAGTGAGCTAAGGGCAGATAGATTCAAGGAAGTAAATGCTACATGAATCATCTGCCTTTACTCAAAATGGCCACGGCCAGAAATGTCAAGGGGGTGTTTTTCAAAATGAATTTCTCAGCAAAATAAAGCATGGAGACATTATTATTATTAATATACAGGATTTATATAGCGCCAACAGTTTGCTCAGCGCTTTACAATATAACGGGAGACAATACAGCAAAAATACAGTCCAATACAAGAGGGTTAGGAGGACCCTGCTCCTTGCAGCTTAGGGAGGGGCTAGTGGTACAAAAGGTAGTAACTGTGGGGGATGGACTGATGGAAAGAGTAGAAGATTCCATTATTAGCTGAGGGCAGGATAGGCTTCCCTGAAGAGACTGGTTTTCAGAGATCACCCAAAAGTGAGCAGAGTAAGCGATAGTCTGATAAATTGGGGTAGAGAGTTTCAGAGGATGGGGGAGGCTCTGGATAACTCCTGGAGACGAACATAGGAGAAGGAGACAAGGGAGCTAGAGAGCAGGAAGTCATGCGAGCAGCAGAGAGTACAGTTTGGGCGATATTTGGAGACAAGATTGGTGATGTAATTTGGGGCAGAGTTATACATTTCAACGACAACACACTGTTGTCCTTGGGATGACCCTGAATTTGACCGGCTCCACAAAATTCGGCCCCTCATAAATCAACTTAGCCAAAAATTTGCAGGTGTCTATACTCCCCAGCAAAACATCTGCGTTGATTAATCCCTCATTAATTTTTCTCGCCGCCTTGCATTCAAACAATTTCTCCCCAGCAAGCGTGCTAGATATGGGGTCAAGATGTAGAAGACCTGTGAGAGGGCAACAGGCTATACATATAAGTTTCGGATTTATGAGGGAAAAGAGCCCCCCGGATGCCGAGACTACATGGGGAGTAGTGGCAAGATAGTTTGGGACTTGGTGTCATCCTTTTTCCATATGGGGTACCACTTATATGTGGACAATTTTTATTCAATCGTGCCACTATTTAGACTTTTGTACAATCTTGGAATTGGTGCATGTGGCACCGTGCAACCTAATTTGCGCCCACCATTACAAGTGGGTGGATGCAGGGTGGTATATTCTAATGGTGGGCACACTTTTTCTGGCAGAGATTTCTTCTCTTTTTTTCCATTCAGCCCACAGGCTGCATACAAAAAAAAAAAAAATAAAGAACATAGCATATATACCTAACAAGGACGTACTGGTACATCACTGGACTTTGAATGGTTATACCAGGATGATGCCTACAGCTGCAGGCATCATCCTGGTATTGTTTTTTTTCATGGAAAATCAATCCTAGTGGATAATTAGCTGCAGGATTGCTTTTACAAGCAGCGGGAGATGATGCCCCCCTCCCCTGCTGCCTTCCAAGGCCTTTTTGGGCAGTCCCGTGCCATCGAAGGAACCTGAGAATGCAGCCGGTGTTTCTGCCAGCTGACCATAGAGCTGATTGGAGACCGGAATGGTGCCAATCATCTCTATAGTCTAAGAAATCGTAAGCTACAAGCATTTCATCACTTCAGTTTCACAGGATATAAACAGCGCCATTTGTAAATTGGGAAAGCATCTGATCACACCGATGTTGGTTGGACTAGATAATGTAAGGGCAGAGGAGATATCTAGAGTCTGATAGACCCCATATTTCTCAAAAAAGAATATATAACAATGGCCATTGAAGTTATAGGGGATAATTGCATTCCCTGTGGTAGCATTAAAAGTGATAAAAAAGAAAGAAAGGGACAGAGTAAAAATAATAAAAAAAAATCTAAATAACTGCATGAGAGAGTGTTGACCCTGTATCGCCATGAACATCAGATCAAGGGCAGTATTTCTAGCACTAGACCTCTTCTATAAATCTAAAATGATAGCTTGTAAAGGCTTTTAAAGCGTTGCCTATGAATATCAAAAACGTGTGCAGTTTGTCGCCATTGCACAGGGCATGCACAGTTTTAAAGCATGTCATGTTTGGTATCTATTTACTCTGCATACCATCATCTTTTATATTCTACCAAATAATTTGCCAATATATTGTGTTTTTGTGCATTAAAAGTAAAAAAAATTTATTTTTTTACTTTTAATGCACTTTTTTTTGCGCAAGTACTATGTGACATAAAAAATTGCAGCACCCACCACTTTATTCACTAGGGTGTTTGCTTAAAAAAATATATGTTTTTGGGTTTAAATGAAATTAATTTCCTAGCAAGAAATACAGATTTTTTTAATGTAAACAAAAGGTGTCAGAAAAGGCTTGATCTTCAGGTGGTTAGAGTTAGAAGAGTGAGTGATGTGTGGCATAAACTTCTAATGCTGGCTACAAAATGCCCTTACCCCCAAAACGACCCCTTTTTGGAAAGTAGACACCCCAAACTATTTGCTGAGAGGCATGTTGAATCAATAAAAGAATTTATTTTTTTACTACAAGTTTTTGAAAAATGACAAAAAAAAAAAGGGCATATGTGGAATTACTCCCCAAAATACATTCTGCTACTTTTCCCGAGTATGGGAGTACCATATGTGAGAGACATTTTGGCAGTCTAGCCAAGTACAGGACCCCAAAATCCAGTAAGCACCTTCAGGCTTTTAAAGGGCTTTATCTCCTCATTACACTTCCTGACTACCTATCACAGTTTTGGGAGCCCTGAAATGCCAGGATAGCACCAAGCCCCCCCAAATGACCCCTTTTTGGAAAGTAGACACCCCAAGGAATTTGATAAGAGGCATGGTGAGTATTTTACAGATCTCATTTGTTACCACAGGTTTTTGAAAATGAAGAAAGAATTCTTCATTATCAGTTGAATTAGTGCAGCGCCGAGTAGCAAAAAGAGGCCTGGTCATTAAAGGGGGTAAATCCTCTGGAGGGCAAGTGGATATTTAGAATCACTGACCTAGAGAAAGTATGTAATAAATAAAGCGAGATCCCAATCTGCTTTTTCATTTCATATTAGTAACTCAAAATATTGAAGATATAAAGTACTGAAGATATAATGAATCAAAAAGATATGTAACAGGCTCCAGTGGATTTGATAAGTAAGCCAGGAGCTTTGAAACACATCACATTGGTGAGAGACCGTTCCTGGGTCTACTTCTCCGCTGAAACAGCTGGTGGGATGGCGGCACTTTCGTGTCCAAGAACACACACGGAGCCATCTTCTTGGTGTTTTTTTCCCCCCAGTTGTTGAGCACTGGACCAGAGCCGGGTACACCTGCAGGGCCCTGGTAGCGGTTGCCTGTTTTTTGTAGGACTTCACCAGCTGTTGTGTGATCCCCGATAACCACCTTCACAACAAGTGCTGGGACATACAGTCATGGCCGAAATTGTTGGCACCCTTGATATTTTTCCTGAAAATCAAGTATTTCACACAAAAAAGGTATTGCATTAACACATGTTTTGCTATACACATGTTTATTCCCTTTGTATGTATTGGAACAAATATAAAACAGAGGCAGAAAAGCAAATATGACATAATGTCACACAAAACCCCAAAAATGGGCTGGACAAAAGTATTGGCACCCTTAACTTAATATTTGGTTGCACACCCTTTGGAAAACATAACTGAAATCAGTCGCTTCCTATAACCATCAATAAGCTTCTGACACCTCTCACCCGGAATTTTGGACCACTCTTCCTTTGCAAACAGCTCCAGGTCTCTCTTATTGGAAGGACACCTTTTCCCAACAGCAATTTTAAGATCTCTCCACAGGTGTTCAATGGGATTTAGATCTGGGCTCATTGCTGGCCACTTCAGAACTCTCCAGCGCTTCTTTGCCATCCATTTCTGAGTGCTTTTTGATGTATGTTTGGGGTCATTGTCCTGCTGGAAGACCCAGGATCTTGGACGCAAACCCAGCTTTCTGACACTGGGCCCTACAGTGCGACCCAAAATCCTTTGGTAATCCTCAGATTTCATGATGCCTTGCACACAGTCAAGGCACCCAGTGCCAGAGGCAGCAAAACAACCCCAAAACATCATTGAACCTCCACCATATTTTACCGTAGGTACTGTGTTTTGTTCTTTGTAGGCCTCATTCCGTTTTCGGTAAACAGTAGAATGATGTGCTTTACCGAAAAGCTCTATCTTGGTCTCATCTGTCCACAAGACGTTTTCCCAGAAGGCTTTTGGCTTACTCAAGTACATTTTGGCAAACTGTAGTCTTGCTTTTTTATGTCTCTGTGTCAGCAGTGGGGTCCTCCTGGGTCTCCTGCCATAGCGTTTCATTTCATTTAAATGTCGACGGATAGTTCGCGCTGACACTGATGCTCCCTGAGCCTGCAGGACAGCTTGAATGTCTTTGGAACATGTTTGGGGCTGCTTATCCACCATCCGGACTATTCTGCGTTGCAATCTTTCATCAATTTTCCTCATCCGTCCACGACCAGGGAGATTAGCTACAGTGCCATGGGTTGCAAACTTCTTGATAATGTTGCGCACTGTGGACAAAGGCAAATCTAGTTCTCTGGAGATGGACTTGTAACCTTGAGATTGTTGATATTTTGCCACAATTTTGGTTCTCAGGTCCTCAGACAGTTCTCGTCTCCTCTTTCTGTTGTCCATGCTTAGTGTGGCACAGACAGACACACAATGCAAAGGTTAAGTGAACGTCTCTCCTTTTTATCTGCTTTCAGGTGTGATTTCTATATTGCCCACACCTGTTACTTGCCCCAGGTGAGTTTACAGGAGCATCACATGCTTGTAACATTCTTATTTATCCGCAGTTGTGAAAGGGTGCCAATACTTTTGTCCAGCCCATTTTTGGAGGTTTGTGTGACATTATGTCGAATTTGCTTTCTTTCCTCCCTTTTTTTGTTTTGTCCCAATACACACAAAGGGAATAAACATGTGTATAGCAAAACATGTGTTAATGCAATACGTTTCGTGAGAAATACATGATTTCCTGGAGAAATATCAAGGGTGCCAACAATTTCGGCCATGACTGTATGTTTTGAATGTACAGAGAGTTTGGATGTGATCTGATTTTAATATATGACATGTTAAATGTGTTTATTCCATTACAGTTGCTGAATAAATGACACTTTATTATGAATTTATCTAGAAGCTCATCTGGAAGGTTCTATTCATCCCATCATGTTGTACTTATGAACATCCCCTTTTTATACTAGTGCACAGCCTATAGGTTTTGTTTAATCCTATCTATTTCTCCAGTGGCTTTCCAGCAGCACAGTGTTGTGGGGATGTGAATTGTATTTACATTAGTCCACCAAGTGTTAGAACCTGTGGTCCATGTGTGGATTTATTTGGCTTATATCACATATACTGTACTTTCACATTTAAAAAATGTACTGTAGCTGTTCATGAGGAAACCTTTTTCTTGTATCCAGGTAAGCCTGTAGCCTAGAGTTCCATCACACTCCATTGAGCAATCAAATTCCATAACAAGCTAAACACCCCTACCCACATGCAGCCCAGCAACCTTTTTTTTTACTGCCCTTGAATGCTTTGGCTTTCACCTCTAAAAATAAATAGCCTGCCTGGAGACCCGTCTTTAGGTTCTTGCAGCCAGACCTGCTGTACGTCTGCCATCCTCATTAGTGTAGATTATAAAAAAAGACCTCTAGGGCGAGAAGCCCATAGTTGATAATGTTCTCATCTCACATAGAAATTTCTAAAATCACCAGCCATCCTGTACATACTCATCTCCTAATAACCCATCTCTTTTCCAGCAGTCGACCCACCAATGATAACTAAATACAGAGACTAATTTATTAAAAAAGTTGAAAATCCTCACTGAATAAATTATGTGAATATTCACTTAAATTATCCAAGCAAAGCTGTTTTTACTTTGAATATCCAGTCATTTGAAGATGCTTTTCACGTGACTGTGTAATTTAAGTGAATATTTACTCAATTTGTGAGTTACCATGAGCATGGCTGAATGAACATTCTCTCCTTTAGTAAATCAGCCTGCCACCCACAGCTGCCACCAAAACTTGCAACCACCTGTAGTTTCTACCCTGGACTCATAGCTGCATCTCAAACACCACATCCTATACTGACGGACACCATCTGAAATCACATAATATTTGTCATTATACAGTGACAAGCAAACGTGTGTGAACCCCTTGGAATTACATTACATATAATTAGCTGATTTTCATCTAAGTCACAACAGTACACAAACACAATGGGGTTGATTTACTAAAAAAAGGAGAGTGCAAAATCTAGTGGAAATGTGCATAGTAGCCAATCAGCTTCTAACTTCAGCTTGTTCAATTAGGCTTTGACAAAATAACCTGAAAGCTGATTGGTTTCTATGCAGAGTTGCACCAGAATTTGCACTCCCCAGTTTTAGTAAATCAACCCCAATGTGCTTAAGTTGATAACACACAATGTTTTGCTCTGCTTAAGGCTGAAAAAGGATAAAAAAAACAATCTCAAAGTGTTTAGGCATCCATAAGTTGACAGACAAATTGACTATAAATGGAGACAGTTTAGTACTGTGGCTACTGTCCCTAAAAGTGGGCGCCCAGCTAATATGACTCCCAATGCACAACACAGAATCTTCATTGAGGTAAAGAAGAACCCACAAGTAACAGCTAAAGACTTGATGTAATTGGAACTGGCAAACATCCCTGTTCAGGAGTCTACCATACATAAGTCTTTGAACAGGCTGGATGTCCATGGCAGAACACCACAGAGGAAGCCACTGCTCTAAAAAGAGAAAATTGCTGTGCACCTGAAGTTTGCCGAAGAGTACCTTGGCAAAACTACAACACTACTGGGAAAATGTTTTGTGGACTGATGAAACAAAAAGTTGAATTGTTCAGGAAGAATACTCAGCACTGTATAGGGTGCACAAAGAGCACAGCTTACCAATATCAAAACATCATCCCAACGTTGAAGTATGGTGAAGGGTACATCATGATTTGAGCTTGCTTCACTGCCTTAGGATCTGGACCACTTGCCATCATAAAAAAGAAAATGAATTCCCAAGCTTACCAAAATATCCTTCAGGATAATATCAAGCTGGCTGTCCACCAGCTGAAGCTTAGTAGCAGGACAATGACCCTAAACATCGAAATAAATGCACCACAGACTGGCTTCAGAAAAATAAAATGTGCCTTTTGGAGTGGCCCAGTCAGAGAACAGATCTTAATTCCACAGAGATACAGTAAAATGACGTCAAGAGAGTCATTCACAGCTGACATCCCACAGATTAGTCTGACCTGAAACAGTTTTGTAATGAGAAATGGTCAAAATTTCCTCCTGAACATTGTGCAGGTTTGATCCAAAGCTACCATAAGCGCTTACTTGATGTCATTGCTGCCAAAAGAGGTTCAACCAGCTATTAAATCCAAGGATTCACTTACTTTTTCCTGCACTGTGAATGTTTAATGAGTGTATTCAATAAATACACAAAAAATTAGAATTGTTTGTGTGTTATCAGCTTAGGCACATTATGTTTGACTATTGTGACTTGGATGAGGATCAGATCACATTTTATGGCAAATTACTGCAAAAAAACTAGTTAATTCCAACATTCCACATACTTTTTCTTGCCACTGTATGAGCCTTACTATGAATACATGTGATCAGTCTGACTACATACAATGTAGATCGCAGTCAAAGATGTTTATTTTCTACTTTTTCTATTTAAAAACAAAACTATTTTTTTTCCTAAATAACCATCATATGAATCTCTAAGTACGGTCACAAATCAGGGGCATCCTTATTATGACAGCAGTGCAAAAATAATGACACATAAAGGGTACTCTTTCACCAGCAATCTTATAAGTTTCAACTCTTGCCAGTCATTTAGTTACTAAAAGTGTTATTTATGCATGAGAGTGCAATCATGGAACCGTAATGACATTTCCATGTTTAATCATGAATATTTAATTTAATGCTGTCCATGTTTTGGTGACCGATTTTTTAACCAATAGTGAACAAGTTACAACTTTGTGATTTATCACCTGCCAATGAGTAAAACCTCGAATTTGGCAGGATGTCCACCTCTCAGACCATAAATAATGATAATGTTGACTGCTGAGTGGCTTCCCTTGTGTATGCTTCCTGATAAATTGAGAACAGATTTAATAACACATGCTAGTTTGTTCATTTATCATAAGAACAAGATTTACAGGGTGTAACGCACAAAATTAATTAAATGGCTGCAGACAATAGGTGCTTGTAGAACAATATTCCTGCACATTCAGGAAAGGCTATGGCATGGAATAAAAATACTACAGAAAGCAGAAGCTAATACAAGCAAGTAAAGATGTGTTTGGTAGGGAGAACATTTTGTTGCCTTAAATATTCAGCAAGCAAGTTGGCATATATTAATGTTATTTTAGTGATAAAGGGCCTGTTCAGTTTTATGCAAGCTCTGCAACATTGTAGAGTACGGTGACATTTTCAGGGGGACTTACAAAGAATTAACAGTGCACATCCAGTGTCTACAGTCTCTTTGATCTCCCATACTGGAGCTCTTTGTCACCCCACAATTTAATCTGTAAATATACACTGACGTAGTACTTTTTTCTGTGAATATTTTCATCATTTACAGTATTTTCTGCTCCCAAAGGTGTACTTGCACCAGTGTCAGATTACCAAATAGACAGAGTAGGCACCAGTCTATGGGCCCTACGCTGTTTAAGGGCCCCCTGATGATGGATCAAAATAGTATTAATTTGATCTTGAAAGAAAAATTACAGAAAATTAAGCTTTCTTAAATTGTTTACAAAAGATAGAAAAAATTAATCAACTCAAAGTTGATTCACATTAAAGACTTCACATTAAAGACTATAGAGAAAACATTGTATTGATGTAATGTACCCAATAATAACAAAGTAAACCTTGGACATCAGGTTCACATTACGGTTTTCTCTTAAAAGCTCATCTTCTTTCAGCTGTTAGTTTGTAAAAAATTTTGGTGCGACCTACGTAGGTGTAATGTACAGTAGTGATGGCCATCTCGATCTAGCAGCTGATGCACACACTACTTAATTCAGTGTTATCCCACTAGAGCACATGCACAAGAAACCAATGTACTGAATATGTTTTTTGGTCTATGTTCAATAAACTTATGAAACCAAAAAAAATGTGCTTGAAAACTTTTTTTTTTTTTATGTTCAATAAACCATTTAAGAAACTAAGAAACCTTTGGGGGGGCAAGCTTCGACTGCCTACGGACCTTCACAGAGTTTAATTTGGCACTGACTTACACCACCAGTTTCTTTTCCAATTTCTCTATTTAGCCTTCCAGAGACCTCCAACTTCCATCCTAGTCTCCATTCTTGGCATGTCAAACACCACTTCATATATTTTCACCAATGTATGGTCTTTTGATCAATATGGGAATGTTATTCCAAGCTAAAGGATGGCCATAAGACAGTGCCAAATCAGAATCATTCTTTAGCTAATCTATTTCAGAGGCCCACTTTTTCACCCATTCCATGTGGTCTGTTTAGACCCTAGACCTCCGTTACTGAACTCCCATGATGACTTTTCAGGGGTGAATATTCTGTTGTTAAAACAGCAAGGGCAGATATATATTGTACTATATTGTGCTGCTGCTTTGTGTGCTGTATTGTGTGCTGTCACACTAGTTTGGGTTTTTCTACATGTGATGTCAACACTGCAATGCACACCATTGGAAATCATGTTAATCTCTATGGTTCCTGTTCTCATCAATGCAACATCCTCACCTCAACCCCCCCCATCCAACTCTGCAGCTCCTTGGCTCCTCAACTCCCTTATATGATGCTCCTGTCCCCCATTTCTCACCTCCCCATCCAATGCTGTGGTCTTCCACTCTTCAACCCCTATCCCATATTGCCGCCCCTCTCCTCACACCCCATCTCAAGCTGTGGCTTCCCAACTCCAAATCCACTGATCCCAGGCTGTGATCCCCTGTTTTGGAACAAGCAGATGTTCACCAGTATAGTTAGAAAATATTTTTACTACCCCAGCTAAATATGAAATATTGAATAATTCTTACTTTTTCCATCCAGCAGGTAAAGCTCTAGGTCCTTTTTTATTAGGCTGCACCCTAAAACTAATCTCCTCTTGCCCTGCCACCTCCCTCCCCCCCATCATTTAAATTGGAGTTTGTTTTTTTTTTTTTAAATGGAATGGCATATGGACTTCCTGTCCTCCCTCCAAGATTCTGCTCAGCACAGGTGTCCTGACAGTCCAGCAGCACATCCACACAGGCGCAGGTCCCCGTGCACGTTTGCCATGCATGGGCATCTGTGTGGCAGTGAACAAAACTTTACTGCCTCTGTCTATGTGCAGATGTGCTAAAGGGCTCTACCAGGACCCAACAGCTGGACAGAGCCCTTCTGCATGTCTGTGCTTGGACCATAATGGCTGCACAGGAAAGGAAGAGCAGCAAAGAATAGGGGAAAAATTCCACTTTAAGGGATTTTTTTTTTTTTAAAAGCCTGCTGTATGCATAACTCAATATCAAATGCACATGTGATCGAGGAGTGGTTCATCCCCTGCCTTCCGTGTTCTATATAGCTCCATGTAGACTTTCAGTGGAACCTGCCTCAAAGTAATACACTTGTTATGCTCTATTTGGAAAAATATAGGTGCATTTCAAAACTTATGCCATGGGTACAATTGGTATTTAACAGTCATTTGCAGTATATGAATTAAATACATACCGTATATACTTGAGTATAAGCCGAGTTTTTCAGCACATTTTTTGTGCTGAAAAACGCCCCCCTCGGCTTATACTCGAGTCAACGTCTGCAGACGAGGCTCCGTCAAAGGGGGCGCGTACAGGGGTGGGCAGAGGGCTGCTGTCTCTTACCTGGCTCCGGTCCCACGATGATCCATCCAGGAAGCGCTGCTCCTTCCGTCACTCCGGCCACTCCCTCACTCCTGCCGCTCGGCTCCGCTTCCTCACCGTTGATTGGCCTCCAGAACTGTAGCTCAGGAAAGGTACACAGGCGGCCAATCACGGGCGAGGAGGCGGAGCCGAGTGGACCCGCGAAAATTTGAGTGAGGGAAAAGCCTGTAAGTGTGCAGTGCAGAGGTGCTGCTGCAACCACATATGCTGGCTGCAGCAGCACCATACTGCAACAGGGGTCAGCAAGTGTCATTGGTGTCAGTGGGAATAGTGCCGCATCATTGGTGTCACTGATACTAATGATGGGGCATTATTCCTCCCACTGACACCAACGATGGGGCACTATTCCTCCCACTGACACCAATGATGGGGCACTATTCCTCCCACTGACACCAATGATGGGGCACTATTCCTCCCACTGATACTAATGATGGGGCATTATTCCTCCCACTGACACCAACGATGGGGCACTATTCCTCCCAGTGATACCAATGATGGGGCACTATTCCTCCCACTGACACCAATGATGGGGCACTATTCCTCCCACTGACACCAATGATGGGGCACTATTCCTCCCACTGATACCAATGATGGGGCACTATTCCTCCCACTGACACCAATGATGGGGCACTATTCCTCCCACTGATACCAATGATGGGGCACTATTCCTCCCACTGACACCAATGATGGGGCACTATTCCTCCCACTGATACTAATGATGGGGCACTATTCCTCCCACTGACACCAATGATGGGGCACTATTCCTCCCACTGATACTAATGATGGGGCACTATTCCTCCCACTGACACCAATGATGGGGCACTATTCCTACTTATAACAATTTTATAGTAGGTGCCTCATTTCCCACCCTCGGCTTATACTCGAGTCAATAGTTTTTCCCAGTTTTTTGTGGTAAAATTAGGTACCTCGGCTTATATTCGGGTCGGCTTATACTCGAGTATATACGGTAAATGACAAATATGATATGAAAACATTAGTTCTAAATGAGCAAATTAAAAAATAATATTGGTCAAAAACCATTTAGTTTTAAGATTAACTAGGTCAAAGGATATAATGCTGCAACAAAAATGTGCAGTGGGAAAGCACAGTGGCTTAGAGGTTAGTAATCTTGCCTTGCAGCAGTTAAAATCTCAACTAGGACAATACTATAAAGTTTGCATTTTCTCCCTGTGAATGCATGGGTTTCCTTTGGGAATTTTGGTTTCCTCCCACACTCCAAAGACCTACTGGTAACTTTATTGAATCGTCCTAAATTGGCCATAGTATGTGTAATTTTGCATGAGATGAAAGCTCCTTGAGGGTAGGGACTGATGTGAAAGTACATAATGTAAAGCGATGCGTTTGACTACAATACAGGAAAAGAAAAAGTGGTGACTGCCAAGCGCAAGATCCATTGTGTGCATCCTGCTTATTGCTTTCTTTGTTTAGCAATGAGTAAATGATTATCTTCAAACCAAAATTCCAGTGTTACTGGTTGACCAGAATCCACATACTGCAAAGCCCCTTGTGTGGTATACAAGCAGAAAAAAAACAGAGCAATGTGACAAAGCATTATGTGAAGCTGGTGTCACATCTGCAGCCAGAAATCTGTACACAGTGGACAACAGAACTGTTTGTAACCTAATAAGACTATCTTCTTTACAAGAATAGACATTTACAGAAATAGAGTGTGCATGACAGAAAAGGGAAATTTAATCTTCCAAATCCTTTATTTACAAAAACTGGAGGAGATAGAAACAAAAACTAGAGCTATATCAGGCTTCAACTGGCGCTTGTAAATACCCAAAAGACCAGAAAATTGCTAATTTGCTTCACATCATAGAAAAAGGAGGATTGGTACTACAAAACACAAAGAATTTTGTGCAAGAGAATATCAAAGCTTCCACTATAAAAGATGTGTTAGCAGAATTCAAAAAAACATTTGATAAAAAAATCCCAAATAAAATTTTATATATATATACACACACATATATATATATATATATATATATATATATATATATATATATATATATATATATATATATATATATATATATATATATATATACACACATACACATACACACACAGTAGGTATCTCAATGTGTCACTAAATCAATTTTGAACACAACCAGGATAAGCAGAGATTTAGACAGACTTCCAAATCAGCTGAAAGCAAAGGACACAAAAGTTTTCATGCTTACAGTACATCGGAGAGCCCATTTACTCACTATGCTCAGATGCATGCACAGGACCATTTCACTATATTTCACACAACTTCTGGGGTTCCTGGATATGCACCTCAGAAAGTTCAACACTTATGAAGCATAAGTAACTGATCAAGTGATCTGTAGCCAGTTGACAGGTGACAAATAGCATGCAACATCTTCAGAAGACCCAGCTAATGGGGGGAGATCTTCCCCGATTGTTACCAGAGTACTCCAATCACAGTGGGTTGGCCTACTGCCCTTGGATCCTCCAGATGCTGCACAAAACACTGGCAACCATCCCAACCTTTAAACAGCTGTATACTGTGGACCAAGGGCGGACTGACAACTCACCCCGGGCAATAGGTGATCATGGAGCCCCTGTGTCCTTGCCCAAACTCAAAAAAACCTATGAAAAAGGTACCAGGGGTATCTCATGGGGCCCCCTACTGACCCCGGGCCCTCGGGCAGTGCCCAAGTTTCCAAATGGTCAGTCCGCCCCTGCTGTGGACCTAACTCCATCCTGTACCTTTAATGATGGATGGACTCCTCCAGGCACACCTGCCCTTAACCTATCCATTGATATATGTGCTACTACTATGGAGGCTCTGTAAATTTTAGAGTTAGGTTCACAGTATACCCTTGACGCCGGACTGTGGCTTACGCATGTCCTTGCAAATGTGTGCAAACAAAACCCTCTGTTTTTAATGCAAACTGTTAGACAGGGCCAAAATTGGTTTTTTTGCAGGCTGGCTGGTAAATGTGGCTGGGAAATTCTTTTTTGTTTGTGATGTGCATTGCCATTTCATGTGCACCTTACTGCTAAGGCTGGCTATAGGTTGGGATGGTTGCCAGGGTTTTGTGCAGTTAGTAATTTAAATGCAGGGATGCATTGGATGCCTTTGCTGTCATTTTGCTATAGCTGGGTGTCACGTGCGTCCCTGTACCTTTAAGGCTTCTCCAGACACACCTGCCCTTAACCTATCCATTTATACATGTGCTCCCACTATGGAGGCATTGGAAATTTTAGAGTTAGGTCCACAGTATATAGAGGACCCTTGACGAGGGACTGTGGCTTACACATGTATTTGCAAATGTGTGCAAACAAAGCCCTCTGTTTTTAACGCAAACTGTTAGACAGGGCCAAATTGGTCGTTTTACAGGCTGGCTGGTAAGTGTGGCTGGGAAATTCTTTTTTTGTTTGTGATCCTCCAGATGTTTGTATTACCAGAATTATTCCTGAATCAACTATGAGGGACCCTGTTTATGAGGAGAAGTGCAATTAACTGTTCATGTTCCAAATGGTTTTGCTGAAGTAGTAATTCTAAGCTAAGTTCTCTTTTGTTACAGGATCTTACAAACGGCCAAATGATAGAGACATTGCTGAGACGAGCATATTTTTGTGCAGGTCTCGTTATCTTTTTTCCTGTTATTCTGCAGTGTATGCATATGCTCTTTGCCAACCGGACCCTGTTTGGCATTAGGGCCCTTTCACATGGACGTTCAGCCTGAATCCCTGTCAGTTTTTCAAGTGGATCCACGCTGAACCACAGTGTATGTAGTGGAGCTTCTATGAATGGCAGATCTGGCAGAAAAGGATGAGCAAGGTATCTTGATGAGAGCTTCTGACAGGCCTTTAGTTGTATTATTCCCCACCACACTGGAAGATTATGGTGGTGGGGGTGAGGGGGTTGGATGAAGGAAGCTTTCTCCTATGAAAAATCAGCACAAGGGACAAATCATACTAATATACTGTCAACATTCACCGTAGTCCTTCTACCAGTGTCAATGTGACCAGAAACCTATGAATTATTCAAAATGCTGCTAAACATCAAAGTGCTTTCACCTCACTTCATAACATGCATATAACCATATAGATGTAGAGCAAATCATACAATATATAAATACATAATAAATTCCATGTTGATCTGTGAAGAAACAATCAAATATTAAAGTCCATATAATTGTGTAAAAAAACAGTCCTCCACCATTATATGAATAGACTATCCACATTTGGCTTCCAGTATTGTCCTTGTGGTGCAAGCAATCACGCAGTGCAGTTTAAAAATGCTCACCTTAGCCTTCTTTGCTTTATGATGGTTAGGAGGAGCCTGTAATGTTTAACATAATTAACCCTGCCTGTACTGTATTCACAGTCCCTCAGCTGTAAACTAGATTATAACACTGTCTGTCCTAACAAATGGTTAAACCCTCCATTGAATCTTAATGAGGTCTGTGTGGGGACAGAGCCACTGTAAGACTCTTCAGAAATTCTTAGAATCATTCATAACAACTTCTCCTTAGAAACATCTAAAAGGCAAGATTTTTTTTTAGGTATGCTGTGTGAATGGGAACATAAAAAGAGGAAATGCCCTTTAAGGATTACAAAGGACATATAATTAATCATTTTATTCATGAAAAAACATAAGCTGGGCAACTGTGTGGTTTACTTTAAATTGTTATCCTTATTATCCTGATCTTTTTTGCATGGTTGCATTTTAAAGATTATAACAGCTATTTACCAGCTATTTTAAAATCTACATGCTGCAGATTTTACAATAAGCATTTGCAGATTTGATTATGATTAAATAAATGATATTACTAATTAATCAGTTAATAATAGGATTTTGGCTTAACTTTTGGACTCACTAACTACATGGATTATTTTTAATCACTATAACGTTGCACATGGTATATACCGGTAGATTTTTTTGTTCCTGAAAGAATCCATTACACCACATGGATTGACCCATGGATTATTATTTGTTGTGCGTGCTTTTACATGCTATTTGAATTATTTTGAGACAGGGTTAAGCAGAGTTTTCTTTCTTCCTAAAGGTTCGAACAATAGTGATAATGTTTTCTCTCAGACATTATCTTCCAGTATTCAATTTGAAACATAAATTTGTTATGCTATATAAAAAAAATGGGGGTCGCAGGCCTGACAAAACAATGGTTGGTTAAAGGTAAAAAAAAAATTAATTAATTAAAAAAATAAGTACAAAACGTTTCCACTTTTGGATAAACCTAGAACTGATATTTTCACATGCTAAACTATCAGGATAAAAAGCATATTCATATAATGCCTTTTCAACCCATTAACGTGAAGTTAAATCTTAATGGTTTTCAGTAGCCTAAAAACAAAGCTTTTGGTCCCATGTGGTGCTGTCATAACATTAAAAAACAAAACAAAAGATGATTTCTACTTTTTTATCTGGTTAGACTCAGAAAACACATGGGATCATAATTCAGAGACTCCATAGAGACTTTAAAATAATCTAAGAGACTTTGTACCATAAGTCGGTAAATGTATCCTTTTGTGGCTATGCTACGTCCAACTCCACACACCTATTCCCCGATTTAATTTCAGAGGAATTCTTTTCAGATAAAATTTGGCGTTTGGCACCTTTCAAAATTATATTCACTTTTTGTATGTCAGATCTATTTACCTTCCTCATTCCAGCACTGCACGTGCTAATGCAGATTCTGCTGATGCAAGATTGTCAGTACGTCTGTGTCCAGGGGCGGACTGGCAATTCATGGGGCCCCCGGGCAATAGGGGATCATGGGGCCCCTGTGTCCTTGCCCAAACTCAAAAAAGCCTATGAAAAAGGTACCAGGGGCATCTCATGGGGCCCCCTACTGTCCCCGGGCTCTCGGACAGTGCCCAAGTTTCCAATTGGTCAGTCTGCGCCTGTCTGTCTTACACAAAGTGTTGCAGCTCTGTCCAGTCAGCGTGCCTTCCACTCCCAAACACTGGCACCACCTCATGCAATCAGAGTAGCACAGCCTACAAACCTCACAGTGGCTATCTCCTTCTGTCCAGTTTATTCAAACTCAGCCCAGCTCCTGGCTCACCAATGCAAACAAGGTCCATACAATGTGTCTCATGTGAGCCTTTCGGCCATCCAGTTTGCATCTGTATCCTATTAATTGTAACAACCTCTGGTTTGCATCAGCCCATGAAGTTGCTGGTTACCTGTGTCCACTGACTAGCCTGACCTCTGGCTTATAATCAAGTTATCTGTGTCTGCAGCCAGCCCAGAACTCTGGTGCATATCCTGTTGGCCTATTCTGGTCCACTCTTGCCTTCAATTTTCTCACATGCTCTAGCTCTGTTACCCGATTTGTGTTCTTTGTGGTGCTTAAAGTAGGGTGAAACTAGAGGTCATGACCTGGGGCCTGCATGCAGCCAAGACAAAACCCCCAAGAGGGGTTACTGGGGAATACTGGCCGGTTTTTGGACTCTGAGCCCTGGGGGATCCCACGTCATCTGCTCTCATGTGGGACTAGCTTCTTACTTTGACAAGTCCTGATTTAACTCCTAGGTCCTATCTGTTCTACTGTGATCCTGAGCCAGTTCCCAAGATTTAACTCTTCCAAAGTGCTGAAGCGTGGTTATTGTTTCACAGCTCCCAGATCTATCTTATCCCTTACATTGTAGCTGGAGGGTCCACACTAGAACAGTCACCACCTGGACAATTTGCAAAGGCCATCAACCCTGCCGACACCCAACTGCCTCCTAACTACTTGATCCAGGCCTATACGAGAGGCTTGAAATTCAGAAATCCAAGCAGACCCATGTGATAGCCACACACTTTAAATAGCTTTGAATCTCCCCCTTTTACCTCTGGTTCCACAGCCTCCTCTACAACCTGACAATGCATCTGCTCAAGCTTTGGTTGCAGCCGGCTCTTCCTTGCACTTACTGCGCTACACAATAACTAAAGAACAAGCAGTAAAATTATTAATATTGAGTGAAAAAAATAAAATAAATAAAATAGATGAAATATAAATGTGATCATATATATCAAACATAAAAGAATAAATCACACCATAGACATATAATTGTGACACAATAAGTGATCAATAAATTTGGTGATCAATAAAAATACGTGACCAAAAATGGATAATGACAATCAAATAGATCTCATAATGTGCATAAACTATGTGAAAAACAAAGTGAGCAAAAACAATGTTGCAATGCACAGTCCTAATAATCTGTGTATCTTCAAAACGTTGTGCCACATCCAGTGGCCCTGAGGAAGTCACGTGATTGGATGGCATCTTGGTATACCTCAGTGTATACACCTGTTTGTTATTGCAGTTATTATGCCTTTGGATATGTGGACCCTGTTGTTCTTTATCCAATAAATGCCTTTATTTTTCTACACTATAGGAAGTTCTCTGCTTTAATTTTCCATGTTTGGGCCACTTATGAGATGATTGTTTTGGCCATCTCCGTGAGGGAACATCACCACTGCTGGTACGCTCATGAGTTTTTCGCCAAGAGGATTGCCCTGATCTAAGTCTAAGGGATATATAGGAATAGCATAGTTTTTGAGTGTATGTTGAAGCCGTATGACCCCTTGTGGGTCGCAGCTTGGAAATGAGAGCGCACGCTAGCTGGTGGTGGATTACTTGTTGTAGTGGTCACTGGATGTGCCACAACATTTTGAAGATACACAGATTATTAGGACTGTGCACGGCAATATTGCTTTTGCTCACTTTATTTTCACATAGTTTATGCACGTTATGAGATTTGATTGTGATTATCCATTTTTGGTCACGTATTTTTATCAATCACCAATTTATCAATTATTGTGTCACGATTATATGTCTACTTTATATTGTGATTTGTTCTTTTATGTTTGATATAATATCACACTTATATTTCCTCTATTTTATTTAATATTTTTTTTTCACTCTATTAATAATTTTACTGCTTGTTCTTTAGTTATTGGGTAGCGCAGCATCATTTTTGTTATTCATCTTTTTGACACCATTGGTAGCAGAGATAGGTGCTAGCAGTCGCTCTGGTTTGTTGAGGGTATTGGCAGTGCAGGAGGTTTTTCTCATTGTTTTTTTCCAAGAGCATGCTAACAACATTCCTGAAAGAAATGGCAATTTATTAAAACAACATTGTGTCAAAATCTTCATTCAATCTTTTGTTACAGCACTAAACACAAAAGCAAATTATATTACACATTTTAGTAAATTTGTGTTTGGGCCATTATTGAATTACCTTACCTTAGAGTTCCTAGGCAACAATATTCACTATTTGTGTGTTTATGTAGCCAGTAGGACTTTAGGCTGCAAAAATACTGTGTGTTCTATTCATTTTGGTTGTGTTTTTAAGGTATAATAAAGTAAATATGCATAGACTACAGCATATAAATGTTGGAGCATCATTCTCAGACTGGAGAGTAAGCAGCAGAATGAAGGGGTATACAGTAAGTTTTAGTTAGCAGACTTTCTACTTTGTCTCTGGAGGTGAGTTGCTAAAAATGCTTTTTTTTACAGAACACCCCAAACAACATGGATACAGTATTTTTGCATGTGTATGTACTTAATGCTTTTAATGGAATTGTACTGAATAATACACATTTCATGAGTAATTACAATAATGTCCATTTCTAGGGAGCAAATTTGTAGACTTGGACATTTTAATACCTTCATATATTTTCAATTTCCTGGAAAAATAAACAGTACTGCAATATTTTACTGCTATAGATTTAGCTTTTACTACATACAAACTAGATGTAATTAAACTATGACAAGAGAAAAAAAAAAGAGGACAATATTAAAGGGTCAGCCTGATCTGCAGCCAATTTTGGGATTTCACATTCATGTTTAAAATAATTTTACTACAACCTTTGAAAGGTCCTGTCTGTATACACCAGGACATTAGGCACAATTAACAATTTTTGATATAAAAAGCTTGAAGGGAAGTCACTTGGGCAGCACATCCCCAGTGCAAAATAGAAATAACTCATTATAAATAATGGGATTTTATAAGTGCAAACTAAATAGAACATAGTAATTGCTTAAAAGATACTTTATTACAATGATTGATACAATCATTAAAAATATTGTTAAATGATTTTTAAGGTACATAGATTGTACACATCCCTTGATCATAGGTCTGTGACATAACTTATACCGTCAGATATACTTGTTTCATTGAACTTTACAGTGACAAAATGTAATTGTTGATGGAATTGTAGCAAGTCCCTTCAACGCGTTTCATAGTGAGCTTCTTCAGGAAGAAATACTACTTGACAAGAATCTAATGTACAAACACAGATACAAACCAATCAATTTAGTTACAATCTTGGTGTTAACCTTTATGAGAATCTAGAAAAGCTGCACTGACGTGTCACGCCCACTCAAGGAGAATACATGGCATCACAGATCAAAAAGGGTAAGACAGTTGCAGCCATTGCCCAGGCAGAGGCATAAGTGACCACAGGAGGGGCAGACAAGGACCAAGTACCCCCTCTTTAACATGAAACGTGTAAGCAAACAAGAGAGATTACATTTCCTGTGCAATAAATGTGGGCAATACAGTTCCCTAAAACCAATTACATTTAAAATCAGAATGGACAACCTGAGGCAAACGGTGGATTACGCAGAGCGGTGCTTACAAAATCCACCAGAGCTGTGGGAGATAAATCAAATCGAGGCAGTGAAAAGGGGCATTAATGGAAAATGACAAAGAGCTGAATAACCAAATCCAATTGCAGCTTCCAAAATATATGTAACCGTACCTGAAGGTACTCACCATGAAAACAAAGAGAGCTGGCCTCAGTCAATGGTGTAATAGCATAATCACACAAGATTATTGTTAACTGCACCTCATGGGTCTCAAGCAAAGAACTGCAACAAGGACACCCTCAGATAGGGCATTATACTTCCATAAGAATAAAAGCATGGAGATATACAAACATACAGGGTCAGACAAAATGCCATGTAAATACTTCCTGGAAAAAGCTTTTGTGAAAAAATAAAGCAAATACAAAACATATACCATATGCAACTTCTACATAAGCAATATTGAAATGTATTGTTATTAATACCTTTCCTTTTCAATCTGCAGCCACTGCAATTTTCTGTAAAATTCAACCTTTTGATATGTACCTAAAACTGATATGAAAAACTGACCGTTTATGATGAAGATAGTATTGCATAACCAACAAAACAAATCTAAAGTTTTGTGCTTATAAAAGGTCCAAAAAATGTGGATAAATACTGTGCTGTTATATAACAAGGTTACCATTATGAAAGATATTCATCTGCAGGAGATCTGTGACTAAAACCCTAACATCAGAAGACCAAACTGCTGCACGCTGTGATCCCCAAAGATTTTTCAAACATCAACAGCATAAACACAATTGTGTCTGATAAATAAGCTATACTCATTTTAATTATAAAAACAATTACAATACATAAAAACTGCACTATAAATATCAAGAGAAAGAGTGATAAATGTAGAACAAAGTTGTGTTCCTTTATGATCATCAAAATACATTATTATTGTAATTATAATTTTATACATTCAACTGAACTCAATGATTAAATCAGAAATTATACCATTCTGTGCTTGCTAAAGATATTTGTTTTCTGAAATTATATTTAAACATATTTAAAAAATATGTAAAGCTTTTCATTCAAATCATTTTGCATTTTCCTTATGTGACAATGAAAGGGAAAAGCTTTACTACAATTTGTTTATTTAAACTTTGTTGGCACATGTGAGCACATTCAGTATACTAATTTTACTCATTATGGGGCAACTCAGACCTTCCCAAGCTATCCTCTCTATAAGGACATAGTGTTTGGCAATTCTATGGACTATATAAACTATCTCAGCTTTTTAGGAATTTGGTTTGTAAATCCTTCTGGATGTTACAACTAAATTTGAGATTCCTGCAAGCATTTTGTGCAGTTACTTATAGCTTAGCCATGGTCCTATAATCACAGCTCATACTCCTCTACAGATCACTCCAAATTGACTGGCAGAGGGAAATTTCTGCTTCCAGCACCAGGTGTATCTGTATTTATATTGTGACTGTCTTTTGTAGAATGTTGAACAAATAATACATCAATGGGCAACTGATATTGGTACCGTGTCCAAAGACCACTGGTCCACTATACTTAACAAGGTCCCTAGAACCTCCTTAAATCACCTCAAGTCTCACCGAAACTTAAATAATATTACAATAATTGTGCACATTTTTGTGCAACTCTTCAGCATGAAATAAGTGAAAATGTTCATCATGCGCACATTTAATCCTTCTATTGTGCTAATCGTTCCACAGTGCCGTTCAGCCTCCAAATGATTCACTCCCAGGAAATTGATGGTTTAAGATTCACTCACTAAATAAGCTTGGATCAATGTGGTTAACTCTCTGATTCCTATGGAACATTATATTTACAAATCTAGAGGTCAACTAAAACTATATCATTCCATCTAGGATGTATGGGTGAGTAAATATTATGTCCTATGATTTGCACCCATTACTTCAATTTCCTTGTGTAAACGAGTGCAGTGCTAAACGTACTAAAATATAACAAAGTGCATCACATAAAAAAATATATCAATATATGTTTAGAAGCGGAGCAATAAAGTGCATCATATAAGAGTACAGAAAATGATCCGCATATGGTATAACACAATTACTAATATATTAAAAACAAATTAAATAATATGGAACAGCAAAGTGCATCATACAAAAGTGCAAAAGGCAATCAAGGGATTAAAATTTTGAATAAAAAAATTATAATGTGCCTGATGTATGCATACAAAATATCCGTAATACCATATGTAATATCAATAAAATATATATTAGGTAAATGACAAAATATTAACGGTAAAAAAAATAATATTGTCTGTGATATAATGTAATCCACATAAGTGTCCGTTATATAAGAATATATATTAAGGTGCAGCAAACTGAAGTGCTGGATGTGAAAGTGATAGCGATCACATAGGGGAATCCGCCACCTCTAATAGGTGTACACTCACCAGAATGTAACTGGTAACAGGCATATCAAGCAACACATCTTGAGGTAGGGGGCAGCCAAGAGGTTAAGATGGACTATCATCTAGGGCTTTGGATGAAATGGGAGCCTTTGTCCTGAAGAAAAACAGCTCACCACTAGAGCCAGAGAGTTGTATATAGTGTAGTAGTTTATTTGGTATGTAGAATAATAAAAATTCCAGGTGGAGACACAAATAAAATCAGTCATATAAATACCAAGATGGCCATCGCAGAAGCGGTGTGACATCAGCAAAAGGCTCCTCTCTGGCTCTTGTGGTGGTAATTTAATTTTTTAATATATTAATAATTGTGTTATACCATATGCAGATCATTTTCTGCACTCTTATATGATGCACTTTATTGCTTCTAAACATATATTGATTTTTTTTATGTGATGCACTTTGTTATATTTTAGTACTTTTAGCGCTGCACTAGTTTACACATTCATTTTGGGGATTGTTACCTATCTTCTGTGCTAGCTGCTTCCCATAGTTGCCTAGCACTCACCTTTTTCTGCTTTTTTCTGACTTCAATTTCCTTGCCACGCTTTGTACCATATTTTCTTGGAATATGTCCTTTTTTCTGTTACTCTGCACTATATTTGGTAGCATGTAATGTCATTCTAAATTGTCTTTATTTCTATATTCTTTTGCAGTATGGTAATCTGTGTGAGATAGTGGTCTTCTTTTCCTTTATGTCTGTTTGAATGCCTGTTAATTTAAACAAAAATGTAATTATTTTAACTAAGAAAAAAAAACGTTATATGAATGGACAAGCTTAGGTATAGACTGTGAGCCCTGACCTTATTGGCTCATAATTTCTAAAGCTTCCTGGATTGGGCTTAGAATACCTCCAGCACCTATATGCCTATGTAAAGGCTAATAGTTGGACTATTCATTGCATGAGATAGTAGTTACTTCCCAAATGGTCGTAATAATTTATTCAAACACTTTGATTATGTGGATTATGTCAGAGATGCACTTCACAATTCTGCCAAATGATAGAGTTCTCCAATCACTGCATAAAAAGCTTATGTGGCCCCCAGCCAATACTTAAAATAGTTTTTAATGATTGGACTAATACAATACAATTATAAGCCCAATACAAAATAAAGCTATTAGCAGTAGATGATTTGTTGATAGACATAACTCATTATTGGCTGGTAAGGGGTAATGCTTCACTTGCTCACTCATTAGTCTGTTATAAGTAGTCCATACAGGTGTTGTGTAAAAATCATTACTGTAAGATAGAGCATATTACTGGAAGTTATTGATACAATACAGCAGAACAAAGGCACCCCATAGATGATTCTTTGTTTTTTAACAAAAAAAAAAAGATTTGATTCCCTCATCCACACAATTGAGGTGGATGAGAGAATCCTCCCCATTAAGCTTTTATTTTCTGACAGCAGGGAGACTTCTCCGCCATCAGAATACACTGATTAGTGCTGCTGGCTATAGCAGGCGGCGCTAGCTGAGCAAAAAATTTTCATCAGGGCTGTTGTACAGAAGTCAGTCGGCAAATCGACTTCTGAACAACCACCCTGCCCATACGTGGATCGAAATTCGTCTAATTCCTGCTTAACTGGCCGGATTTCAATCCATGTATGGCCAGCTTTACTCTGACTTAAGAAAAATAAATTCAACATAATAATAGGGTAACAACTACTGTCAGCTTGGTCTGCTTTTATAGTTTAGAAGAGATATAGTGGTAGATATACTGTAGATCAGCGGTTCTCAACCTGGGAGTTGCGACCCCTTTGGGGGTCGAACGACCATTTCACAGGGGTCGCCTAAGACCATCGGAAAACACATATTTTCGATGGTCTTAGGAACCGAGACACCGCTCCTCTGACTCAGGCGATGTGTGGGCGGGATGATACGCTGCCCCTGTCACCTGGCCACACCTCCGGGATCACACAACAGCTCCGCCTCCTCGCCGCTGATTGGCCACCGGAACTGTAGCTCAGGAGAGGCACACAGGCGGCCAATCACCGGCGAGGAGGTGGAGCTTGGAGAGGAGGAGCCGAGCGGCAGCGCGCGTAGATCAAAGAAGATCGAGGGAGCTGCCGGAGTAAGTGAAGAGGAGAGCGGCCAGAGAAGGAAGACAGCTGACAGGTAAGTGAGAGAGCGAGCCCAGGCTGGAGCAGGGGTCAGCAAGGTAAGTATCATTGGTGTCTGTGGGAGGAATAGTGCCCCATCATTTGTGTCACTAATACCAACGATGGGGCACTATTCCTCCCCCCACTGACACCAACGATGGGGCACTATTCCTCCCCCCACTGACACCAACGATGGGGCACTATTCCTCCCCCCACTGACACCAACGATGGGGCACTATTCCTCCCCCCACTGACACCAACGATTGGGCACTATTCCTCCCCCCACTGACACCAACGATGGGGCACTATTCCTCCCCCCACCGACACCAACGATGGGACACTATTTCCCCCCCCTACTGACACCAATGATGGGGCACTATTCCCCCCCCGACCCCAATAATGGGGCACTATTCCCCCCCCGACCCCAATGATGGGGCACTATTTCCCCCTCCACCACACTGACACCAATGGTGGGGCACTATTCCTCCCACTAACACCAATGGTGGGGCACTATTCCTCCCACTGACACCAATGATGGGGCACTATTCCTCTCACTGACACCAATGATGGGGCACTATTCCTCCCACTGACACCAATGATGGGGCACTATTCCCCCCACTGACACCAATGATGGGGCACTATTCCCCCCACTGACACCAATGATGGGGCACTATTCCTCCCACTGACACCAACGATGGGGCACTATTCCTCCCACTGACACCAACGATGGGACACTATTCATCCCACTGACATCAGTGATGGGGCACTACTCCTTCCACTGACACCAATGATGTGGCACTACTCCTTCCACTGACACCAATGATGTGGCACTAGTCCTCCCACTTCAAAATTACAGTTATGAAGTAGCAACGAAAATAATTTTATGGTTGGGGGTCACCACAACATGAGGAACTGTATTAAGGGGTCGCGGCATTAGAAAGGTTGAGAACCACTGCTGTAGATGAACTGTGGGTGCTCCCACACAAATGCAGAGGAAATTATGACTTTAATATATACAATATATAATTCAATATATAACTGTATTTACCATGGCTGGACGTCACGGCATTATACAAGGGGTCATAACACCGTGACGTCTAGCCACCGGTACCTGATATAGGTCCGGTGGCCTTTTACTGTACGGTCAGTGTACTTTTTTGATTTTATTATTTTATCACTTACCCAAGTGGAACCCACACTCCAAGGCACAGGAGATACTCCAATATTGCTGCCATCAGCTTACCACTACTAGAGGAGAACGCCAGGTCCTGTGTGATTCACCCGGCTGTATATCTGAGAGGCTTCCACGGTTGTATTCGGGGCTATCCCAAGAGAGACGACCACTGACCAGACCAATACCAAGAGGGGGAGAGTCCGTTACAAGCGGTTCAGCTCATCCATCCCATCCCATGAGGGGGACCTCTGGTTATTGATTATATGCGTATATAAGATACGCATCTGGTGAGTGCGTATTTTAACTATTTTATTACCTCGCCACCTGGAACGCAAAGACTGTCACTGTTTTTACATTTAACATATTGAGATTTATTTATTTACGATTATATGTTCAACTGGTTTTATGGATTGGAAGTATTAATCTGCATTTGTTTTAGAGCTGCACTTTCTTTTAAGTATTCTACAAGGTTTTATTCTGGTTGCCTTTTCGTGCTTTTAGCTGCTATACTATCACTAAGCACTCTGATGATTTTGGTTTATTCTACAAATACAGCAGAGGAATGGCATGCATGGGTGTCGTCCACGAAGGAAGCCTCTCCAAAAGTTTGCCAGGGCCAATGATGAAAAATAAGACTACTTGTACCCTGTACTCTGAAGTGATGAGACCAAGATACATTTTTTGGAACTGATGGCTTCAAGACTATGGCATTGTAAAAGTGAGGAGTACAAAGAAAAATGCATGGTGCCTACAGTGAAACATTGAAAGAGACTATGCTACCATCACTCTGTGCCCTTGGTCGCTGTGCAATGATCCAAAACACACATCTAAGGCCACTGTTGCATTTCTGAAGAACAGGGTGAAAGTGACTCAGTGGCCAAGTATGTCTCCTGATCTGAACCCAATCGAACACTTATGGGGAATTCTGAAGTTGAGCATCACTCTCAATACAGCATCCAGGCTCTAACAGAGGCCATTCTTGAAGAATCGAGAAAGATAGATGTTGCAATATCTCACCAACTTTTTCATTCCATGCCTAGAAGACTTGGTGCTGTCCTTACAATTCATGGAGGTCATGCAAAATACTAGATGTAGTAGTTTTTGTTGTGAGGTATTGTCAGGGAAGGCCTGCCCATAGTGCAGGTGACATTCCGCAGCGCACAAATAGGCGCATGCGTAGAGTCCTTACCAGTCAAACAGATGTGCAGGTACTTGGACACTGGCGCACGTGCATGCGTACTCACACATGCGGGCGGGCGCTTGTCACGAATGCTGGCGCCAAAAGGGCTATTTAAACTGGCTGCAGTTGTACCATTGCTGTATGGTCTTTTCCCTGCTCATGTTCCCTGATTGACTCCTGATACCAAACCAGCCTGTTCCTGACCTCCGCTTGACCGCTACCTGCCCTGACCTCTGGTTTGTCTTGGATTATTCTTCTGTCTCTGCTCCTGTCTGATTGATCTTCCGTTGCTGACCTGGCCTGTAACCTGACTGCTCTTCCTCCTGCCGCTGTAAGCCTGATCTGCCTGACCGATACCGAACCCGGCTCATCTGACCCTGCATCCTCAGCATGCTGCGCTCGAGTATCCATTGATCCCGCACGGCTACATCAGAACCTTGCTCCTTGCCTGCAACTCATCAGCTCATCTGCTATTACTGGACTGATCTCAGGCACTCATACCCCACCGTGCCCGTGACCGCTGTCTTACCATCAGCAGTCCTTGAGCCGGAGTTGTATGGGAAGCCTGCCTCTTCACGTCAGGCTCACTATCTAGGTACGTGACAAGTGTATTCATTTTTGCATTAATTTGAGTAAAACTGAAGATTTTGTAATCCAACTTATATTATTAACCTTACTTTCATGTATTGAGCCAAACAAATGTTCTATAAAACTCAGTTTTGTCAAAATTTTGGAGATTGTTCTTGTGTTCATTGAGATATTGAATAAAATCTTACTTTTCAAAAGCGGTGTACTCATTTATGCTAAGCTCTGTATATACACTGTATACACACACTGTACATACACACATATATATATATATATATATATAAAAAAGTTGCACTCTTATTCTGAGCTGACGTTCTTTTGTTCAGTATGTAGTAGCGAATGAGGTGTTTGGTTCATAGTGAAGGCAGGGAGGGGAGGCAACTAGATATGGCAATCACAGTGAATGTAGGTGAACTTTTGAAAAATCCCTACCCACATACCTTGTCTTTGTCTGAAAGTTGTCAACATACACTTCACATGGCATTGGAGTTACAACAATAAGTTTCTGTATGCAACCATTATTTTTCCTATGACACCTTTGCAAATAATGATGCAGTAGTCACCAGGAAAGGAAAGCATAAAGACTGTTGAACACATTCTTCAGAAATCTGTCCATGTGGCAAATGGTGCATCTTGCCACACATTTATGCCTTAGGCAGAATTTGGTCTCAGAAGAGATTTACACATGCTACATAATTTAGTTCAACCTGTTGAGGTCTTACTTATCTCCACTTTTCTTATCGATATGGCGGCATTTCTTAAAGATGAACTTCAGCTTCTTAAAATTGTTGTCCAGCCTTTACTCTCCAGTCCTGCCATCACTTACTGTCTCATGCATGAGCAGATGTGCTGAAGGACTTTGCCAGGTCTTCAGGATCCCAGAGATCTGCAGCACATCTACACATGTGCAGGGGTCTTCTGCATGAGCGATCATGCCTGCTGACTTCCTTAGGTATACCTTGCACGAAAGTAAGCCATGTGCATGCATGCACAGAAATGCAGCCGCATTTGAGTAGATATGCTACTGGATCCTCCTCCAGTTCCAATACCTGGCAGGACATAGTGTCAAATGTGTGCATGTATGAAACTGTGCAGCATACAGGAGCCTCTCAGCAACACACTGCCTCCAGGGATGTGTGATGTAGACATCCAGGAGACAGTAAGGATTGTATAGCATTGCCAAGGCAAGAAAGCAGGACGTGATAAGCCACAGCACTGAAGAGGTAAAAAAAACTGCAGCATTAAGGGAACCTCCAATTATTGAAAAGGGAGGGGGGAGCAGCCAGGAAGGAAAAATATATTTTTTTAACGGGGAAGGTCCGCTTTAATGAATTTGCCACAGCCATAGCAGTAGAATGTAAATATCACACATAAGAACTACCTTGATTTGTTTCAAGTGTAGGAAATAGCAAGAAAACGGTTTCACAGCTTTCAGGAATTTGGAGTTTTCAATTTTTTTTCTAATATGGTCATAACATCAGAAATATATTGTAAATTCTTTATTAAATCACCTCCAATGTATTTTTGTTGTCAGAGAGATTTCCCAACACGTCCTGTCCTGACAAGAATAGTGGGGAAATCTTCCCAATAGGGACACACATGGCAATAAAAACCTGATAGAAGCTCTAACTCTTCCCTGCTCTAGCCACAAAAGTGGCAAGAGGTAGGCTTTAACTGTATCTGCCAGGCTAACCCCGAGAGGGAGACCACACAGAGCAGACATAACTTAGGAAAGGTACAGTTTTCTATATAATTACAATAATGGAAACATGCAGCTTGCTACTTTTATACTTTATTAATTTTGACAATTTTACTGGTTATTCTAAGTAAGCTAATATGTACTACCAGTATGTTCTGTATGTTTTATAAACAGGAGAAAGGAAATCATTCAATCTTATATGTACAAGGCATTCACTAATGAGATGACATTCTCCTGGTTTAGTGTACTTTTCTTTCTCTCCTCAAAGTTTAGGTGCTTATTAGAAAAAACATAAATTAGTCCAAGACTCATTGATCATTCCATGGAGGGTGCAGAAAATGCCATCTCAAAGGGCTAGGGAACAGGATGAAACAGAAAAGTGCTTGGTGTTATGAAATTAACTTCTATAACAAATTCATTTTTCAATCTAATTGCTTTTAGGTTTGTCTTTTCACACCGATCCATAGAAGAGTACAAGAAACAAAACAGAGACAGCTGCTTTTTCTGTAGATATGGACAAATCAAGGAAGTTTATTGTCGAATATTGACTTGCATCCAAGCACTGCCTCCGCAAATTTCCAATTTTCTAGTCAAAATGTGCTCACAGCTACTTCAGTATGCACAGACTGCAATTTGTGACAGGGCAACACAGATTGTAGTATATGGAAGCAGACTGTCCTTTGTTCCATCATTTTAGCACGGCTTCTTTCAAAGGAGAAACAGCAAAGGTCATTAATATTTTGCTGCACACATATAAAAAGGTATCATCTAAAAACTTTCTACACTACACATACAATGTGGGGAACAGATTTGTGATTGCAGGTAGTAGTACGATAAAAATGGACTAAAGCAATTAATAAAGTGAACCTTGCACAAAAATTCAAAGTAATACTATTTAGCAGACCTCACTTTCCAAGAAATATTTTACAAACAATAAATAAATTAGGAAAAAAAGAAAAAAATGTTCTTACCTTACATCCCAGCTTCTGGTGTCCATGTTTAGGTATCGGTGATGCCACCTTTCTGGTGGAACCTTGGAAAGTTGGAGGATGCCAAACCTTGTAAGAATGAACTTTTTGCATACTGACAGTACATTTCAATGACATTTGGGATCCTTAAGCAAACCATAGATGATGCAATATTCTCTCCTGAAACCATGAGATGGAGGAAAGAAAATCACTAGATTTCCCCATCAACACAGTCAGTGTTATAGGGGAATCCCTCCCGTAGTGCTATTGTGTTCTGCTGGTAGGGAGCCTTCCTGGTTGGCAGAACACAGTGATCACTGTTAGCAGCTACAGCCACTGGTAGTAGTCACATGCAAAAATACGACAGGCTAGTTGTACTGAAGTCGATTGATGGATCCACTTCAGTACAACTAGCTTGCCCATAGATGGATCGAATCTTGGCTGGTCGCTGCTGAACTAGCTGAGATTTGATCTATCTATGGCCGACTTTCACAGGTCTTCACTGAAGTCTGAGGAACATCGCCCATGCCTATTCAAGGATGCCAAAAGCCAGGATGTGGGGTACGTAACTTTCTGATTTTTTTCTCTTTCTTATAGAGTTTTACATGGGGGGGGGAGGGGGGTCTAACAAATAGCAATATCTTGCATTTTGATGCAAGGTTTGCTTTAAGTGAAATCCAACGTAGAGTACCAATCTTAGATGTCAAAAGCTGGAAACATACAGCTTAAGCGGATTTATATCCATAAGAACTACGCAGTATAAAGCTGGTGCCAACATAAAAATGAATTCAATTAATCTCAGAAAATATTTTAATGTTTTTGCTAAATTAGAACAATGTCTGATATTAGGCCCAAATGTCTTATGTAATATAACATTGAAAATCAATATGATATTCATACAAATGGAAGTTTCAGTGGAGGGCTGGTAAATTTTATCCAGAGCTGTATAATGCAAGGTGCTCACTGCATCACCCTTCAATACTAGAGATGAGCGAATCAAACTAGGAGAAGTGGAATTCATTTCGAATATTAGGAAAATTTTTCCTAAAATGGCGGCGACATGTGCGGCGACGGAGCGGGGATGTCTGGGAAGGCGCGCAGACAAGGCGCGCTGACCCATAATGCATTCATTCATGACATGTGATCGCATTAGCCAATCAGCAGCCAGCCAGCCAGCCAGCACTGTGTAGTGGTCGAGCTATAAATGGCGGCCATTTTAGAATTCTCCATTTGCCTCCAGTCATTCAACAGAGGCAGACCTTGCTGTATTGAGGGAGAGAGTTAGGGACACAGAAACGTTAGTTAGGGACACAGAAACGTTACTTAGGGCCACAGAATCGTTACTTAGGGCCACAGAATCGTTACTTAGGGCCACAGAAACGTTACTGAGGGACACAGAACCGTTACTTAGGGCCACAGAATTGTTACTTAGGGACAGACACAGAATTGTTACTGAGGGACACAGAATTGTTACTGAGGGACACAGAATTGTTACTGAGGGACACAGAACCGTTACTGAGGGACACAGAACCGTTACTTAGGGCCACAGAAACGTTACTTAGGGACACAGAATTGTTACTCAGGGACAGACACAGAATTGTTACTGAGGGACACAGAACCGTTACTTAGGGCCACAGAAACGTTACTTAGGGACACAGAATTGTTACTAAGGGACAGACACAGAATTTGTTACTGAGGGACACAGAATTGTTACCGAGGGACACAGAACCGTTACTTAGGGCTACAGAATTGTTACTTAGGGACAGACACAGAATTGTTACTGAGGGACACAGAATTGTTACTGAGGGACACAGAATTGTTACTGAGGGCCACAGAACCGTTACTTAGGGACACAGAAACGTTACTTAGGGCCACAGAACCGTTACTTAGGGTCACAGAATTGTTACTTAGGGACAGACACAGAATTGTTACTGAGGGATACAGAATTGTTACTGAGGGACACAGAACCGTTACTTAGGGCCACAGAACCGTTACTTAGGGCCACAGAAACGTTACTTAGGGACACAGAATTGTTACTTAGGGACAGACACAGAATTGTTACTGAGGGACACAGAATTGTTACTGAGGGACACAGAACCGTTACTTAGGGCCACAGAAACGTTACTTAGGGACACAGAATTGTTACTAAGGGACAGACACAGAATTTGTTACTGAGGGACACAGAATTGTTACTGAGGGACACAGAACCGTTACTTAGGGCCACAGAATTGTTACTTAGGGACAGACACAGAATTGTTACTGAGGGACACAGAATTGTTACTGAGGGACACAGAATTGTTACTGAGGGCCACAGAACCGTTACTTAGGGCCACAGAAACGTTACTTAGGGCCACAGAAACGTTACTTAGGGCCACAGAAACGTTACTTAGGGTCACAGAATTGTTACTTAGGGACAGACACAGAATTGTTACTGAGGGACACAGAATTGTTACTGAGGGCCACAGAACCGTTACTTAGGGCCACAGAAACGTTACTTAGGGACACAGAATTGTTACTAAGGGACAGACACAGAATTTGTTACTGAGGGACACAGAATTGTTACTGAGGGACACAGAACCGTTACTTAGGGCCACAGAATTGTTACTTAGGGACAGACACAGAATTGTTACTGAGGGACACAGAATTGTTACTGAGGGACACAGAATTGTTACTGAGGGCCACAGAACCGTTACTTAGGGCCACAGAAACGTTACTTAGGGCCACAGAAACGTTACTTAGGGCCACAGAAACGTTACTTAGGGTCACAGAATTGTTACTTAGGGACAGACACAGAATTGTTACTGAGGGACACAGAATTGTTACTGAGGGCCACAGAACCGTTACTTAGGGACACAGAATTGTTACTAAGGGACAGACACAGAATTGTTACTGAGGGACAGACACAGAATTGTTACTGAGGGACAGACACAGAATTGTTACTGAGGGACAGACACAGAATTGTTACTGAGGGACACAGAATTGTTACTCAGGGACAGACACAGAATTGTTACTCAGGGACAGACACAGAATTGTTACTCAGGGACACAATTGTTACTGAGGGACACACAATTGTTACTCAGGGACAGGCACAGAATTGTTACTGAGGGACACAGAATTGTTACTGAGGGACGCAGAATTGTTACTCAGGGACAGACACAAAATTGTTACTCAGGGACAGACACAGAATTGTTACTCAGGGACAGACACAGAATTGTTACTGAGGGACACAGAATTGTTACTGAGGGACACAGAATTGTTACTCAGGGACAGACACAGAATTGTTACTGAGGGACACAGAATTGTTACTGAGGGACACAGAATTGTTACTAAGGGACAGACACAGAATTGTTACTGAGGGACACAGAACCATTACTTAGGGCCACAGAATTGTTACTTAGGGACAGACACAGAATTGTTACTGAGGGACACAGAATTGTTACTGAGCGACACAGAATTGTTACTGAGCGACACAGAACCGTTACTTAGGGCCACAGAATTGTTACTGAGGGACACAGAATTGTTACTGAGGGACACAGAATTGTTACTGAGGGACACAGAATTGTTACTGAGGGACACAGAATTGTTACTGAGGGACACAGAATTGTTACTCAGGGACAGACACAGAATTGTTACTCAGGGACAGACACATAATTGTTACTCAGGGACACAGAATTGTTACTCAGGGACACAGAATCGTTTAATTAAAGAGTATGTCAGACAACATGCAGAGGAGTGGCAGAGGAGGCCATGTTTTAGGAGAGAGCAGACGTGGCAGCAGAGGAAGGGGTCGAGGCAGCACTAGTCGCAGCCAGAGGCCATTGCTCCCGGTGTCATCCAGCGGTCGTGTCTCCACCGACAACCCTGCCATCATCGATTGGTTGGCTCGGTCGTCTTCCTCTTCCCAGGTCACCTCTGACACCTACAGCCAACGGTCGGTGGGTACGTCAGACACAACCGTTAGTTGGCATGGCCCGGGAGCAAGCCCACTGAAATCACGTGTCCTCTACCTGCCCCTGTCCTTTGGTGTTCCCTCATCAAGCGAAGTATCGCATGCTGTGGGCTCAGCCCCACTGTACAGTGAGGAAGAGCTAACAGAGGGCGGTCAGGAACGGGGGGAGACATCCGCCTCTTCAGCAGCCAGGCGAAGAAGTACTGGCGAGGAGAGTGGCTCGGTAGCCGGTCTAGAGACAGGTCTGTCTCCTGACCCACACGCAGCCGAGGGGGCTAGTAGTGAGGCGGAGACCCTAATTGATGATGATGAGGCTGATCGCACTTGGCAGCCTCGTCGTCATCAGGTTATTGCTTCCGCATCATCAGGAGAAGAGGGTGGCAGCTTGGCAGCGAGCAAAACAGTCGGTGGGTTGCCCAGGAGGCAGCAGGGTCGCAGCAGTGTCAGTGGAGGCAAACGGCCACGGAGTAGAGCACCAGCTCCACTGCAGCCTACCACCACGGCCAGTAGTGGTGCCGGTGTGCACGGAGGAAGTAGCAGTCAGCCAGTGAGGAGTATCGGGGGCAAAGTTTCCTACTCGGCGGTGTGGCAATTTTTTGTCAAGCCGCCCGAGGAAGTAAACGTAGCCGTATGCCGACTATGTGGCCAGAAAGTCAAGCGTGGCCAGGGGGCCCATGTTGGGACTACAGCATTGCGGCAGCATATGCAGCGTCGCCATTTGGTGGCCTGGGAAAACTGT
Source organism: Staurois parvus (assembly GCF_062004578.1). Lineage (NCBI taxonomy): Eukaryota > Metazoa > Chordata > Amphibia > Anura > Ranidae > Staurois > Staurois parvus. The sequence goes on along the minus strand of NW_028318031.1, from coordinate 10,438,588 downwards.
GCTAAAGATACGGCGGTTCTGCCTGCCCCAGCCCCCGCTCCATCACCCGCTCCGTTACTTGCTCCGTCACCCGACGTCAATCGCCCTCCATCAGCCAGTCAAGGCTCCAACACCTCTGCTGAGGGGAGTTGTCGCTCGTTGGCATCTTCCGCTCGTTCAGATGCTCCTTCTCCTGCTACTCCTCTTCACGGATTCCGTCAGCAGTCTTTCTTGGAATCCGTTTCCAAGAGACAACAGTTTGCGAGCACGCACCCGACGGTGCAAAAGCTGAACGTCCTCCTGTCCATGTTGCTGGTGCTGCAGTCCCTCCCTTTCCAAGTGGTGGACTCACCACCTTTCCGAGAAATGATGGCTTGTGCCACGCCGCGGTGGAGAGTGCCAAGCCGTCATTTCTTCGCCAAAAAGGCAGTGCCAGCCCTGCATTCACATGTAGAAGAGATGGTGGGCCAGACCGAGCATGTCGGTCTCTGCCAAAGTGCACGGCAGCGCCGACGTGTGGAGCTGTAACTACGGTCAGGGACAGTACATGTCATTTACGGCCCACTGGGTGAACGTGGTGCCGTCACAGCCGCACCAGCAACTTGGACAGGTCACGCCGCTTTTGCCTCCACGTTTGCACGTCCTTGGTCCACAAAAGATGTCCGCCTCTACCACCTCTTCTTCCGCCGTGTCCTCAGCCGCCACCCCCGTGCCAAGTCCCATTACCCGACCGGCATATCACATGTGCAGGGCGCAACGGTGTCACGCTGTGCTGCACCTGGTATGCCTTGGCGAACGTAGTCACACAGGGGAGGAACTTCTGAGTGTAATGAACAGAGAAATCGACAGATGGCTGTCTCCGCGCAAACTGAAAATCGGAACCATGTTGACCGACAACGGAAAGAACATGGTGTCTGCTCTGCGTCAAGGAAGGTTGTGCCATGCGCCATGCATGGCTCACGTGTTCAATCTGGTTGTCAAGCGGTTCCTAAAATCCACCATCCCACTGCAAGACATCCTTAAAATGTCACGTAAACTTTGCATGCATTTCAGCCATTCCTACACCGCAAAGCACACCCTCCTTGAGCTGCAGAGGCAGAACGGAATTCCACAGCATCGCCTGATCTGCGACGATGCAACAAGGTGGAATTCAACCCTACACGTTAGACCGCCTTTACGAACAGCGAAAGGCCATCACCGATTTCCTGATGTTACAAGCGGATAAAGGTACTCCCCTGTGTAACTTCGATGTCAGCCATTGGCAGCTCATGCGTGACACCTGCCGCTTGCTGAGGCCCTTTGAGGAGGCCACGCTATTCGTGAGTCGGCAGGACTATGGGATGAACGACGTCATTCCTCTGTTGCACGTCCTAGAACAAATGCTGTTAACAATGGCTGGTCAGGGTGCGGTAGACGTGGCGCACAGATCTCAACGCCACATGACCCCTGTGGGGGCAGGACAGGAAGAAGAGGAGGAGGTAGAGGAGGACATTTGTGCTCAGGAATTATTGAGTGAAATGGGTGGTTTTTCCACTCAGCGGACAGGAGTGGAGGAGCAGGAGCATCTGGTAGAGGAGGAGGAGGAGGAGACAGAGGACCCAGACGCACCGTGGCAGTATGCTGTGGAGATGGAGGCAGGGAGTCCCTCGCATTCCTTGGCACAAATGGCCCATAGCATGCTCGCTTGCTTGCGTACCGACAGCCGAATAATAACCATCAGACAGAGGGATGACTTTTGGCTGTCCACCTTGTTGGACCCTCGCTACCGTTCAAAAATGGTGGCCTTTTTCACACCTGCTGAGAGGGAGGCCAAAATAACGTACTATAAAAACCACCTATGTAGTCAGTTGGTCTCTGCCTTTGTGCGCCAACGTCCATCCTCAGACACTGTGGGCCCTGTGCGCTCGCGTTCCGCTGCCATGGCAGCGGGGGAGGGGTGGGGCGGTAGGAGCAGTGGCAGCTCCACCAGCAGTGGCTGCCTCAGTCTGCAGTCGATGATGAGTAGCTTTCTTCACTAGCGCAGTGAGGAAACTACTAACCAGCCGCAGCAGCAGCATCAGGTGGACCTGGAGCAGGACCTCAAACAACAGGCTTGGGCCTACTTGGACAGCACCCTGCCAACCGAGGTAGACAATCCCCTTGACTACTGGGCAACGAAACTTGACCTTTGGCCCCAACTAGCTGAATTTGCCCTTGAAAGGCTGTCATGCCCGGCCAGTAGCGTGGCATCGGAGCGCGTGTTTAGTGCGGCAGGAGGTATTGTAACTCCGCGGAGGACACGACTGTCCACCCAAAGTGTGGAGAGACTCACGTTTGTGAAAATGAATCAGGCGTGGATTAGTCTGGATTTCAAACCACCAGTTCCTGACACAACTGACTAAATCCGCCATGAATCATGCCCCAAACATGTGCCACTTTCAGGTCTCCTCACACTGCTGGTGTGTTCCATTTTTTGTCATAGGGTGCTGGCAGATTACGGGCCTCCCATTGCTGCTGCCAGGCCCGTAATCTGCCATGGGCCCCTGTACCGCCTCCTCATGCTGCTGCCAGGTCCAGAGTCTCTCATGGGTCCCTGTACGGCCTCCCATTGCTGCTGTCTCCATCGCCACACTCTGCCATGTGCCACTTTCAGGTCTCCTCACACACTGCTGGTGTGTTCCATTTTTTGTCATAGGGTGCTGGCAGATTACGGGCCTCCCATAGCTGCTGCCAGGCCCGTAATCTGCCATGGGCCCCTGTACCGCCTCCTCATGCTGCTGCCAGGTCCACAGTGTCTCATGCCATGTGCCACTTTCAGGTCTCCTCACACTGCTGTTGTGTTCCATTTTTTGTCATAGGGTGCTGGCAGATTACGGGCCTCCCATTGCTGCTGCCAGGCCCGTAATCTGCCATGGGCCCCTATACCGCCTCCTCATGCTGCTGCCAGGTCCAGAGTCTCTCATGGGTCCCTGTACGGCCTCCCATTGCTGCTGTCTCCATCGCCACACTCTGCCATGTGCCACTTTCAGGTCTCCTCACACACTGCTGGTGTGTTCCATTTTTTGTCATAGGGTGCTGGCAGATTACGGGCCCCCCATAGCTGCTGCCAGGCCCCTAATCTGCCATGGGCCCCTGTACCGCCTCCTCATGCTGCTGCCAGGTCCACAGTGTCTCATGCCATGTGCCACTTTCAGGTCTCCTCACACTGCTGTTGTGTTCCATTTTTTGCCATAGGGTGCTGGCAGATTACGGGCCTCCCATTGCTGCTGCCAGGCCCGTAATCTGCCATGGGCCCCTGTACCGCCTCTCCTCATGCTGCTGCCAGGTCCAGAGTCTCTCATGGGTCCCTGTACGGCCTCCCATTGCTGCTGTCTCCATCGCCACACTCTGCCATGTGCCACTTTCAGGTCTCCTCACACACTGCTGGTGTGTTCCATTTTTTGTCATAGGGTGCTGGCAGATTACGGGCCTCCCATAGCTGCTGCCAGGCCCCTAATCTGCCATGGGCCCCTGTACCGCCTCCTCATGCTGCTGCCAGGTCCACAGTGTCTCATGGGTCCCTGTACGGCCTCCCATTGCTGCTGTCTCCATCGCGACACTCTGCCATGTGCCACTTTCAGGTCTCCTCACACACTGCTGGTGTGTTCCATTTTTTGTCATAGGGTGCTGGCAGATTACGGGCCTCCCATAGCTGCTGCCAGGCCCCTAATCTGCCATGGGCCCCTGTACCGCCTCCTCATGCTGCTGCCAGGTCCAGAGTCTCTCATGGGTCCCTGTACGGCCTCCCATTGCTGCGGTCTCCATCGCCACACTCTGCCATGTGCCACTTTCAGGTCTCCTCACACACTGCTGGTGTGTTCCATTTTTTGTCATAGGGTGCTGGCAGATTACGGGCCTCCCATAGCTGCTGCCAGGCCCCTAATCTGCCATGGGCCCCTGTACCGCCTCCTCATGCTGCTGCCAGGTCCAGAGTCTCTCATGGGTCCCTGTACGGCCTCCCATTGCTGCTGTCTCCATCGCCACACTCTGCCATGTGCCACTTTCAGGTCTCCTCACACACTGCTGGTGTGTTCCATTTTTTGTCATAGGGTGCTGGCAGATTACGGGCCTCCCATTGCTGCTGCCAGGCCCGTAATCTGCCATGGGCCCCCGTACCGACTCCTCATGCTGCTGCCAGGCCCGTAATCTGTCATGGGCCCCTGTTGTCGCTTGTTGGCATATTCCGCTCGTTCAGATGCTCCTTCTCCTGCTACTCCTCTTCACGGATTCCGTCAGCAGTCTTTCTTGGAATCCGTTTCCAAGAGACAACAGTTTGCGAGCACGCACCCGACGGTGCAGAAGCTGAACGTCCTCCTGTCCAAGTTGCTGCTGCCAGGCTCGTAATCTGTCATGCGCCCCTGTACCGCCTCCTCATGCTGCTGCCAGGTCCAGAGTGTGTCATGGGCCCCCGTACCGACTCCTCATGCTGCTGCCAGGCCCGTAATCTGTCATGGGCCCCTGTACCGCCTCCTCATGCTGCTGCCAGGTCCAGAGTGTGTCATGGGTCCCTGTACGGCCTCCCATTGCTGCTGTCTCCATCGCCACACTCTGCCATGTGCCACTTTCAGGTCTCCTCACACTGCTGGTGGGTTCCATTATTTCATAGGGTGCTGTATGGCCTCCCATTGCTGCTGCCTCCACCGCCACACTGTGGCTCCACACTCTGGTTTTGGCCCCGTGACTGCCCAAATGAGTGAAGTGTGCGGTGATTCTAAGATCGACGGCACTCATCTGCATGTCATACTGACTGTCAGTATTATTTCTCTTCCCCAGCAGACTCCAAGGGCATTTAAATTAAAGGTACAGTGTTCTGCACTAATATAAAGGCTCTCTGAAGCCTAGAAACACCCTTTTATAAGTTAAATTCGCAGCGAATATATTCGACTCGAATCAAAATTTTTTCACGAATTCGCCGAATCAGTCGAATCGAATTTTTGAATAATTCGCTCATCTCTATTCAATACAAAGAAGTTGGTTTACTAATGCAAACAAGCTGTTCACCTTAGAAGAGATTAGTGTATATGGTGAAATTTAACTTTGTAAAGAATACCCTGTAATGTGCACCCAGCATCCTTTGATTGGAAAATCAAGGTGTCAGATAGAGAATTGTTGGCTGAATAGTGGCTGCTGCTGTTCGGGCACTTTGACAGCCGCTGGTGCTGGTGAATACAATAGTCATACTGTCTATCCAGTAAAAAGAATTGAACTCATATCTCAAGACTACAATCCTATAAAAATTGTACAAAAAAGGAAAAAAAAGAATCTTGTATGCAGTAGTTTGGGAACGTAGCCAATTGGCTGTTAGAAAGGCCACTTCCAAAAACAATCTTTTATTGTGCATTGGTAGTGCTTGCCCATACCAGTTCATGAGATTCTGTATTAAATTGATCATCTATTTCCACCAGTTAACAGACCATGCATGGTGCACAATAAAATGATCTGTAGTGATATATAGGTATATAAAAACATAGAAGAGGGACATCAGAAAAAAGACCAAGTGGTCCATTGAGTCTGCCCCATATTTTTTTAATGTATTCATGTTTTTTTTTTTTTTTTAGAGTACAGATCTAGGTTTGTTCCAAGCAAGTTTGAACTCACTCGCTGTTGACTGACTGACTACCTCTGCCAGAAGTCTACTCCAAGCATTTACTACTAATACTTTCCAAGATTAGTTTTGAACTTTCCTCCTGTTAGTTTGAGGTCATGTTTCCGTGTTTTTGATCCTGGCTTCATATTGGATATACTGCCCTCCTGAACCTTATTCACTTCCTTGACATTTTTAAAGGTTTCAATCATGTCTCCTCTTTCCTATCTTTCCTCCAGTCTGTACATATTTTATATACATAGGCCCAATTGTATCCTCCTGTCCAGTCACTTGGCCAGAGAACTTGAAACATTCATAGACTTCTTTTATCAGTGTTCTTAAATTTTTATGCATTTCTTTTCTTTTACACAGTTACTTTGGAGAATACCCAGGGGTGTGCCAGTAATGAGACAAAGTGAAACAGCTGTTTCTCAGAGCAGCTTCAGGAGGGACTGCAAAATTCAGAGAATTAATTAAAAAATGCTAATTTTATTGCTGCAAAACTCTAAAGTAGTGCCTTGTACTTTGCTGTTAGATCTAATGTGGATCAAAGTGACAATATTTGTCTTTACTGATCATGCAGAAATTACTTTATAATTGCACACAACGCCACCAACCACATTTACAACTATATAAAACTTGCCTCAGTTCATGAGCCATGCTTGATTTTAAAAGTGCCTATGAGTCATGGAAAGAAAATCCCTAGAATAAAAAAGTACCAGTGACGTCAACCAGGTTAATGAGATATAAAAAAACATATCTAGTTATCTTCTAGTTTTATAGATATGAGGAGTACATGATATAGCAGGTGTTTACTGGAGGTATGTCATTCAAATTTGCTGTGCCAGTAGCAACAACACAAGAAATACATTTATTTTTTACAGTTTTGAGGCTACTGCTAAAATACTAATACAAACGATACTTCCATTCTACATTCATTAGTTCCAATCACAGACCAGGGTGTCCATGGAAGCCCTTTGGTGTGCAGAAGCTGCCAAAATAGTACCCAGAAACAGGATATCAAACACCATCTCCACACCATCCAGTGGTAATAAAGGAAAGTCCTGGGAATCCAGTGCCATCTATCCACTTAACGTTTTTATAGATGTGTCCGTCCTTTCTGTGTACATTGACCCTCTACATTTATCCTGGTGATCACTGTCACTGGGACCAAAAGTAAATGACTATCCAAAATCTGGAGTGTTCATCAGAACAACAGAGGCAAAATCTTCCATCCGGGACACTTTCTGGGAGAGCTGTCTAAGAGATAATTTTCCTCCCTTTGAAGAGGTTTCCCCTCATTTACTATTGTGCACACAGGATAAGTGAAGAGAAATCTCCCAATGGGGCACAAAAAACTGACAGGCTTTTTAACTAAACCTTCTTGATTTGTTTACACATTAGAAGTGGCCCACATATTTTAAGAGACAATATTCAGCACATTACATTTGTGGATATTTAATAAACCTTAAATAAATAATCAAAGCTAAATATGCCTATTCTGCTAACTATTATATGTGGCCTGGCACATCATTAAATTGAAATATTGTTTAGGTAATGCAACCAATGGATTTATATTAATAAAGCAAATCAGTTCTAACAATGCATTTAAACACAAAGATGAACACCACTGAAGTATGCACTGATACATACATCAATCACTGGAAGCAGAAATAATAGCATGTCTACATGTTAATTACATGTCTGATATAGATATGACATTTATAAATCACACATTTGTTTTATTTGCTTTGATAACCCTGAATAGAATGATGTTTTTACTGGCATTAACTGTCCTAAGTCCAGTCTAAAAATAAGCATATTATTACTTCTATTCATAGAAATCCTTTGTAAATTTTCAATGTCCTTGTTATGAACAGCTGTGATATATAATCACCATAAAGTTTATTCATATGGGAAATCATAAACATAAATAGCAGACATGTACTATTCCACAGAAGAGCTATGCTAGATAAAAAATTATGTTGACTATGGACTAGCAGATCTTGCAAAGATTCTATAACCAATGTCTCCGGTTGCTGAGGAGGCAACATATCCTATTTCAGGCACTTGTCAGGTGGTCAGTAAGGGCTGCCACCTCTATAAACAAGGACGAAATTACAGGGGCCTTAGTTCCCAATTATGCATCAGCACTCTCAGAAGTTCTTCTGTGTCCCTCAAAGATGATCTGCTGAGAGTGTGGGCAAGATTTATCCTGAAAAAAAGGTATTAATAATTAAAAACTGAAGCAACATCAGTTTCAGACATTCATGAAGAAAAGCTCCCAATGGGACATCTGTTCCAGTGACAACGAACAATGAGATTCGGTTTCCACTTCTACCGTCCCAGAAAACTTCACAGGCTCGCCACCAAAAATAAAAAAAAAAGTCACAAAGGAAAATAATTTGAAGAAATGGATAACCCAACTACCTTGTCACAGGCAGCCACATTGTCAGTGTGTTTTAAATAGTAAGGGAGAGCTGACAATTCATTGTAGTAAGAGACACTGTTTTCCTTTAATATTGGCAGGTCTCCCATGGCAGTGCCCAGCTTCATGTGTCTTTTGTTTGGCAACATTTTGATTATTTGCCCTATAAATAGGCAGAATTGAATGACAAGATTTTTCCCCCATAGACTTCAATGGGGTTGGCCGCAAAGTTTGCAAATATCAAATTACCGTATTTTTCGCTCCATAAGATGCACTTGACCATAAGACACACCTAGGTTTTAGAGGCAGAGAACAGGAAAAAAAATTCTGAACTAATGGACTGCAGACATAGTACAGGAGATGACCAGAGACTGCGGACAGCACAGGGATGACCAGAGACTGCGGACAGTACAGGAGATGACTGCTGACCTCTTACTTCCGCGGAGTTGTTCTTTGATCTTACCTGTTCCTCTATCCAGCCGAGCGCTGTGTTCCGGCTTCTGTAGTGTCGACGCTCGGCATGACAGGCGGGTGCCCAGTGCGCATGGGTGAGCAGCACTTGCGCTTTGTGATTGGTCCGGCGGCTTCTGGGATCTGTCATGTGTCCCACGTACTGCCTTACCATTCACAAAAAGCACTGCTTCTTGCGCATGTGCACTTGGCACCCGGCTGTCAAGCCCAGCGCCCACACTACAGCAGCTGGGAAGACAGCGCGCCGCTGGATAGAGGAACAGGTAAGGTCAAAGAACAACTCCGCGGAAGAGCGGGTACCTGTCAAATTCAGGTACCCGCTTCCCACCTCCCCAAAGGTCAGCAGTCATCTCCATAAGGTCCTGCTGCAGAGCTGAGCGGCCGGTCCGGTATTCTGACAGTGGCAGTGGACCGGCCGCTCCATATTCGCTCCATAAGACACACTGACATTTCCCCCCCTTTTTTATGGGGAAAAAAGTGCGTCTTATGGAGCGAAAAATACGGTAAACTTACAAAACTGTTTCAGACTCAAAACCAAGCAGATTCACTCATCTGCTTGGTTTTGATGGTCAAAAATGGTATTTCCCACATTTTAGGGAGATTTCCTCTCATTTTCTATTGCATCTCTGTAACAAGAAGGGCGGACAGACAAAAATAAAAAAATTGGACAGTTCAACTTTTTGATAACTGCACCCCCTAATTTCAATCATTACGTATTTAAAGAAGTTAAGTTTGGTTCTATTAGATATTCATATGAGTGTGAATGGTATTGTGGATGACCCAACTTAATTATTCCTGTATAATGGACATCCGACTGCCCCCTTTTTGATTTTGATTGATTTTCACATTCTGCTGTTTTGTGGGCATACCTTTCAGTGTGTATGAAAGGGCTACCCTGTTGAATGTCTTCCTACATTTGGATTCTTTGCACTTTTGAGCAAGGAATGATGTAGACTGCCTGTGTTTTCTCATTGTAATTGTTATATATATATATACACACACACACACACACACACACACATATAGTTTAAAAACTTTAATATACATTGATTATAAAAAAGAAAAACAACCTGACAGTTCTAACCCCAGAAACTAGAGGAAAAAAAACATTTGTGGAACTTATGCTTTAGTTTTCTACATTTTATGTGACACGAGAATGATACAAGATGTGTGCATCTTAATTCAATTTATTATTTTATTCAAGTATTAAAGATTCTGGCAACAGGAAGTAAATAAAACACGGCCCATAAGTCTAGAATTGCACTTAAATGTACTGATATTTATATACTTTTGCTTCAAGTATGTTCCACTCACTGTTACATTAAAAAAGTGAAATCTTTTAATGGGTGAAATTGCCAGATTCATCCTTTCACTTCATAAAATATCTTCAAAAGGCTTTCAGGAAGCGTAATTGGATTTCACACAATTTTTTGGCTTTATAACCAATTTAACATTATACGGGCAAGTGCAATATCATCTCCACCTGCTCACTGAAGTTACCATTTATTTAAATTCATGTACTTATTAAGGTATGTGCATAGTATTATGTTGTGCTGCTTATGCCATTATTGTAATGGAAGGGTGGTAATTTTAAATTGCTGATGCAAATACTGCTGATAAATACTAAACAAAATGTGAACAATTTTGTTGATGAAAAACAAGAATACACTGCTGATGGATTGATGAGATAAATTTTATCATAGAATGTGAGATGCTAGCAGAAAATTACATATATGACAATGTAGTAATAAGTTTAGCTCACTTGACCCAAGCGCAACAATAATTAAGTTTGTTTTGCTGGAAACTGATGGGCACTCAGATTTCACTTACTTGCAGCCCCAATGCGGAGAGTCAGCAAAATAGACTTGCTGCTTTCAGAGTTGGCCCTACAGCTTGCAATGTAATAATGTCTGATATTTCTAACTTTCACCTCCTGCACAATGAATACCCACCATTATACAGTTATTGTACAATTCTTTACAACAGCAGATCTCTTATTTGGTGTTCTTGTTTCCTACATACAATTGGTGCCTTCTTTTTCGCTTTCATATTTTTTTCTTGGATGCACCCAATATCCAAGGACAATCCTTACCTGGTTCAACACTTCAATGTTTTGGATGACTGGGTTCTTTATTCCAGTGAAGAGTCTCATTTTTCTCAGTGGCAGTGACTCTCAGTATGCAGCTTCATCACTTACTGGATTGTAACTTAAGCCTAAAGGAAGTCATGTATCTCCACATACAGCCTAAAAGCCACTGATATTTCTATTAGTCATAGATAAATGCTTATATAAAGCATTTCTGTGCTTTCATGTTCCTGCTATGCCAATCCAACTTTTCTTTCAAACCAAGATAATATAGGAACTCTCTGGTGGAGAGACTTGCCAGTCTTTTGTTATAATAGCTCTATCTATGGAGGAGCAACAAAGACTCCCTTGGACAGCAACACTGTCTAGAGAGGGTAAGGTTAGATGGACTTTACATAAGTGACTTAAAAACCCAGCTCCAGCTAACACTTATTAAGCACTTACTGAAACAGTTTTTCCTTTTTGGGATAAGGGACTTAACTAAATCGATAAAAGCTGACAAATGTAAACAGCCCTGTCAATGGTAAATGGTTTGTCTCAACCCTCCAACTTCCACTTCTGATGCACAGCTTGATCTATTAAAGGAAGTTGAAAAATAAAAGCAGGATCAACAGGTAAAAAATATTCAGAAAAAGACTAAAAAAAACTAACAAAGATTGCTTTGTTAATTCTAGTGACAAACTGCATGATATGGGTAATTTTTTTAGATTTTGCTTTTAGTACAGATTAAGGGAAGAAAAACGAACAGTAGTCTTTTTTTTAAATCATCCTGTGTATTGTACCTGTGTGGAATTACGTTCGGTGTATAGGTTTAGTCACTGGGTCTTAAAGCTGAACTCCAGGACAACAGCTTTATACACAAAGGAAATACATATAGGAGTTTGGTAAACCTGCAAATAATTTGTGTTTCTGCTCATTCCTGAGGTTTGCACAGTCTTGCCGCAAAGTGAAGCCAACCTGGAGACCTGAAGTTTCCTTGCTGCAGTTCAGTCAAAAAAACAGGTCTTGTCCCTGCTCCATGCCTTTTACTGGACATAGAAGCAGCAGGCTCATAAGGTCATCCTTCTGCTCGATCCTCCTATCAGCATATTCCCTGTTCACACATCAGCACTATAGTACAACTGATTCACCTTTTCAGCTGTTTCCTCCTTTCCTTGTCTATACTTGCTGTATAGGGCAGGAGGCTGATTTTAAGTCATATTCATATACTTACACTAGTTGATTTTAAAAATACATCTAATGATTTTTAGCAAACACATACCTCCACAAGCTGGAGTTCATCTTTAACCTTTACAAATCAAATTCCACTTGTCATCCTTTTAAAGTAGAATGAACAGTGTTAGACACATCCTCATTTTTTAGATTGTGGAAGTGTTGATTAAAAAAAGTACTGCCGTTTTTTACCACACCAAATGTTATTAGAACATACGTATTGTGTATATTTACCAATATAATTCACGTTTGCTAGTATATTTAGTACCATCCTAAATATGTCTAAGGATTTCACAAAGAGCTGAATTTTACAGATTTTGTAAATTTTTTTTCTGACAATCTCCATATGGGTCTTGGCTGCTCTAAATAGGTGTCCAGACAGCTGTCTACAAATATTAGGACCTGTCTCTCACTGTCACTTACGAAGTTTGGGTTACAAAACCAACCATTTATTTATAACAGTTATGTTTGCACTGCAACATCAGATATCTCCAGCAGCTACCGCTTTATATAAAATAGAAAAAAATACAGCCATAAATAATTCCTTGATGGGTATTCAACATGGAAAGAACAAAAAATAAAAAGAAACTGGTTACCGAATAAAGAATTAAATTTCTGGTTTATAGACTAAAGAATCTAATTTCATGTATTAGGGCACACCACTGCTCGTTGTTCTGCATAGTTAAATAATCCCATTTGTGTACAAGCTCTACCTTTACCCAAAGGTACCACTTGTCTTCATTCTCATATGCCTAGGCAGTGAAATATAAAATGTTCAACTTAAATCAATATCTCATACTTAATATTCAATGCATTATAACAAACTTTTTAATCAAATTGAAAATCCAGACTCTTTCAACTTGCCATGGACAGAAAATTCTGTATTAGCAAAAATGTGTAATCATGAAATAGTACACACAAAGCAATCAGTCAGCCAAAGTGCCCGTTACAATTACTCATTTTGTTGACAGATTTGTTATATCTATGTTGATAAGATGCCACTGTACTAGATTTATTTTCTTTACAAATGCCTGTTAAGGGGTTGGCAAGTGTGCAAAGATTTATTCATCATGTTATTATATCTTACATTAGATCAGGTTTTTGTGGAGGAAGACAGAAGTCCCTTCAGTGACTCGATGGCAGAAGAGATTAAGTGAACCAATACTTGGCGACAGCAGGGAAAAAAAAACATGTCCACAGTTCACACACAAAAAAATGTATTGTTTGGCTTAAAAACAATAAATTAAATTCCAGATAATGATATCCAAATTGAATTCATTATATTATCCAAATATAAACTCACAAGAACTCATCAAAAAGTTGTATTACCTAAAATCCAATATTTGAGTTTAACTTTATAGTTCAAAAATGTTATTTTTTTTAATCAAGCGGAGAATTGGTGATACATTCCGCTTCTTAGCTCACTTATGTTCCAGTTCTGTGATAGAGAGGACTACAGGATGAACCTCTTAGGGATTCAGATGCACTGTTCAGACTTCTTTAGACCTTACACAGTTCTGTATTTATGCTTTTGATCAACTAATTTGGCTGTTCCTTGCATTCAATATTAAAGGACATAAAAGTCACTGTTATTGTTGGATAAATCCGTATACTGCTGTAGACTGAACGATGCTACAGGGGCTGGTGCTGGTGCCTGCTGGCTGACTGTTCCATTTGGAACCCAATGTGTTTTATTTCCATATGTCAAAGGTTTGCATAAGTGTGTTTCCCATTTGGGTTTTGCACCTGCCTTACATTTGCTTCTAAGTTTATTGTCACTCTCGCAATATGTCACACAACACTGACAGGCCTTTCCAGCTTTGGGCCCATTTTTCACTTTAACTGTGCCCAAAGATGCCTTGTTTTCTTTGTTACTGGCTTTAGAAGACTGTAAAGGGGAGGTTCCTTTTAAACGTCTCTTCTTCTTCTGAATCTGGTCAAGACTGATGTCTGATTGAGAAGAACAGCTTTCGTTCCAGCTTGACCTTGTATTTAAACTGCGTAAAGGTAATACCAATCTTAAGGCCTTCCAGAATCTTGAGCTGCTGCGTCTGGAACTTTCACCTTCCCAGCGAACAAAGGGTATACTCTCCTTGAGTTTTGAAATGGTGGTATGTGTGCCATGGAGTGGCTTATATTCCACAATGATGAGATTAGTGCAGAGGGCATTTTGGCACACAATGCCCAGTTTGAACTCCAACATGCTAATACTCTTATCTGTTAAATAGTCAGGGCTCAAGACAACAATCATTCTTCGACTTCTCTGAATAAATTCAAACACAGCCTCTACTGTATCTATGGAATATAGGGGAAAGCATGGCAGGGAAAAGTGAAATGGCAGAGGAATCAGACGGAAAAAAGAAAGTTAGACAACACTATAGCATTCTTATGCAGGAAATAATTATTAGATTAGAAAACAGGAAATATGAATGGAAAGAAAACATAAGCAGTAGTTATGACTTTATAGGCTGTATACAAGGACTTAATATAAACCTTTGGTTGAGTTACAGACATTCAAGTTTTTACATAATCTCAAAAAGTAATAAAATGATGAAACAAGCCCTAGCTGATCCCTGTAACTGTAGGCAATGTGGGGTAATGTATCCTCAATCTTAACTGCACAAGCAAGTGGTTCAAGTTGTTACTTTAATATCTCAACTCATCCTGCCACAGCCCCTTCCCCAGCAGTGACTTGACAACCTTCCAATCTTTAATGTACACACAGAGCAGGTGCTCTCAAATTCTGCTGGGAACTTTGAGGATTGATTCCTCTGAACTGTCTGCATCTATACAGGCCAATAAGGGTTTGTTTAAAGAGTAACTCCACTTTTGCTGAGGAAAAAAAGCATTCCCCTCTGGGTGACTAATGTACATTGTAGGGAGTTTACCAAACTTTGTTACAGATTCCTACCTTTTGTTATTCTGAAGAAACAGCTATTTGTATGTCGGTGTCCAAGTACAAAGTGAAGGAGTATGAGAGTGGTTTTATAATTATCAATCAGCTACTCCACCTGCAGGGCTCTAATGAGTCTGCATCCCTTGGACATGAATTCCCTTTGGGAGTATCTCACCAAAAATGACATTTTTGTTGTAGGGGATGCTTAAAATCTGACTTTTATCTTATGGCAGACTTCTGGGAAAATCAGTAGCTAATCACACAAGCAGGAAATTAAGTTTCTGGGGAGTGTTCTGCGCACCATCTGTATACAAAATTCTTCCAAGTAGCCATACTGCAATGCATTTTACAGAAAATTACAGTGCTGCAAATTGAAAAGGTAAGGTAATTTTTAACATCCAATTACAATATGACTTGTGTAGCAATTGTATACATTATTTTTTTTATTTGCCAATTTCCCCCATGAAAGTGGAGTTACCCTTTAAAGCGAAGTTATGTTCACTTTAAAGAAAAGAAAAAATGTTATAAAAGTACTCCAGTTTAAAAAAAAATGTAATTATATTTATACCCTTACAAATATCAAAATACAATGTATTATTATTACAAATGATGAATATGATGAATATGAATACAAATGCACACCACATTTTTCAGATATTTGTAAAAAATCTTGAAAACCATTTATCATTTTCCTTCCACTTCACATTTGCCACTTTGTGTTGGTCTATCACATACAATCCCAATAAAATACATTTATGCTTTTGGTTGTAACATGAGAAAATGTTACAAATTTTAAGGGGTATGAATACTTTTTCAAGGTACTGTAGTATTTAGCCAAAGCAGAGGGTCGCACCTAGGTAGCGCACAGAGAGCAGTGCATAGGTAGAAAGGAACAAGTCTGAAGACTACAAAGAATATTCAGCTATAATTATGTGGGTAAGCCCTATACATTTAAAGTAAGTACTGTTCCAAAAAAAGAAGATAATCAAAAATCAAAGGGAAAGTAACAGAATAAAGGGTATTAATGGTTTCATTTGTTGTTGGGTAGATTTCTTTAATGCACCAGCACAATACGAAAGCTGGTTTTGGCTGGTAGTAGCTGATATTTATTTTTTATACAGGACTCAAAACTTACCCTGCTATGACATTCTGAAGTAGGGCCAGATGTTTTATTATTTAATGGCAAAATCAAAGTAGGTGCATATAGACCCATCAAACAGCAAGTGTAAAGTCACAGTCAGAAGTTTAGTTTCTGATAAGGTGACAATGTAAAATGCAAATATCACTTCCACGAGTTCTTCTATAAAGTCTTTTCCTTTGGCATAATTTTTTATAACATAAGTGGGATGACTAGCTGTTGTCTTGGCCAAACCCAGTTGGCTCCAACACAGGTAACAAAATAAACTATCAAGAAGCTTTAGGACGAGTAAACCTAAAAAAGTCTACATAACACTAAAATCTAGTATAAGGACAGTCTTTATTCCCATCAAATCCAAACCTACACTGAAAAATGTCATTGGGAGAATGAATGAAAGCCATTATTCTGATGCATTACTAACAAAAAGTTCTCCTTCCGTCTGGAGGAAAAGATGTCTGCTCCTTCACTCTCTCCCTCACCCCTCACCAACTGTCCCCTCACAGCTGGTAAAGTGGAACTAATCCCTCCTACTCTCCTATTAGAGCCAAGGAAGCTGGCATCTTAGCCTCTTGTTTGATCCGCAGTTGCCATTGTGCTACATGTGACTAGTTATGACACCAGCATTTTTATGACTTGACAGTTTGGTTAAGAACACATACACCTGTGACATTTATAGTTCATGGCATGGCATAACGTTGAAGTAAACTGAAATACTTACCTCCTCATTACAATGATGCGGCAATTAAATCCCTCGCTGGTCGCTGTCATCTTCTTCATGGCTATTTCTAGGTGCTAGGTTTTCAACCTCTTGATTGCCTGGTGACAGAATGAATGCATCCTGGGCATACGCACTGGAGTCTGTCATTCCTACACAGCCAGAGTGTGCCGGGAATGTATAATGAGCTGTGCATGTGTAGCTCAGTGTGCATTTAACCGCTTGAGCCCCAGCCACTGCATGAAAACGTTTGCAGGGTGGCACGGCTGCGCAAAACCACGTTTTAAAACGTAGTTTTGAAAAACAGGTAGGGGGCGCGCACCCGCCCTACCTGTCCCGCGGCTGTCAGCAGCGGGTCTCAGCCGCCGGGTCATTACCGGCCGCTTCCCCACGATTAGCGGCAATCACTGACAGAGAGCAGGGCTGCATTGTTTACACACAGCCCTGCTATCTCTCAGTTGCCTGTCAGCTCCTGACAAGCTGAAGAGGGAGAGAAGAGTTTATCTCTCCCGATCAGCCTGTCCCCATCCAGCACACATCCCCGCCCCCTAGTAAAACACTCCCCTAACACAGTTAACCCTTTCAGTGGGAAAAAAAAAATGTAAACTCCTTCCTCCCCAGTGCCATTAGTACAGTGTCAGTGGGTTTTTTTCACTGATCACTGTATTGGTGTCACTGGGGATGTCAGTGACCCCAACTCAGTTCCCCCCCAGTGTCAAAATGTCCGCCACAGTCCGGCCATAAGTCGCTGATCGCCACCATATGTCGCTGATCGCCGCCATTATTAGTATAAAAAAAATTAAAAATCCCAACATCTTTCCCGCCATTTGTAAACACTATAACTTTTATGCAAACCAATTAATTTACACGTATTGGGATTTTTTTTAGCAAAGACATGCCGCAGAATGCATTTTGGATGAAATTTGAGACAAAATTAGATTTTTTAATTTTTTTTACTGGACATGTTTTATAGCAAAAAGTCCAAAATATTGTTTTTTTTTCTCAAAATTGTCAGTCTTTTTTTTTATAGCGCAAAAAAATTAAAAACGCACAGGCGATCAAATACCACCGAAAGAAAGCTCAATTTGTGGGAAAAAAAGGATGTAAATTTAATTTGAGTGCAGTGTTGCATGACCGCGCAATTGTCAGTTAAATTAACGCATCGCCGTAACACAAACCGCTTCCTGACCTCCCTACAGCAGAAATACTGCTACAGGGCGGCATGGGTACGAAAAAAATCACACACACATATATATATATATATATATATATATATATATATATATATATACACATATATATACATGATTCACGCTCCAGTGGTTTTCACACCCCTCCTAGATAGTGTCAGATTGCCCATCAGTACACCAGTCATCACATTTAACCCCTTGATTGCCAGGAGCACGCTCATGTACAATAAACCTCCATTGCTAGTATAGTGTCTGAACGGGTCAATATCTTTGATCAGGTCAGCACTATACCAGCGTTCACATTAGTATAGCGTCCCCAAAAACGCAGTGTTAACGGGATCAGCCCCGGCACCTGCCAACACCTGCGTTTAGCCTCTACGCTTACCCCCCCCTTCTCCCCCAGCAAGTGCAGTGTCAGTAGGTCACTGTCACTTGATACATTGCACACAAAACCAGTGTTTGCAGGATCAGACCAGATCTCTGTTAGCACTTGCCGGTAAATTTTGATGACTCTCATATGCAGCAGAGTGCCATTACTAGTGCTGCTCTACCTTTTGGTGAACTGGCGAGTACCAGCGGTCTAGTACATCCTGGTCTTTCACATACCTCCTTGATTTTTTAAGCTGTTTTTCACGGAATATCTGTATGCGTTGATTGTGGATCAAAGCAGTTTATATGCACAACAATTTATTGCCGCCAACCCAAATTCAAACCTTGCCAGACCATTTGCATGGAAACTCATTACGGTTTTCAAATTTACATTTTTTTGGGGCCTAACCCTCAACATGGGCATTACTAAAAGAAATGAATTGCGGTTGTATTGGTCCGATTCATCATATACCGTGTTCTCTGCTGCTATGGCCAGGCATAGATATGAGAGTATAATGTGTTTTATGCATTTCAGCGACAATACACTCTGTCATCCTCGGGGTAACCCTGAATTTGACCAGCTCCACAAAATTCAGCCCCTTGTAAATCACCTTAACCTAAAATTTGCAGATGTCTACACTCCCCAGCAAAACATCTGCATTGATGTGTCCCTCATTAATTTTTCTGGCTGCCTTGCATTCAAACAATTTCTCCCCTGCAATCATGCCAGATATGGGGTCAAGATGTAGAAGATCTGTGAGAGGACAACAGGCTATACTTATAAGTTTCAGATTTACGAGGGAAAAGATAGTCACGTGGAGCCAGCCCGGATGCCCAGACTACATGGGGAGCAGTGGCAAGATAGTTTGGGACTTGGTGTCATCCTTTTTCCATATGGGGTACCACTTATACGTGGACAATTTTTTGCTACTATTTACACATTTGTACAATCTTGGAACTGGCGCATGTGGTACTGTGTGACCTAATGTGTGCCCACCATTAGAAGTGGGTGGATGCAGGGTGGTATATTCTAATGGTGGGCATACCACACACTTTTTCTGGCAGAGATTTCTTCTCATTTTTTCATTCATTCCACAGGCTGCATACAAAAAAAAAAAAAAAAAAAAAAAAAAAAGAGCATAGCATATATAACCAACAAGGACCAGCAATGTACTGGTACATCACTGGATTTGAATGGTTATACCAGGATGATGCCTACAGCTGCAGGCATCATCCTGGTATCGTTTTTTTCGGCCGGTGATAGGCTTTCATGTAAAAGCAATCCTAGTGGCTAATTAGCTGCAAGATTGCTTTTACAAGCAGTGGGAGATGATGTCCCCCCTCCCCCACTGCCTTCCATGGCCTTCTCGGGCAGTCCCGTGCTATCAGGGGAACCTGAGAATGCAGCCAGTGTTTCTGCCAGCTGACTATAGAGCTGATTGGAGACCAGAATGGTGCCAATCATCTCTATAGTCTAAGAATTCGGAAGCTACAAGCATTTCATCACTTCAGTTTTGCAGGATATAAACAGCGCCATCTGTAAATTGGGAAAGCATCTGATCACACCGATTTTGGTTTGATTAGATAATGTAAGGGTAGAGGAGATATCTAGAGTCTGATAGACCCCAGATTTCTCAAAAAAAGAATATGACAATGCCCATTGAAGTTATAGGGGTTATTTGAATTCCCTGTTATAGCATTAAAAGTGATTAAAAAAAAAATATGAAAGGTACAATGTAAAAAAAAAAATTGCCCCACCCATGCGCGCACACCTGTGTGCACAAGCCTTGACCCTGTGCCGGTATGTACACAGCGGTTGCACCATGCATGTGAGGTATTGCCGTGAACGTCAGATCAGGGGCAGTAATTCTAACACTAGACCTCCTCTGTAAATCTAAAATGGTAGCTTTTAAAGCGCTGCCTATGGATATTAAAAATGTTTGCAGTTTGTCGCCATTGCACGGGGCATGCGCAGTTTTAAAGCATGTCATGTTTAGTATCTATTTACTCGGCATACCATTATCTTTTATATTTTACCAAACAATTGGCCAATATATAAAAAAGTAAAAAAAGTGTCTTTTTTTTTTAAATTGCTTTTGAAAAATCGCTGCGCGAGTACTATGTGCCAAAAAAAATTGTAGTACCCACCATTTTATTCACTAGGGTGTCTGCTTTAAAAAAATATATAATGTTTGGGGGTTTAAATTAATTTCCTAGCAAAAAATACTGATTTTTTTCATGTGAACAAAAAGGCTTGGTCTTCATGTGGTTAGAAGAGTGAATGATGTGTGGCATAAACTTCTAATGCTGGGCATAAAACTCCCCCACTCCCCAAAACTACCCCTTTTTGGAAAGTAGTCACCACAAACTATTTGCTGAGAGGAATGTTGAATCAATAGAAGAATTTATTTTTTTACCACAAGTTTTTGGAAAATGACAAAAATAAATAGTTTTTTTTTACACAAAATTGTCACTTAAATAATTTACTGCTCACACATGCCATGGGTATATGTGGAATTACTCCCCAAAATACATTTTGCTACTTCTCCTGAGTATGGGGGTACCACATGAGAGACTTTTTGGCAGTCTAGCCAAGTACAGGACCCCAAAATCCAATAAGCACCTTCAGGCTTTTAAAGGGCTTTATTTCCTCATTACACTTCCAGACTACCTATCACAGTTTCGGAGGCCCTGAAATGCCAGGATAGCACCTAACCCCCCCAAATTACCCCTTTTTGGAAAGTAGACGCCCCAAGGAATTTGATAAAAAGCACAGTAAGTATTTTGGAGATCTCATTTGTTTTTGGAATATGAAAAAAAACAAAAACATTTTTTATATTTCAAAACCTTGTGAGAAAAAATGAGATCTGCAAAATACTCACAATGCCTCTTTTTAAATTCCTTGGGGTGTCTACTTTCCAGAAAGGGGACATTTGGGGGGGTTTGGAGCTATCCTGGCATGTCAGGGCCTTTGAAACTGCGATAGGTAGTGAGGAAGTGTAATGAGGAAGTTACGCACCTTCAGGCTTTCAAAGTGGTCATTGGATTTCAGACTCCTGTATGTGGCTAGGCTCCCAAAAAGTCTCACACATGTGGTATTCCCATACTCAGTAAAAGTAGCAGAATGTATTTTGGGGTGTAATTCCACATATACCCATGGCTTGTGCGAGAGATAAATCATTTAAATGACAACTTTGTGTAAAAAAAAAAAAAAAAAGTGTGTCATTTTTCAGAAACTTGTGGAAAAAAAATAAATCTTCCATGGACTCAATATGCCTCTCAGCAGATAGCTAGGGTGTCTAATTTCCGAAAAGGGGTCATTTGAGGGTGTTTATACTATCCTGGTTTTTTAGCACCTCAAGAAATATCAGTCAGAAGTCAGAAAGTAAAATCTATGTAAATTCCATTATCTATACCATAGTTTGTAGACGCTATACCTTTCACAAAAAGCAATCAATATACACTTATTGGGATTTTTTTTAACCAAAAACATGTAGCAGAATACATTTTGGCCTAAATTTATGACGAAATTTAATTTTTTTTTTCAGATATTTTTTATGACCAAAACGAGAAAATATTGTTTTTTTTCAAAAACACTTTTTTTCTTCAAAACTTTTTCTGGTTATAGCGCCAAAAATAAAAAGTGCACAGGTGATCAAATACCACCAAAAGAATGCTCTATTTGTTAAAAAAGGACAAATTTAATTTATGTACCGTATTGCATGACCGTGCAATTGTCAGTTAAACTAGTGCAGCGCTTTATAGCAAAAAAAATGGCGTAAATTGCAGTATCTATACCATAGTTTGTAGACGCTATAACTTTCACACAAAGCAATCAATATACACTTATTGGGATTTTTTTTACCAAAAACATGTAGCAGAATACATTTTGGCCTAAATTTATAACTAACTTTGAGTTTACTATATATTTTTTATAGCTGAAAGTAAAAAATATTGTTTTTCTTCAAAATATTTGGTCTTTTTTTGTTTATAGCGTGAAAAATAAAAAGCGCACAGGTGATCAAATACCACCAAAAGAAAGCTCTATTTGTGTGAAAAAAAGGACGTAAATTTCGTTTAGGTGCAGCATTGCATGACCGCACAATCAGTTGAATTAATACAGCGCCGAGTAGCAAAAAGAGGCCTGGTCATTAAGGGGGGTAAATCCTCAGGCGCTCAAGTGGTTAATAGAAGACTGAGCAGGTGTTTGTTTTTGCAGAAGAGACCTTGAATGCCTCTTCTGAAAAAAAGTGTTACCTTTAATTCTGCTGTAATATGTAATTATCTCTAAATATAACTCCTGTCTACAAACCTCTTCCTCCTAATTGGAACCAAATCACCTAACAATAGATAGGAGAGCTGTGAGCTGCTATGTAACCTACATGGAGACAGATCTTTTCCCATAAAGGGCCCCTTACAAACATTGCTTGAAAATAACAAGAATAGCAATATGTGTGCATAACAGGCACTATACTGTAGTTAGCCTAAGGGCTTGTATGTATGGATGCTTAACACTTCAACCCCTTTTGTGTAATGTCTCAGTCTTGAGGGATCTCTGACCCATTTCGCTCTCTGTGAAAATCTTTTACGTTTCTACAACACTAAGCTATGGTCACTTATCATGGGCAGTGCAATAAATCATGGGAAGTTAGAGGCCGCTTGGGACCACATGTATTTTCAGCTCCCATGTGTACGAACCATTAAACTAACCTTTAAGGAAATTCTAAAGATTTTAAAATTAATCCCATAATGCCGATGCCCCTTTTAGAAACCCTTAAAGAGGTTTTTGATGCCAGGAGGCGGGGCTGGGTTTCTGATCATGTGACTGCCATGATTGGTTGTCACAGCGGTCACATGATCGAAAAGCTCCCGATCGCAAGTAGAAATCAGTAGTTTTCCATTAGCTGCCGGTAACTGTAATGGGAGCACGCAGGGTGTGCAATCTCGGCACAGCTTTGATTACATTCTTGTACATATATGTGCAGCCTCTGTGCGTTAAGGTCCACCCACCGAGAGGCCGCATGTATCCGTACCACTGGCATCTAGAGTTTAAAGTTAAAGTTCCCCCACATGACAACAATAAAAGCATGAATGAAAATCACATATGCTTTGACTTTTGTAACACTGTTTTGATGTATATGACATTCAGTCAGATAATCTTGGTGCTGAAGTCCGAGAGCAGGTATATCTAGGCACAAGGACTAGAATTTAGGTGGTTAAATGTTCAATTCAGTTATAGAGTTAACCTTAAATGTTAACTAAGAATGAGGTTAAGGGTTAAGTGTTAGGGTCAAGCTAAGTGTAAAAGTGCATCTATTTTTTGCTTATAAAGGGCAAAACAACAGGATTACTAAAACGCCCCCTACAATGCTTACACTTACTTCCACTTCCTTACCCCATCTGCCTGTGGGAGCCAAGAGAAGAGGTCTTGTATAAGCATAATCTGAGAGCTCACAGCTTACAGGGAGCGAAGGATTCCCTCTTTGCCCCCATTTTACAGCATCAATGCCTGGTGTTCGATGACTCAGCATCCGGCACTGCATCGTTGGAGGATTGAGGGTTTAATTTTTTGTTTCCTCATACCTAGAAAAAAACAGGTATTTCTACTTGTGGCCAAATAGAGCAGAGAGGGAGGTAAAGGAAGGTGGGGGCAGTAAAGGGAACCTGTTGCTTTGCCCTACATGGGCATAGTGTGTATTGTGTGTAAGTGTGGGGGTGAGTTTTCTTTATTTTTCACATTACTGTCACCAGGAGGTTTTGGGCACATGGAGTCTAAACAGACCCCCTGATGCTCACTTTTTACTTACAGAAAAAGACCGAGGATGCAGTCCTCAAGCTCATTCTCATTCATGTTTACTATCTCTTTAGTTATGAACGAACACTGGAGTGCTCACTACTGAGCATTCCTGTGTTCATTCAGGGGTCTGTACACATGAGACATTTTACCAATCTCTTGCTCATCATCCTGAACACCTGATCCTTACGTGGCCACAACATACTGACAGGAGGTGAGGGAGAAGAAAAAGAGGCCATAAAAGGTGGGGCACAAAGATTGAGGAAGGGGACGAAGAAAGAGGTTCAGTTTGTTGGGACATGTGGGGAGAATCAGTCACAGGCAGGGAAACTGTTGGGTGGTGGAGGTAAAATATTTAGTGAATGGCAGTGATCAGTGGCTTGTCACATGATTATCACAGCTATTTATTAAATAAGTAGAGTCTAGGGGAGCCTTCTGTTAGAAGTTCATGGCCTCCAAAGTGACCTTTAGATTAAAGCAGAAAGGAATGCAGAGAATGTAAGGTTTACCAAGCCGGACAGCTGGAAGCAGTTCTGTTCTGACATAAACGTTACAATTTGACAAACACCTTAAACCCAGGCTTCTGGCCAGTTCCTGAAGGTATTGGCACTGCACCACTGCCAAGTATCCAAAATGCCATGAGAATGTGTTCCAGTACACTGCAGGAGTATCTGAGTGAAGTGACAGACTTTTTCCTCAGTTGCTTTTGGACCTAGCAGTCCTGTGCAAAGAACTACCTACTCCGGGTTCTCAGGGCCAGAAAACAACATACTGCTAAAGAAAGTGGTTGGTTATAGAATAAAGCTCCAAACATACAGTGGCAAAAAAGCACTTGAAACAAATTACATTAATGAAATACATTTACATATGCAAGACAGACTATCCAGTAGAAAGCAGACAAAACAAAGTAGAGCAGCAACTGAAAAATAATTCAGAATACATTCTCATCACACAATAATGTTAGATTTTTTTAATTTGGCTGAATAGGATATTGCTTCTCATGAATATTCCTGGGACATCTTCACATTCATTGCAAAATCCCTTTGCACATATTAAGCACTTTTATCAGTGACAGTTCCTTGGGTGTCAGGCACAAGGAAATTGCTTTGCATGATACACTACTTTCAAACTGACATGATGACGTGTTGTACAGATGCTTGTAAACTTTACTATGGCTAATGATCTATAAAGAATGGATAGAGGATTTCCTTTGGGTGAACATAAGGAAGTTAATTGAGTTTAAAGGTATAGAGGACTGTTATGGAATATATAATTTTACAGTGTAGCACCACTAAAATGGGAGTCAGGGACATCATTAATCTTGTTCATTGCCTCTCTCTCCCTAATTGTTTCTCTTTCACTGAATATTGATGTGAATATGCATATTCAATATTGTATGCCAAATGGGACTGGTTTGCTCTGAGTTTTCCAGAGTTAATTCTGCTTCATTGTATTCTAATTTTCCATCATGATTCAAATTCAGAGTGGCAGATTCAGCTGAACACAAGACAACCTATTCTCCTGACATTTGTCTTAACCAGAAATTGAAATTGATTCTTTATGATTAGACTTACATAAAAACACTTGCTGCTTATTTTTATAGAGCATTCTGGGTGATCCAAACTGTTTTATGAAAAAGAAGTGACACAAGAAAAATACACATACTGCATTTTAGAGCTAAATATATGTTACTAATTACTCTGTGTTTTGTGGACTCAATGGTTCAAAATATGACCAAGTGACAAGGACAAGACTGTCAAAGAAGACCTGCAATTTCTATCAATCTTGATCCAGCGATGTGAATGAGAGCAGAGGCTCTCTCCCTCGTCACTAGCTCAGAGACAATAGCAGGAGTCATTGGCTCCTGGGTACTGTCAATCACAGCTAGTGAGGAGGAGCAGGGCTGAGTTGTACACAGAGTGTGTATAGTCACACAGAGCTGGCTTGGGAGCAAGCCTGCACGAGTGCCTCATAGGAAGAGTCTTGGGGGGGGGGAAGCGGACAACACCAGTGGTGGACCCCAGAAGAGGAGGATTGAGGTAAAACCACTGCACAGAGCAGGTAAGTATAACATGTTTGTTATGTTGAAAAAAGAAAAGAAAAGCTTGAACATTTACAATCATTTTAAATGTAAGCAAACGTTGCAATTCTAGAATAGAAATAGCAAGCATTGAACATAATTGAGACTTTTGTTTTCTTGTTACACTTCTCATTTTCAGTAAAGCTGTGTGATTTTCTCATCAGTGTCTATTTGTTTATATAGCTCCCCATGTCAAATCAAATAGTTTATTTCATGGTAGCTCTTTTGTGTACAGTTTAGTTCAAGAGTGGGGATGTAGTAATTTCCAAATTCTTTTTTGTACCTTTGTGATCTGCTAGTGAGATTTGTCAGCTTTGGTGTGTGCTGGCTGGTGTTATCTAAGCATAAAGTCATCTTCTGTATTGAGCTAGCTCCAGCAGAGTGCGAGTTAACATTCAGTGTTGAGAACATTTACAAGCCAAACAGTAGGCTTGAGGAACTACAGTTCATGATGCAAGAGATTTTAAATATCTGAGAAACTTCTTGGCACATGGTCTTCCCCTCCAGGGTTTCACCCCGAGATGATGTTGCTGCAACACAAGTCTTACTCTAGGCCTCAGAACGTGCTGCTGGGATCAACCCTTCTGAGAAACCTCCCTAAAGATACTGGCTGCTGTGGTGTGCTACATGTGCCTAGAGGAAGCAGACTGTGGAAGTTTCCCACAAAGAGGAGGTGAGAGACTTCTGAGAAGGAAAGAAAGACTGGAACGTAATAGAGAGGTTCCTATGTTAAACGAAAAGACTGAGATACCACTAGAAACTCAGATGTAAATGAGCCAGCTTAAATATTTAGTGTCTAGTCGAATTAGACCAATGATGATGGGACCCAGAAGCTAGAAAAACAGGCAGGAAAAGCAGAGACTGCTTTGAGAAGAAGCATGCAGGTATCCTGTGCTACCTTCCCTCTCTTTCCCTAATCATCAATGCACACACACCATAAACCTACAGCAAAATGACTGGTGTCCATCATTCTAATCAACCTAAGGACACAATAACTTCACCTTGAGATGAATGTGCCTAAGACTTATTATATAAAGCTGGCCATAGATGGATGGAATTTTGGCTGGTTCAGCAGGGATCAGATGAATTATGATTAATCTATGGGCAGTCTGGTTGTACAAAAGTCAAACTCTCGATATCTCTGTTGATTGTATTCTGACGGTGGTGGGGAGCCTCCACACTGTCAGACTACAATAGCTCAGCAAGAGGGATCCCCCTCATCCACCCTTCTTTCCTTCAATCTGCTGATTGAAGGAAAGAAAATGAATCATGTGTGGTCTGCCTAAGAGGGACTGAAATATTTGTAATGTAGACTTTGGTTAGCTAAAGAGTCATATTCCTTTAAAAATGGTCTGCCCGCTTCAGAATAGTGCTACATAAGCACTGCGGAAGTATACCTGAACATATCATTAGTTAATTGCTGTCTCCTATAGACAAGTAACCAATAAATAGTCAATCCATTAGCGTGTGAGGGAACAGGATATAATGCTTACAGCTACTATAGTGTTTGGCAGTGAAAATTAGTAAAATGTAGCAAATCAAAATAAAAAAAAAATGATTTAAAGATGTCACCAGATATAAAATTTCCTTTTAAACACTTGCAGAAATTGTGCATGTTGTGTTTGCCTAAGCACATCTTTAGCAAAAGTTCTTCAAAACAGATTATGGTGTTTGTTTGATTCTATAGCAAATCAGCATTTCCTAAGGATCCAACACTTCTTTACTGGCCTAATTTATTGCTGTCTTTTTCCAGCCTTTTTTAACCTTCTCCCCTCTCTCCTATGTCACCGCAGTATGCTTCTACCTGCTCAGTTTTGTGCTGTCCTCTGTCACAGTGCTCTGATTGACAGTAGGAGTCTGCGCAGAATGACAGAGCCAGCAGTAGAACTAAGACCTGGCATAATGACGGTATTTATAAACTGGCATAGTGTTATGATACCTCAGAGTACCAAGGATCAGTGAGCATGGACAGATGATTGCAGTTGCTGTGTTATAAGCAGCTGCCCAGCCATTGTTCAGTTATGGAAGCATTGGGGACACATACTGAACTCCTCAGTGGAGATTGCCACTATATGCACCAGGTTCTGGTGTGCATTGGGCAGAGATGCAATGCACATGTGCTGGAATAATGCAAAATGACACAGCTCTGAGGCTGCTGGGCTGCAGCTGTGGGATCAAGATGAAGTGCCCAGCAGTGGTATGCAGCCTTCCTACTATCAACTTGAATAAGACGCTTTCAAGCACAACAGATTAAATACAGTTGATTAATGTATTAGACTTGAGACAAATATTTTTTTTTAATTGGGTAGATTGGGACAGGGTCTCTTGCCAGACATTTGTTCATTGCATATTCACTCAAATAATATATGGCCATTGTAGAAGACATCAAATAAGACTGAATATTTATCGTAACACACCATCTTCAAGGATAAATAGTGAAATATTAATAATTTATTTGAATTAAAGATCCATTTTCCTTAACACATAGCCATCTTCCAGCACTGGGCACATATATATCACCAATACGGCAGATTTTATTCTGCTTCACATTTCTCATGTTAATTGTATGGATTTTCTTTAAAATGTGCATTGTATTTTAGATGAGTATAGCCATGAATCAAGCACAATGCTTCCTTTAACAAGGCTAATTATTCCAGTACATAAACCTGCAAGTACTGAAGTATAATAAACTCTGAACCTATACCAGTCACTCACCATAAATAAACCATTTACAAGAGATTTAGCCAGTGTATGTTGTATCTGCTGGTTCTCTACCGCACTGCCAGGAAAACATATCTGCTAATCAGTGAAATTAAAGAATTAAAGGAGAAGTACAACCAAAAGATCTTTTTTGGCTGTACTTCTCATTTGAATCACAGGAGTGCAGTTAGTTCTGCACTCCTGTGACCTGTTTTCAGCTGATGGCTGACGTCACTCAGCCGATCCAGGCTGGAGGAAGGACTTTAAAATCGGGATCCACCCAGGAGTCTGCCGCTAATTGGAGCGTTGGGCGGCAGAGGGGGCAGAGTATCGCTCTCTGCTTAAAGCGGCCGTGAGAACTCAGCGATCATGTGACTGTGGAGTGCTCACACTTAGGTCGGCGGGGGACTGAGAGTAAGTATAAATGGGAAAAAAAAAAAAAAAGAGCCCTACTTCTCTTAAAGGTTTCCCTAATTCTACTAAGGTACATTGGAATGAAGAAGCTTTTCTAAAATTTGATAGGTAGGATTGGTCAACAATACTGTCTCTTGCTCAGTCTTAGTCTATGCTGGAATACCAAGCTGGCAGAAGAGTTGGTCTATGTGAAAGTGTGTATAGGAATTGGGATATGGCTATGGGTTTTTCAGTGTCAGAACCAGTTCATTAAAATTTAATTAACATTAGGACCACCATATAATGGTTTGATTTTATTGAAATACTAGCACAGCATGAAAACTAAGAGCTCTAAAACATGAAAATAAGATATAAACAAAAATGACAAATGTTTAAAATCAAACCATAAATGGGGAAAACATAAAAACATATTAATGAACATAAATCATAGTGTATAGAAAAGGCAGTTCTTTATTTTGTTCATATAATTTGTAACAAAGGCAAAAACAAATATAAGGTAACATAAAAGAAATCCAGTGCTGTAACAAAATGGATAACAAGTTCAGCAATATAAAAAGAATTAGGAGATGGCCAGTTGTCACTGGCTATGTTTCATTTCACTGAGACATTGGATCAGCCATTACACTGTTAGGGGACATATATTATATATTTACACAATGGCCCCCACTGATATGCCTAACAGCAGAAAGCACACATTAACCTTTCTAGGCTGAGAAAATAGGTTAGCAATTTCATTGGAAGGTACCACTTTGTACACAATCACCGGCTAACTTCCCTGCACAAGGTCAATTTGTCTCACAGCACTAAACTAACAAACTAGACAAACTGATCTCAAAGCTGAAGACAGGTTCCTTAGAACATTATATATATAATTTTTACTTTGCCTGGTTCACCTTAACAGCTTTTAATAAACAGTGATTTGAGAAATTGAACTACAGCTGAACTCCGAGCACATGTCTGAATTATGTCTGCATAACTTTATTAAAATGTGCTCTTTGTTTATCCTTCAGTGGTTCATGGAGCCTTAAAACCTACTGAATAGATTGTCTTCTGACGTTCAGAAGACAGCTATTTCCTGTCCATGCATCCATCATACAACCTTCTTCTATTATGGTGGAACACCAGTTGACTGACCACCACTCTGTAGCTCACCCCCTCTGCATTTCCCCTCCAAAATAGGCAGTACTATTCCTACATGAAGAAGCTTTGCCTATGCTACAGGAACAGCAGTCTAATGATGGGTGTAAAGAGGAAGTAGAAGGTGATCCTTGCTCTGAGCTGTAGATGTTTTGCAATTGCTTATACAATAATAGCAAGCAAGGCAGCAGTGCAGTGGTGCTGCCTACTACTCACCTTCCTCCATCTCTTTCAGCTCTCCTGCAGGAGAGGTAGAGGGAGGTGAGCAGCAAGACTACTGCTTAACTTCCTTGCTCAACACTGTCAGGCTCCAAATAGGGGATCAAGGGGCAGGAGGCAGGAATACTATGATGTATTGCCCTACTAAGTGTTGTAAGGCTCCTATAGCTGCTTGAATCCTGATAACACTGAGCAGAGCAGGACAGATATTTTGATACTAACTTCTCATGCCCACACTGTACTTGCCATGAATGGGCTAAATGAGAAAGTGAGCAAGAAGCAGCAGCACAAGTGTTGTACTACCCTGCTCAGCACTGTCAAGCTGTTATATATCTGCCATTTATGTACTTGTACAGCAATGTCAGTATAATGAAGCTTATTTTTTTCTCACCTCAACAATCTTTCAGTGGCAATAGAGGAGTTCTCTGCTCCCATCACCACTCATTCAGTCTCTTACAGTCTTGCCCACACTTACTCTATACATGTGCACTATATGTGTACAAAAAAAATAAGAGTCTCTTCCAGTCCCTTCCATTGGCCCCAGCTAGGGGCACTTCCTATAGGAGACTTTTTTTAACACTACCAGGCCTAGACATTATTATATATGTATAATAGGGCAAAGTAGGGAGAAAATTTGTAGGAGTGGAAGCTTTATACTATTTCTGTTGCCTGAATGTCCAGATTACAGCTTTAAAATTAGCATTTACTAAGGGCTGCAGAAAGATATGTGTAGGTAAATAAAAAGAGATGGGAAACACCATAAAAGAAAACAGTGTACTTGAAAATGCTTATACTGAACCGGTCAGTATGCTGAATGTATAAAGTATTTTAATGTGACCCTGTAAATCTTTAAAAAATGTCTAATAGCAATGTCCTACGATATAGGAGCTTTTATGCTAACCTCTCCATCTGCCCAGATCTCCTATCCTCGCCTCTTAAGTGTTATACCCTCATCAGTCTCTAATATTCAACATTTCTGACACTATTGGGTGCTTTTGTCAACGAGGTTCCATCCTCCAACTGGTATATTATGACAAAACGCTAACTGTATAACTGTTTTTCTTTATCCTATCTAATCAGCCCAGCTCAGGCAAATATGCAGTAAAATACACATGTACGTATAGTACTGACTCCACTAGCTTCAGAAACACAGATGTAAAATTGACAAAAAAATTACCCCCCCCAAGAACATGAATAAAAATAGTTTTAAAATAGTTTAATCTATTTTTAGATAATACTTTATAAATGAGTTTGATAAGGGATGGAAACCCGATGACATCTCCCAAGATGCATCTGGATATACAAGTTTCCTTATGACCAGAAATTACTGGGAATCCTAATATTTCATAATTGATAGTTTTATAAAGCAGTAGTATGTGATTTTCAGAAACATTATTGTATAAAGTCTGATGAAAAACCCAGCATGTTTCAAACCTTTAATCTACAGCAGGAGTAAGCAACTATGGAGAAGTAGAAAACTACATGAGGAATATGGAAGAACTCAAGGATCACCACGGTGCAGCACACTTTTTTTTTTAAGCCTAACACCAGGAATACTATGACTTTAAATAGTTTGTTTGGACCAAGCTGGCTCAATCACTTTTATTTACTAATCAAAGCAGTGGCAGTCAGTGCTGTATAAACTGTTAGTAGCATCAGCTTCATAATGTTTACAGCTCTGTGTTCTAGCACCAGTACGGAGTGCCAAACAGAGTCAGGCTGAGCACTGCTCAGGCATTCATAGGAAGCCTTGTATTTTTATCAATGAATACAAGGCTTCTCCTACTTGGCTGAGATGGCAAGGTGGATGGATGACATCATGAATTCCACCTCTACAAATCAGGGGAAGCCTTGTATTTATTCCTAAAAATACAAGGCTTCTTGTGAGTGCTTGCACAGCTCTCAGCCCAACTTGATTTTGTTATGGAATGGGACAGAATGCCCCCATACTGCTGCTGAACACAGTGCTAGATACTGTATGTGGCTGATGCTACATACAGTTTATACAAAACTGACAGTTGCTGCATCAAAAATAAGTCTATCAAAAATAAATTGTAGAAGAATAGGTAGTCTAACCAGTGATCAGCTCAACGTGAACCTATTCCCCCCTTGATACACACAGGCTCTCACAGCCCTGAAACATCTCCTTTCCTGCCATCTAATTTATAGCAGTTACTTCGTCCTTTTCCTTACTCTAACCATTCACAACGTCGTTCCTGGAAAATCAGGGTGAAGCCTACACCTCCTCTCATCTCTCTCCTCCTCCCAAACACAGCTCACTATGCTGTTTAACAGGATTAGTGACACTGCTGTCATGCTGTCACTAGCAAACCTACCCACCACATTGCTGCGATCAACAGGTAAATTGTAACTGACCTGTTCAGCAACAGGTTCACACCATACATGCACATTTTCTGCATGTATGGTGTGAACAAGGCCTAAGTAATATCCCTTACAACCAGCTGCAGTTTTATGTAGATCGTAGGTCAACACCTATGATCTACATAAAACTTCAGCTGGTTGTAAGGGATATCACTTAGGTCTTGCTTACATCATACATGCAGAAAATATGATTGAAAATGACACGCAGATTTCACTTGCAGAGACATCAGTTTTGATGCACGCTTCAATTACTTTTATACACATTGCAGAAAAAAATCTACACATGATACTAGTGACATCTCTGCACCAAGATGTGAACTCTCCACACTGATGGATGGCTAACAAGTTACAACACTACTATGACATGTAATGAAAGTTACCTACCTCCTTCTTATTCACAGGTTCCTAACACTTATTCAGTCATAAACCAAGTGCTTAAAATTCAAGGCATCAACTAGCTGACAGCTACAATATGTCAGCACCAAAATATGTGCAGAAAGTCCAATATAACTTCAAAAGGGCTTCCAACAAAGTGAACATATAGGTGACCTCTGTGTTGTGATGAACAGTAATTATCTAAGGCAGCCATGTGTTCATTTATCATAGATAAAAGAGCAGGCATAATCAGCTCTGGTTATACAGTTTTGTATGTCGGGAATAAACTAGAGATATGTAACATTTGGCATTTAATACCCAATGGTCTAAAGCAAAACTTGTCTGAGTAGATTTATTTTTTAAAATGTACATGGTCATAAAAAACTGTGTCAGTTTCTGCAGAAGTATACTGTATGCATGAATTACTTTTAATGCCTGCGGATACCAATAAGGATCTGATGTAATTCCCCCAGGGGCACTGTATTACAATTCAGTGCACATTCTAATAGTTTCAATTACATAACAGTATCAACAATAAGGAACTAATCTAATTTTAGTATATATAGTATATACATATGGTTCTGATCTGAC
The DNA here is from genome assembly GCF_062004578.1 of Staurois parvus. Taxonomy (NCBI): domain Eukaryota; kingdom Metazoa; phylum Chordata; class Amphibia; order Anura; family Ranidae; genus Staurois; species Staurois parvus. The sequence continues at coordinate 10,404,810 of NW_028318031.1, read as the reverse complement.
TTGTTATATTTTTTAAAAAAAGCCTTAATCCATTTCTAATATTTAATAGAATACACACATACAGTGTATGAGTGCAGGTTTTTTTTTGTTAAAGCGGCCTGCACTAAAAAAAAAAAAAATTAGGATTTGATATCTTATACATTTACTTATATTAACTATTCCTAAACAGCATCTTACATAGTTTATCTTTTTCCTTGAATGCCTCCTGTAATATAGCACTACAATCCTGTACCTAGGCACGCCTATCTTGTAGTCTCATAGCTGTGAGAGTCATTGCTGCCTCTAAAGCTGTCCATCCATGAATCAAAATTCAGCCAGTTCAGCAGGAACCGGCCGAATTTCGATCCATGAATTGGCTAGCTGGTGGTACGCAAGTCAATTTAATGGTCAACTTAATTATAACCAGTCCGTCAGGTTTTTCCTGAGGGATGTGTTGCTGGCTATTGCGAGCAACACTAATCATTGTATTCTGCCAGTGAGAAAGGCTTCTTGCCAGCAGAACACAATAGCACTGTGAAAAGGATTCTCCCATCAGCACAGAGTGTGTTGATGGCAAAATCAGCACATATTTTTTTCAATCAGCCTGCTGGTTGAACGAAAAATAAAAATGTATAACGCACAGCCAGCCTAACTGCTTTTCTCAGAAGAAGTGAGCTTTGGAGATGTCACCACAGTTCTGCTCACTGTTCTTGTTGGAGAGAAATCTATACCTAAAGACCTGCATGCAAGCATCTCCACAGTGTTTGCTACATTCATTTTGTAGATCTGAGCCTCCTCCCCCTCTCCTGCTTCTTGAATATTGCCCCAACCAGTCATTAGATCACCAGTCATCAGGCCAAGCTCTTCTACCAAGATGGCCATCTCCACACAGACAAAATGCAGAACTAGAAATGGTGAGTGAATAATGGGACAAGATCAGTTGCAGAGATACCACAGGCAAAACTGGTGACTAGTCATTTGCCCTGGCTTGTCTATTTTGGGAACAATTTCCACAGTTCAGGTCCACTTTAAAAATAAGACTTCTATTTCTATCAGCACGAAATATGTCAAACAGATTATATGAGTGTATAAATTACAAAGCTAGAGCATACATCTATTTTTTTTATAATAATTACTTTCAGTAAAAAAAAAATCTGCAATGATAAATATTCTAAACTGCATAAATATGGCACTTTTTCTATGACTTTTCAAGCACCACCTGTTGACTTATTATACATTAAAAGTCGTTTAGTACATATGCTTGGGGAATGTATGCACACAGTAGTAACTTCTATTACCCTATAACACAGGGGATTTGTCTGGTGCTTGGTGCCAGGGTTTCACATACTGAAACACTAGTTAGCCAAGCAGAGGATATTTAATAGTATCATGCTTATTGCAACCATCTACCTGCAATTATATGTGCTGCTTCAATGGATATAAATCATTAAAGCAGCTCCCGTGCTGTTAAAATAAAGCAATTCAATTTTTCAAGCAATAACCAAATACTGCATATATTACTGCAGTGTATAATTTTCACCTGGTGTTTTACATATACAGGAACATTTTTCTTTGCTAAATGTTTTGTAAGCACATTTTCCAGGCATATGTTTGCTGGCTGGTTCAGCTTTAAGTTTTATGCATTTAGAAGATAAACAGCATGCCCAACACTGTCTGGTTAAAAAAAAAAGATGTACAAAGGGAAATGCTGATGTCAAAATGAAGTAAGAGACTGAGCAATTAATCAGAGTTTACCACTCTTTAATACAGAAAAGGCAGTCCAATAAAAGGTGACTGGCTGTTATGGGTGACCATGCTTTGTCCAGTGCTTTATTTTTAACTACTACAATATCTGTACACTCCCGATGTGCCAATATAGATTTTAAATGTTTGCTATTGGCCTGTCTATTTAGCAACAACTATGTCAATACTTAAGGTAATAATGTAATACAAATATGTACGGTCAACAAGGGTTCTTTTGGTGATATTGTCTTGCAAAAATGATTTTTTTGCTTTTTAAAAGCAAAGTAACAAAATTAAAAAAACAAAAAAACATTTATTTTCTACTTTGATCAGTGTTAGCTACAATACTGTTATTGTAAACACTATACATTTTCTTTTATAATCGGTCCCATTTAAAATGACAATAAATGCATTACAAATAACAAAAGTTATTTGTTTTTTCTTTACTTTGCACTTTGTTAAAGCAACCCTAAAAAAAAAGGTAACTAAGGGTTAATAAGGGGTGAAATAGGAATTTTATTTGAAAAGGAAATACAAAATTATTATTAATTTTTTTTAATGTTTAGGTTGCTTTGGATTCCATTCACACTATTGTGGTGCACTTTTCAATGTGATTGTGTAGTGCGACTTTGGATGTGGTTAGCATAGTTCATGAAGCCAAATTGCACCAAAGTACAACAGGAGCCTTTTCCAAATTCACACTGCACAGAGTTCTATTGAAAATAAATGTGATTTCCTTGTCATGTGATTCTGTGCAGCTCAATCGCATTAGAAACCCACCAGTGTGAACCAGCACTTGACTGACATCACATTTCTCTATTTAACCTCTGAACAATGTTTATAAAAACACTGTGTTAGAATGTCTTTTTTTACAGTAGTAGCAGCAGTCACACACAGCAACTCCTGGCTGTCATTTTGGGGAAAGGGAATTGGTGTAAAATACAGGAGGGGAAACAGCAGTGAGGCAGAAGGACAAGGCATACCACATGTGCCCTGTGTCATTATATGAGGTTTTTTGGTGGCATACACAGCAGGTCCAATCTCTGCAACTGGTTAAATCACATTAGCAGTTTTTATTTTGCATCCAACTTCTACATCTTGCATGCTACTCATTCTGTGACTCACTTTTCTTTCACTTTTCCACCTTTCATTGTTCCATGTCCTTGAGTCTTTGGTTAAAGGTCTCTAGAGCTTCTTTACAACAAGCAGCTCCCATTTACACTTGTCAAGTAAAATGCAACTGGGATGGCCTAATACTTTCCAGAGATGTTTCAAACATCTATCTTAACCACAGATCTTCAGCATGACTTTCTCTTAACTGGCAACATTACAGAAGCTCTAACTCGAACATAAAATATCAGAAAGTCAAGTCAACTTACTATTGGCTGTCAAGATCAATATGTCAACTTCAGAGTCCCTCTGTAGTGAAGGATGAATTCTGAGTGAGCATTTGAAAGCTACCTGTGTTCTTTGTAAAATAAGTTTTCTTAACAGGAAGGGCAACATGGAGCTCTTTCCAAAACCTACTCCCTGGGTGTTTAGATTTTTCCCCTTTCCATTTAATAACACTGAGTACAGATTGAGCTAGTTTTAACTCCTTCACCTTCTTTTTGTTCTTAATTGCTTTATACTGAACTAACACAAGTCGAATATTGCCCTGGGAAGCCATGTTTTCCAAGCCAGCTTTCAGTTCCAAGAGGGCCTGGGTACCTTGATGGACATAACTTGGGCTAATGACAACAAGAAGACGTCGGCTTTTCTTAATGAAGCTCAGTGTCTCATCTGTAATGACTGGTGGGGAAAAAAGGAAAGCATTAGTGTTTCGAGAGTTCTTAATGTGTTTCTAGAGAAAAGGTGGTCTAAAATACAATTAGCAGGAAATGTGTTTTGTTATCTAGTCCTATAAATGCTGTCAGGAATTGTTTCATTCGGTCCAAGTACAGCAAAGTGATGGCCTCATTATACATCAGAAATGTTGCAATTGCTTATGTGCATTTGGAATGTCCTCATGTTGTTCTGTTGAGTGAACAGAGACTCCACAGCTACAGGAATAATATGTGAAATAACCTGAATAACCTTAATTCCTGCAAAGGGTAATACAGCTCTGATCTGGACAACTATGAAGACCTCAGTGAAGCTGTACATTTTGTGTTAACTTGAGCATTGTTACTACTAATTATTACATCACTGTTTAAAAATATTAATAAAGTTCCAGTTTCTGGGTGTACTTTGCTCTAACAATGATGTTAAACTGAAATGGAACCCATTTAAAAAGCATAGAGTGGTTTTATTTAATTTCTTACAGTGAACTATAACCACATGACAGTCTAGACTGTTTCCTCAACTGTACATAGTCATTCCACCAGATGGTTGCAGCAACTAGACATATGCTTCCCTACTAAAAATAAGAACAAGTACTTACGAAGAATAAAGCTATCGTATTACAAGGCCCTCTATGGAGTTAAAAATAGATGATAGTCTGGTTTCTTGAAGCCTAACAAAGGTCATTTTAAAGACTCTGGCCATATTGCAAAAAACAAAATAGTTTGTTGTTTGACTGGCCAGGTAAGGTAAACTTAACATAGTTCACAGTGGTTAAATACATACACAAAAATCAAACTAAAGTCACAGAGATAGATACTTGAAAGTGAAAAAGCTACTTACTTCCACCAGGTAAGCTGTCTCTGTCAAAGATACACAGCTTGTATCCAAATTCATTTTCCAAAATCCCTCTCAGAGTCACAAGAACAAACTCTTCTTCCTCTGCATTCCTTGCGTAGGATACATACACATCATATTCCTTTCCATCTGCCATCAAGAAATCAAGAAATGTAAATCAGATACTGTTTAGGAAAACAAAATACATTTTAGAAATAATGTCCAAAAAGCAGTGCACTGGAAAAGAACAAGATTGATTTTACTTGTTCTTCACAAGGTTTTATAATATTGTAATTATTTAACTTTCCTTGTAGTAGTACTGTAGAAAAAAAAGCAATCCCTAATGACAAACCCATGTAAATCCATATTCTTATCTGCTGTGTATCTCTGCACCTGGGCATAGATTTTTGCTGGCCATTCTTATATATTTAAAGCTGAAGGGTATAGAGAACCATACTAGTTATTCATAAGATTGTGTATGCCATTACCTGCAGACAGCAGATTCTGCTTAAAATCTTCCCTACTGTGCTTCCTTCAAAGTTGCCATATACTGCCTTGAGTGGCTATCTTCCAGCACTGAACGTGATAGCAGCCGCTTCCACAGAAAAAAAAAAAGATGTGCTGCTCACCTGCCCCTTCTGCCCCCTCTTCCAGTTTCAGGGCCATCTGCAATCTCACCACAGCCTTCTTATAATTGGGTCTTACTGCTGTATGGAGTGCACTGGACTCTTTGTATTTCTGAACCCCATTTCCCTCTCACCACTATCTGCCAACAATTAAATTCACTGTTCTCATCACTGCCGCTGCCACCATCCAATACCCTTTAATATCTACCATCCCAAACCTTGTCCGATATATATATATATATATATATATATATATATATATATAATATATATATTTTTTTATATTACAGCATCTTACCTCCAATGGTTTCATCTGTGCCAAAATGAGCCCTGTAGAAGAGCACCAATTCCAGCCAGTACACATGATATACAACAATGAAGCATATAACAAGAAACAGTGTTGCTCCCAGCCCACATGCCAATTCAGTGATGTATCGTGGAGTGCCAACTGTAAGAAACATTATAATAGTGATTACCATATTATTATGATGCATATGTCAGCACCAAGAACATAATGCTTTCAAATTAACTACTGAGCTGTCTCTACTGACTTGCTACACGGAAAAGAGACTTAAAAAAGATGAACATTTGTCCTTATAACACATGTCAATACTCTATATCTATAACGACATACGGCTACTGCAAAAACATAATTAAATGCATTTTAAATCACATGTCAAACCACATATTTTCTATCGGAAAACAGGAATAATTCAAAATTCATAATAATATGAGCTGTCCAAAGCAATTCCAATATATTCTCCATGTGCATTTAACGGTGACTTGTTGAAGCAAGATGTTATTCCCGTTGATGTCAATTATTCAGCAGACAGCCTAAACAGGAAAATAGGATGCTGTGCTTCTGATGAGAAATTGACCAGCTTGCTTTGCAATAAAGGGGTGTCAAGAGTTCACAGACACATTTACATAAAGACTGATAATGGTTAGAAGGTCAAATTATGTCAAGAGAGTGCAAACTCAAGAAAACTGATCAAACCGGATCCTTGTCATTATATCGACTAGATGTGCATTTTCACTGAAATACATTACATGGCTGAGAACCTACAGCTCAGTAAGAATTTAAGATAGGTTTTACAGCACAACATAAATATTACTTGTACATGAAGTTGCTGAAATGTGCACATGTGCTTTGAAAGCACTGTTATTAGAGAATAATTGCTGAACCTTCTGCAAGTTGTGTATGATTACTGTCCTGTGGTTAATACTACAAATATGGTAAGCCAAGGATAGATTGTAATCACAAAGTCATATATTTTAACCACTTGATTTCCCCAGGCATAAATCTCCTTGAGTCGCAGAGCATTTCTTTCATTTCTACACCTTTTAGCATTTGTAGTTTAACCTAATATATTATTCATTGTTTTTTTCAGGACTCATAGGGGTTTAATTTTTCAGCAAATTTGAATACAGAGATTATTTCCTTGATTTTTTTTTATAGGTGTAAACAGTAAACAATTATTTAAAAAAAACATTTTCTGGTAAGTACGCCCAATGCAATGCTTAGGTCATTTGCGGAACCACCATATACAGTATATTAACCACAAAATACAATTAAAGTCTGCTTATTATATATATATATATATATATATATATATATATATATATTATATATATATATAAAATGTACGGTTAACTGAGGAAAGGTAAGGCTCAAATAGCTGTTTGCATTTTACTTTAACAAGTGATTTACTTCCTTTGACCTGCTTCAAATCTTCAAAGCTCCTATGGCCCTTACAGGAGGGCCTTCACATGCCTGTCTAATAACCGTTATGAAAATAAACAGGTGTGTAGGTAACAATCTCCTTTATAAAAAAAAAAAAGATCTGGCGTTTGTGTTTCTTGTTTTGTGGATGGATCCTTTGTTCCTTCCTTGAGGATGTCTGAGGAGGATAAGCAGAGTAGTATCACAAGTCAACATCTGTTTTGATACTGCAGCATTACCTCCCCAGGAGCTACTTGAATATGTGCCCCTGTTTTCCCTTATTTCGATAGAGACAGTGTACTTCTTCAGCCAAATACACACACACACACACACACACACACAATGGCTCATTGTCTTCAATGACAATTTAGGGGTTGTATGGTTCTTGGAGTTTTATTGTAGAACTGGGCATAGGAACGGGGAATTTCAGTAGGATACTCCAAATATAGAACCATTCACATTGAGGGCACCTAAACTTAATCTCTCAGTTGAGCAATGCAGAAGTCCAAGCCAAACGCAGATAGCAGACTACCTTGTAACATAGCAGCAAGTAGTTTTAAGAGTGAGCCAAGTCCCTTTAGCTGTAGTAGTAATAACAGGGTTGAGCTCCTCGGGTACAGGCCCGTTACGGCAGAGCACAACAGTCGAGAAGTAATAGCAACAGAGCAAAGTCCTTTGCAGTAGCATCAATTGGACAAGCACACTAGCCCGAGAAAGAACACTACCCAATATTCCCTTTCTCAGACCCACACTGACTATCAAGCACCAAAGGGTTAGCAAAGCAAGAGTCTCCAAGATCTCTCAGCATCTGTGCTCACAAGTCCAAGGACAGAATGGTTGCCTCCTTCCAATCTTCCAAGTGACTCTCTCCAGTGGTACCACACAGATCTTTACAGACAACTCCCCTCAGTTAGCTTACTGTAGAACCAGGGTTACGCTTTGTAAAATTCAGGCCCTCATGTTGACCCACCTGAGGCCACATGGCAGCAAGTGCCAGGTGAGGTAGCCTGCCTCCAGCTTGGCTTGCTGCAATCCACTCCCGGGAAAGACCTAGAGCCCATGTACTCCCAGAACAAAAATACCACTCACAGCATGCTATGGTGGTCACCTTCCCCTGCAATTGGCCAGGGCTGTATCCATATTCATTTGCTCAGCCCCTACCCATACTCTGGAAGGCTCTCATAGCTTCCTGAAGGTGAACAGAACTCAGACAAACTCCAGCAACACCTCAGCAGCATGAGCAGACCTAACTAATTATTCACATCACTCTGTTAAGCAGAATAACACACTGAATTTACATGACAGCCTTTCTAGTAAGCAGAAAAACACAACTATGCTTAACCTATATCAAATACAAATCCTAGCACCTGACCAGGAAGGTGCTACAATACATTCCATAGTGACTGTATTAAGGTGACCGAGTTACCTGTGTGGATATAAAAGCTGGGATATGTTTACTCACATCAACACTTATTAGAACTGAAGAAGCTGCTTGGAGAAGTAGCAAAACATCTTTAACGTGATTAAACTGGCTTCCTTATGGAGCACAATGTGTGTCAGAATGACCGCTTGTAGTGTCCATCAGCAGAACCAATATTAAATAAAAAAAATGCCAAGTCAATAACTTATAATGCAGAGTGCTTTTGCAAACTAAGTGTCATCCAGATATGAATTAAATCTACTTTAATTATATCAAAAGTAGTAAATGTAGAGACTGGAATCCAAATATACTTTCATATAAGTAAGAAATTTAGGGGAAAATAATAGTAAGTTTTACTATTTTGATAGAATTATGTTTAAATTTCCAGGGGAACTAAATACAGTAACAAAATCCAATTATTACCGCTAAAATCAAAATTAGCATTAGCATATAACGTTTGTCGTTTTTCATTTAAAAAAAAGCCAACATATTCCATACTGTACTATCAATGTACATATTTTCTTGATTCTCAATTCAAATGTTTCAACGCACAATATTGATAAATACATTGTGGTAACAAATTGTAAGAATTCATGGTCTACTGTCTGTGTTTACCTTTCTCTTTGATCAGTGCTTGCCTGGAGATAGACCCCAAATGGTTTTTGGCTGAGCATGTATAGTTGTGTTTGAGCTCATCTGGACTGATATTTTTAATGTATAATTTCTTAGTTATGGTTTTAGCTCCAGGATTCATCTCATCCAGTTCAGATCTGAAACAAATAAACACAACACATTACTTTTCAGATGTAGGGCGATGCAAGCAGAGAAGCAAACTCCTGTTCACTTGACGGTAAAAGTAACTGAGAGTGGCCTAGGCACGGAGCTTAAAAGAGAAGTATGTGCTTCGGTTAAAAAATTAAATTATACACATCTAGGTTGAGGCAGAATCAGTCCCACACCACTTCTAAGACTGAGAACTGTGTTGATTAATGACCTCTAGACTTGTGAATCCGCAGTGACATTATAAGTGTAGGTTCACTTATAATGAAGTCCTACAACACATCTTTTAAAATGAGAAACCATAGTTCTATAACTTCTGTGACAAAGCATATCACTCTGTATACTGTATTTCTATAACATTTAGCTGTAAAATATGCAGACAAAAATGAAAAACACAAGTTAGCTGAAAAGTTTACTAGGTTTGTAATTCCAAATAGCAGCAGAGTTATGCACGTTAGGAAATGTCAGGGTTGCTCCTTTGCAGTTATTCTAGATGATAAAGGAAGTACAATAAATTTGAGTTTGGGAATACCTGGACAATTTGGTAAAAAAGGAGTTTTTTCTTTCCTTTTCCCTTGTTAAATGTTTCCCCAGGTTCAATTCCTTTAATGTAGAATTCAGAAGCTATTCAGTACAATCTTTGATGCTACAAGCATCCACTAACAACAGAAAGGTTCAAACAAATGAATAGCTGTCATTTTACTGGTCCATGGTAACCTGGCTCCTGGGTTAGCTGAACCCAGAAATATATGATCTTTTATATACTGAGAAAAATAATCCAAATACATGATTTGTTACACTCTATTATTATTATTATACAGGATATATATAGCGCCAACAGTTTGTTCAGCACTTTACAATATAAAGGGAGACATTACAGCAATGATACAGTTCAATACAAGAGGGTAAGGAGGGCCTGATCCTGAGAGCTTACAATCTAAGAGGGAGGCGCTGATGGTACAAAAGGTAATAACTGTGGGGGATGAACTGATAGGAGGAATAGAAGATTCCGATATTAGCTGAAGGCAGGATAGGCTTCCCTGAAGAGATAGGTTTTCAGAGATTGCCTAAAAGTGGGCAGAGTAGGCAATAGTCGGATAGATTGGGGTAGAGGGTTCCAGAGGATGGGGAAGGCTCTGGAGAAGTCCTGGAGACAAGCATGGGAGAAGACAAGGAAGCGAGAGAGCAAGAGGTCATGGGAGGAGCAGAGAGGATGGTTTGGGTGATATTTGGAGACAAGATTGGTGATGTAATTTGGGGCAGAGTTATAAATGGCTTTATACATTATTGTTAATGTTTGAATTTTTTTCATTGGGCAATGGGAAGTCAGTGGAGGGATTGGCAGAGAGGGATGGCAGATATGGAACGGTTGGTAAGGTGGATGAGTCTGGCAGCAGCATTCATGAAGAGGGGATAGCCTTCGATTAAGTAGGCCAATGAGGAGGGAGTTACAATAGTCAAGGCGAGAGATAACAAGGGAGTGAATAAGTTGCTTAGTGGTTTCCGAGGTTAAGAATGTGTGTATCTTGGAGATGTTGCGGAGGTGAAGTCTACAATATTTGGGGAGGGACTGATGGTTGTATTATTGATCTTGATGGAGAAGTCAGGGGAGGGGACATGGGCTGGCTCTAAATACTCATACAGAGATTTACTGAAAAATATGAAGATAAAGCACTAGGGCTTCCCATTTCATGCTTCTGCTCTGACTGATTTATATGGATAACAAGAATTGCTTTTCCTTCATACATTAAGACTGGTGTCTGTAGAATGAAAGAGAAAAAAAAATGGTAACAGTGAGCAGTTTCCCATGCATATATTTTTCTTTATGGGTAGAAAATAACACATTGATTCTACATTTGGTCGATAAGGTAACATGCAATTATACTAAGTTCCATTGTATTGTCCCCCTTTATATTGTAAAGTGCTGCACAAACTGTTGGCGCTATATAAAGTAAATCCTGTATTATAATATTAATTAAGAACACATGAAAAAAGAAAAAAAAAATAGTACAGTCTCACTCCCTAGAGAGGTTCCTGGCCAACATATTTTGTTATGGGCTCAAAGGGTCAAGAGACCCTGTTCATTTAGGACAGGTTTCCAGTAAGACATGCAATTGATAATGCAAATTACCTTTCAGTAACATTTACTCTTGGGTCAGTAATGTCTTCTTTTCTCTTGCCATTTATTGTCCACCAAATTTCATTACTGGAGTTTTGAACGTAAGAGAAATACACTTCACAGGTAAGTTGCATATCTTCTCCTAAATAAAATTGCACCATATAACAATAAACATGTCAATATGAACTGATGAAGAACTCATTTAAAAGAATATGAAACATTTAATTTATATGAAATATATAAACAACTGTAGCTACATATACTATATATGTAATATGTTTCACTTAAAGCTGAACTCCAGGTATGATCTTTATTACATAGTTACATTAGTCTAGCTTGGATCAATGTAAATATGCATATTTTATATCAGAGGGACCACTGTAGAAGCCTCTTCCAGGTCCTGTGTTGAGTGGCTACGTCACTGCATACTGACCATAGGGGGCCCTTTTGCTCTGCATCGCTACCATTCACAGAACACCTTATATTTTTCAATGGACTTCACCACCCCTCCTCTCCACTTCCTGTAAACAGAGATTACCTTGTATGCATTGGGAAAAAAATACATGGTGTGCTGTTAATGGTGGCAATCCTGAGTGAGTGACCAGTGTGGTCAGTATGCAGGGGACAATATTCAGCACAGGACCTGGAAGACTGTTGTAATCACTGGTTGTAGTGCCAAATACTACAGTGATTTTCAGCTTCCACAGTGGTCCCAAAGGTATAAAATATGCACACTTACTCTGGTCCAAGCTGATAAAATAAATACAAAGATTAAATACAGATTTTGAAGCGGTCTTATCTGACAAAGAATTTGTATTTCTAATCCCTCAGTCCTGCGTTTTACACAGTCCTGACAGACAGCAAACCAGATGGATGACACCATTTTCTCGTTACAGTTCAAGAATAAAGTGGTGTCATTTTCCCACCTCAGCAAACTGAAAAAGGTAATCTCTTCTCTCACTCTGCTCTCTTCCTTCTACCAGTATATTCCCTTGCCTCGTGAGGTCTCAGTGCTGCTATATATGGAAGAGCAGAAGGCTCATATTATGTTGAATTCAGGTACTAGCACTATCTGCATTAAGAAAAAAAAAAATCACATTTCATGAGTTTGAGTCATGAGTTTCATGAGGCGGCTGCAGCTGCCAGGAGTGTGTGTACATGCTACAAGCCTACTGTTGACCTTCTAATGAAAGCAACCTGGCATCCAAATAGTTGCCAGATTGCTTTCTCTGAACCTTGGAGTGCAACCCCTCTAATACGAAGCCTACCTGTCATGCTTCGCTGTCCCACCTGCGGCCTTGGGACCCAAGCGGGCATCACTGAGTGGAGTGGAAAGAGACCAGTGAATATACATTCGCTGATCTCCGCTAGCTTGAATGAACCCAGAAGCAACATGTAGTTCGTCACTTTCAGTTTATGGTGACTCTTTTCTTAGCCCTTGTGTGATGTGCACTCCGTTAAGCTTCAGCTTCAGGCAGGTGAGACATCAGGAGGTAAAAAAACCCTGATGTCTCATCAAAGAGTGCATTAATATATCGAATTCCCACATTAGTTCAGTGGGTTTAAAGACTGTGAACACTCAGGATTCCCCTCAAACCCATATAGACAATCAAGAAAGGAGATAGATGGAAGAGACAGAATATCCAAATCAGCATTCCAAAACAATGTTTATCTAAAATAAAGGCAGAACACTTATTTTATAATCTAATTAATGACATCCTAAAAAGCTATTGTGAGGCCCTCCAAATATTTTGGGGGTCACACTTGACCAAAATGAATTGCCTTTACATTATATAAAAGTCAATCAAAAGAATTTAACTCAAGCGGTAATTCTATTATGTAACAAGAGCAATAATGGAGAAGCCAGAGTGTTAGTCTTTACAGATACTATGATATCTGCATTTTTCTATTTAAGAATATGCAGAAACGCAAAGAACTACTTCCATAAAGAAAATTTTACATGGAGCATATTTTCAGAAGACCACCCCTGCTGAAGAAGTACTAGTATAAATAATAATTAGCTGCTAGCTTAATTCCATGGGTCTATAGATATGTTTTATTACGAAGACAGCTGCTTGCGGCCCAAGATACACAGTGTGATTCAAGTAAATTCTTGCAAAACAACAAACTACTATTGTGTAAACTGTCTGGGAAATCAAAGTGTATAAACTATTATTACTGGCAGGATGTAGGTCTTGCTAGTTCTTGTGCTTGTCATTAGCTCAGCACCTGTATACCTGCAGAGGACCCTGGCCCCTAAGCCCATGTTGTATACAGGACAAAAATACTGGTACTTTATTTGATGATTAAAAAAAAAACCATATTTGTTCTATGTGTAAAATAAGGACACAATCTGACAACTGCCAGTGTTTAAGACAAAGACAATGCTGACATTTTAAAATGTAAAAAGGCACATTACCATAAAAAGCTTGCTGTTGAAATCTAATAAAAATTATTGAAAAAAATAGAATATCCACCTGATATAAAGAAAGCTTCCAAGAATGTAAATATTACAGTATATTTATACTTTTGCAAAACCGCTTACCTTTTTTCTTACGTAAAAATCCTATTTAGATTTCCCTTTCTATGTAATGTTAAAAAGAGGGCTGTGGGAGTGCGCATGCGCGGCCGGCGGTACGGGACATGTCTCCCTGAAGCTCCTCCGTGCCGCGGGTAAGACAGCCCCCCTGCCGCGCGATCCGGGCTCGCACTGATCCATAAGCGGCCCCGATCATCAATATAACCCCCCGGCCACCTGCAATAATGGTCAGGGGGGGTCATAAACACCAGGTGGCGCCGCCCTGCAAGCCCATAAAGGAGGCCCTAGCTCGAGCCTCATCCAAGATGGCCGCCGCGTCGGGGAACTACAATGCCCAGCCAGCATCCTCCAGGCTTGCAGTCCTACAGCCAGAGTGACCGAGCCAGCCATGCTCTTCGGAGGGTGAGTCTGCAGATGAATCTGAGACCCCCATGACTACCACGACGCCTGACCTTACTGCCTCTGACCTTCTGACCCGCTTTGAAAAAATGTTGCACAAGGCCCTGAAACAGACCTCTGACCGCATTACTGACCAGCTGTCCAGGGAAATCCGCGAGCTGGGGCAACGCACTGCAGACCTGGAGCAGAGGGTGGATGACTTTGACGCAACACTTCAAACGCAGGGGGACGAAATTGACCTGCTGCGGGACGAAAACCTTACACTTCAGACGCGTCTAGAGGACTTTGAGAACGGGGCCAGACGCTCCAATGTACGTATTCGTGGCCTCCCTGAGTCGATCATTGATGTCCACTCTACAGTTACTGTGCTATTCCAAGAGCTCGCCCCTGCTATTCCAATAGAACGCCTTGAGATGGACAGGGTTCACAGGGCACTAGCTCCTAAACGCACTGACGGCCCGCCGCGAGATATCATAGCTAAACTCCATTTTTTCCGCACAAGAGAGCAACTACTTCAAGCCGCCCGCAATTCGGAGTCCCTCCTGTTTCAAGGTCATGCCTATCAACTATTTCAGGACCTCTGCCCCACTACTATCACCAAGCGCAGAGCCATGAAACCGCACCTGCAAGTGCTTCAGCAACATACTATACCATATAAATGGTGCTTTCCCTTTGCTGTTCGGTTCAGATACCAAGCCCGGGACCACGTATGCAAGACCACTGATGAACTCCTGGACACGCTACGGAACCTCCAGCTACACCCCCCCGCAACACCGTCAGAGACTTCCAGAAGGCGAACGGCGTCGTGCTCTCCGAAGAAACTACAGCCTCCGTCGATCCCTAATGGTCACCTGAATCTACACAAACGCGGTCGATTTTCATCTCCTGCTCCCTCACCACAAGACTCTATGCACTGAATCCTGTTGACCACTTCTACTCCTCCCACCGGCTCTTTGTGTGGTGGGCCGTGGCCGCCCCTGTAGTCGCTACTTGCTGAGTCGAATCAATCGGCCCCCCCATCTGACAGTTTACATTGCATACCTGTATCCTTATTCCTGTTTGCTGGGCTTTATTATTTTTTTTTTTTTCATACCTGTTTCTTTCAACCAGCTCAGGATACGGGCCATTCTAGATATGTCTTGTGTTGGGGTGTTACCTGCCTTACTGTTTGTTACGTTGGGGCTGCTGTTGGGCCTCTACCTTGCCTATTGGACCCCCGGCCCCGGCGGCTCTGATCGCCCGGTTCCGGTCTTTTGGAGGCTGTGCCGGGTGGGTCGGGGTCGCCGGCACCGGGGCACCCCGGGCTTCCTGCCCATTATGTTTGATGTTTTCTCTCTTTCCAGGATCGCTCAAGTATTTATTTGTCTACATGCTGTCTTACTTGTCGCCCACGCACCTGTGCACTCTCCACTTGCCCCTTTGGTGTCCCGTTTCTTTTGACACCACTCGGGCTACAACCGCTCCCCGGACCACCCGGATTCCGGGTACCACCGGGGACCGTTCTCCTTTTCTTTTTCTTCCAGCCTCTTTATGGCCCTCTTTACCTACCCTAGACCACCCTTACCCCTCCCCACCTCAACCCTTAATTTTCTGTACGGCCCCTTGTCATTATCCAGTTTCTACACCCGCATGCTTTCCCCTAGTTCAATTCGCAAGATGGCTCTCTTGAAGGGATTCCAATATTTACCAAATCACCGCTTCCTCCACCCATGGGTTCCCTGAATATCCTTACCCTGAATGTTCAGGGCCTTAATGTCCCGCAGAAGCGCAACAAAGCCTTTCGTTCTTTTGCGTCCTATAAGGCCCACATAGTCTGCCTGCAGGAGACACATTTCACTCCTACCTCCACTCCTAAATTTTTTGGCCCCTGCTACCCACAGGTCTACGCCGCCTCTGCTACTGTTAAGCGCAGGGGGGTTTTAATTGCTCTTCACCGTACTACACCCTTCAAATTATGCACTGAAATTAAAGATCCGGAAGGTCGTTATCTTCTACTTGTAGGGCAATTGCTGGATTTTGAGGTCACCATTGCCACATACTATGCTCCAAACCAGGGTCCTTTGCCATTCCTTTCTCATCTCTTCTCGGTTATTGCTCATCATAAACGAGGCACGCTTATAGTCTGCGGAGACCCCAACTGTACACTATAGCCTTTTCTAGATAAATCCCCACAATCTCTCACTCCACATACCCCCAAACACTCCTTTCAATCCATTCTGCAACAGCACTCAATGGTCGATTCATGGAGGGAATCCAATCCTACTAAACGCCAGTACACTTTTTACTCCCACCCACACAAAGTCTTCTCAAGAATCGATCATATATTTATGACCGCCAGTTCTTCCCCTCGTATCTTGGCTTCCGATATCCTTCCAATCCCATGGTCAGATCACTGTGCTGTGATCACCACCGTTGCTTCTCTAGCTCCTTCTCCCGCTGATCCCTCCTGGTCCATCAACGAACGCCTGCTGGCTAACCCAGCCCACTGCACAGAGATTGCTGCTGCGCTTAAAGAGTATCTCTCCCTAAATCAAACCCCCGGGATTTCCCCCCTCCTATTGTGGGAAGCGCATAAACCAGTAATCCGCGGATTCTGTATTAGTAAAGCCTCCTTCCTGAGTAGAGAAAGGCGGCAGAAACGCCTCCTCCTTGAACAAGAGTACGACCAATCCCATAGTGCCTTTCAAGCATCCCCTACCCCAGCTAACAATGAAGCCCTTGAACACTCTCGACTAGCCCTAGATCTCTTCCTTATGGACCAAGCCGAGCTCTCCATCCGCAGGTCACGACACAAATTTTACACTAAAGCCAATAAGCCCGACACTTTTCTTGCTCTCTCTCTCCATAAACTAGACCACACCGTCAAGCCTATAAGGTTGCGGACCTCATCGGCAACTTTCACCAGCAACCCGGAACGGATTCTACGAATTTTCCACAAACACCTCTCGAGTCTCTACTCTGCCTCCGCTCCCTTTGACTCTCCCCAGGCCGATGCCCTTTTTGGTTCCCTTCCTTTTCCAAAATTGGCTGGTGAGCATCTTGCTACGCTAGAGCGACCCATCACCACAGTCGAAGTCACAAATGCTATAAATTTCTTGAAGCCCCGCAAACGCCCAGGACCTGACGGCTTTTCAGCCACGTACTATAAAAAGTTTGCCCCCATTCTCACGCCTGTCTTGACGAACGCCTTTAATGCCATACTCTCGAATCATATCTTTAGCCCAGATACTGTGCAAGCCAACATCTCTATGATACCGAAGCCAAACTCAGATGACACGCAATGGTCTAATTACAGACCAATTTCCCTCCTTAACGTAGATGTTAAACTGATAGCCAAAATCCTATCAACTCGCCTCAACGCATGTATTGGTTCCCTAATCCACAACGATCAGGTTGGTTTCATACCAACTAGGCAAGCAGGAGACAACGTTCGACTTGCATCCCTATTAGCACATTTAGCTAAATCCCGCAATATTCCCACATGCTTTCTGTCCTTAGACATTCGGAAGGCGTTTGACACAGTCTCATGGTCATACTTACATTACATCCTGCGCCGTTGGGGCTTTGGCCCACATTTCCTAACCTGGATATTTTCTCTCTACCAGGGCCCCTCGGCCAGAATTAAATATCTAGGACACCGGACCGCCCATTTCCCGATTTTATGTGGCACCAGGCAAGGTTGTCCCCTTTCCCCCTTGCTTTTTGCACTAGCCATAGAACCACTGGCACTATTGATTAGAACCGATCCTGATATCCGAGGCCTTGAGATAGGAGGCACCTCGCATAAACTGTGCTTGTTTGCTGATGACGTCCTACTTTTTCTCACTTCTCCCTTAACATCTACGCCTACTCTACTTCGTCTTCTTGATAGGTTTGGCGCGCTCTCTGGCCTTCAAATTAACCCCCAAAAATCATGGGCGCTTAATATCTCGCTACCACCTAACGAACTTACCCACCTCAAACAGATTTTGCCATTCTCATGGTCGCAAGACTCAGTCCCCTTTTTGGGTATAAAATTCACCCCGCATATTTCAGGTCTCTATAACGCTAACTACATCCCTATGCTGGCCCATCTAATGGCACTTATGACTAAATGATCCTCCCTTCCTCTAGCTTGGCTGGGCAGAATAGCGGTCGTGAAGATGTCGATCCTTCCCAAAATCCTTTATCTTTTCAGAGTTCTCCCTATTTCTGTACCCACTCATTACCTGCGAGTTCTGCAGCGCCGTATTTCTTCCTATGTTTGTGGCAAAGTCCGCCCCCGTGTCCCCCGCAGTACTCTATACCGATCTAAACTGCATGGCGGTCTTGGTCTCCCTGAGATCAGCAAATACTACCAAGCGGCGCATATGGCACAACTACCAAAATATCACGCTACCTACGAAATCCCGCAGTGGGTCATTCTCGAATCCATCGAGTGCGACCCCTTTTCTATAGCAAACCTTTGGTTGAGACGCATTGACCGCCGCACGATTGAGAATCCCATTACTATGCATTTTTTGTCCCTTTGGGACAGACTGAATCTCGTTACCTGCTACAATCCCCCCATAACCCCCTCCTTTCCTATCTTCGTAATCCAGCCTTCCCCCCGGCCTGGTCCACACCGCACGTCTTTGCTCGATGGGCAACGGCTGGTCTCACCCAGACCCGTCATTTTGTACTCAGGAATCAATTTAAATATTTTACCTCTCTATGTGAGTCCCATAACCTCCCCACCTCTGAATTATTTAGATATTTGTAGTTGAAACATTTCTTTGCTCCGTACACATTGGCTGCTAACCCAATTTCCTCTCCGTCTCCTTTTGAGCGAGCATGTCACCGAGACCCTCATAGACGAGGTCTCATATCCTATCTATACTCCCTTTTTACAACTCCATCCGTTTCTCCATTACCCTCATATACCGATAAATGGGAAGCTGATTTAGGCCGGCAAATCGACCCGTCAGATTGGGACCTCATTTGGAACAATACCAAGGAGTCCTCGCAAAATGTTGTGGCCCTGGAGACCAATTACAAAGTCCTGACCCGCTGGTATCTTGTCCCAACCAGAATTGCGAAATTTACCCCTGATTATCCCCCAGTTTGTTTCAGAGGCTGCGCAGACCTAGGAACATTTTTTCATATTTGGTGGGATTGTCCAATCGTCCGAACTTTTTGGGCGGAGGTATTCAGAACACTGTCTGCACTCAGCGCCGCAACCCTCCATCCAAGTCCTCTAGTCGCGCTTCTCGATCACCGGCCACCAGACATCACAAAGGCAAATTTTAAGCTTATTCTGCAAGTCACCACTGCGGCCAAACAGGTTATCGCTAAAGCCTGGAAATCACCCTTACTGAATACGACTGCAGTCATGACTAGGGTCACTCAGGCAATGATCCACGCAAAAATTGAAGCCACTATCCTGGATTCCATCCCCAAGTTTAAAAAGATTTGGAACCCATGGGTGGAGCATTTCCTCCCGCCCAACTTTGACGAGTCCCTTCTCAACCCATAATCTGTGTTTTTTTTGCTTTTTGGGAACCGTCCTTTGTTGATACTGCGGTTATTTGGCTATTTTCTGTATCCCCTTCCTTGGTGCCGTACACCCTATCCCTCCCTTCCTCCTCCTTTCCTTCATGTTAGGCTCTATTTGATATTTGTTGTTCGCTCTTGTTAGTGCTGCCTGACTATTATAATTGGGAACCTTACCTGTTCATTTACTGTACACCTCTAATATCCCATTTGCTTACTTATAACTTATGTTGTTGTACTCTAAAACAATAAAATGTTTGAACAAGAAAAAGAGGGCTGTGAAGTTATGTTTACCATAATTAAGTCTGTACTGTAAACTAAATTTAAACAAATATCTGTCTGTCCTACTAAAGGGTAAAGATCTCAAGGTTTGAGTTGCCCATTGTATGTTAATGCATTTTTCCTCAGTTTTTCCCTATATTTACACTTTAAAATTGTTCAGAATAATTTGCAGTAAAAGTATAAACCTGTTCCATAGAAACAACTAGAAAAGTAAAATAAGATTTTGACTCAATTTTTTATTTATATATGTTAAGGGACCCAGGATGAATACTTCGGTACATAGGGTTATACAGCTACCTTAAGGAGATAGGACACTGCCAAACAAGGCTGGTAGGACAGCCCAGTGTAATCAGTTCTACTCCAAGCATTCTGCAGTTTTGCTAGCCCACAGGGGCCAGAAGGTCTCCTAGACAAAGGGAAGCAATGACTGACAGGGCAGATTCCAAACTGAATTTTTGTACCTGGGAGGAAATTGTTGTGAACTATTTAAACTAGTAAAGGACAGAGTACCCTTTTTATTAGGGATGTGAACAAGTTGGAATAAAAACCTTGATGGCTCTCCTGCTCAGGAACAAAGACATCCTTATATAGAAGCTGCTCTACAGCAGCATGAAGGCACACAAAACCTTGCAGAGACGTTGGTAAGCTATACAATAATTGAAGTGGAGGAAGAGACTAAAATTCACATTTGTAGCCCTTTTATACAACATTCCAGATCCAAAAGTATGAAGTGTCCAGGGATAAGACAGCCAACTGACATTTCCCACAAGTAGGGGCACCTCATCATTAAGAAGAGAATGTGCTTCAGGACTTGGTTAATTTAGGGGCTTACAGAAGACCTGAGTTCCAGGCTTTTTTCTTGGACCAGGAGGCTTGGAAAAAAAAAAAACACTCTTTTTAGCTTCAGGAGTGAAAGATGGTTTGACAGATGAAGGTTTTGTCTTCTTCTTCTGAGGCAAAGGGTACTCTTTCTCTGAGGACTTCCTTTAGTACTTTATGTTATCCATGGATTCACCAAAGAGGCATTCCCCATCAAAGGGCATATGCAGGAGGCATACCTAGTACTGATGCCCCACAGGCAAAACATTACATCAAGGGTTCCTCTGCATATGTACTGAAACAAAGACCCATACTGGAAATACTGCACATAATATTGGCCAGCTTGTTCACATAGGGGAGGAAGGCTACAGGTCTGAGCTTCCCATTTTGCAGGATCCACTATGATACATTTAGGACTCCTAGACACATTGTGGACCAGATGCCCAATGCAGACTGACCTGGCTACAAAGGAAGATCATAATGCAGGGGTGTCCTACACAGACACAGTCAGGTCATGAAAAGACAAGAATGCCTGAATCCCTGACAGAAACATTCCCTTTTTAAGGAATTCCTCCTAAGTAAGGTATTGCTGGGCAAATAAACTTGGGAAGAGGAAAATTTAAGCCAGTCACTACACTAAAGAAGCAGTAATAGTGAATGTGCTGGAAAAGTTTTACTAGGTCAGGGCCTCTTTAGAGAACAAAGAATTTCCCAGCAACACTTACCAGCTAGACTACAAAACAACCAATTTGGCCCTATCTAAGCATTTGCGTTAAAAACAGAATTGTTTGTTTCGCAGACTGGCTGGTAAGTGTTGCTGGGAAATCCTTTGTTTGTGATGTGGATTGCCCTTCCATGTGCACCTTACTGCTTAGGCTAGTTATAGGTTGGGATGGTTGCTATTTTTTGTGTAGTTGGCTAATTTTACGCAGGAATGCACTGGATGCCTTTTCTGCCATTTTGGTATAGCTGGGCGACACATGCGTCCCTGTACCTTTAATGAGGGATGAGCTCCTCCAGGCACACCTGTCCTTAATCTATCCATTGACACATGTGCTCCTACTACGGAAGCTTTGGAAATTTTAGTAAGGTCCACAGTATACAGAGGACCCTTGACGTGGGACTATGGCTTACGCATATATTTGCAAATGTGTGCAAACAAACCCCTCTGTTTTTAATGCAAACGGTTAGACAGGGCCAAATTGGTTGTTTTGCAGGCTGGCTGGTAAGTGTTCCTGGGAAATCTTTTGTTTGTGATGTGCATTGCCCTTCCATGTGCAACTTACTGCTAAGGCTGGCTATAGGTTGGGACGGTTAACATTTTTTGTGTAGTTCTCTTAAGAGAGCCCAGGCTAAAAATTCTAAAGACAGATGACCCAGTCATATTTATGCTTATGTGGACTGTGTGAATAAGGTCTGAGATGGCATATTTAAAGTACAGAAGTTATGTCTGAAGACGGAGCCGCCTAATGTACCAAACTCTACCATTAAATTATAGGATACTTTCATCCTCATTCTCAGCTGCGTTTAGAGTCCGCGATCATGGAAGTGATCTTGCTATAAAAGTCTGAACACAGCTCTATTACAGCTAATGTGTTCATGCACATAGTGGCATTTAGCTCCATAATACAGAGCAGCATTCAGCAACATAAAACTAAGCTCAAATCCTGCATTTAAAATCAGTATTTTCAAATAATTTATACCATTTAAGCATGTAAATCTATTTTAGTTGTTAAAAAAAAAACATTCATATGATTCTAAATGCTGTACAAACATTTACACAAATAAATTATTTAACGTGTCATTACATGCATATTTTTAAGGCTCCATGAACAAAAACAGCTGAAAAAAGAAAAAAAAAAAAAGGAAAAATGCTTGATAAAAAACACTGAATATTAGCATTTTTTGTTGGCATTTTTCCATTTTTGTGCCAGCGTGTGTAGCGGGTTGATAATGTACGAATGGCCGCCCGAGTCCTTAACAACTGATGACTCATCAGCTGTCAGCGGGGTCTCTTCCCCACAACCCTGGGCGGTGGTTGTTGGGGTCTGCAAGTGGGGGGCTTATCGGAATCTGAAAGTACCTTATAACAGGCCCCCAGATACTGCCCCCATGTGAATGACTCCCATGCGGTTTCTTTTTCTCAAGTTTTAATTGCCGGCAATTCATTTGTTTACATTCAGCTGTCAGTGGGGAAACCTGCTGACAGTTGATCAGTCATCTGTTGTTAACCCCTTCACACCGGACATAACACAAATATGTAGACTCAAAGAACTCCCAGCACACAGATCGGGGTGTCACTGAGAGACCAGGGTCCCATTCTAACAATCGGGACCCAGGACTCCCGATGCCAGGTCACATGATCGCTGTGATAGCCTCTGATGGGCTAACAGTGATCAGTCACTGTACAGCCCGCCTTCCTTGTTTTTTTTTTTCTCTACGAGTGGAGGAGAATGATACATTGTATCTCTCTCTTTCCTTGCATATAGAGGGAAAAAAAACTGTTGGTTAAAAAAGATAAATAAATATTATAACAAAAATAAAATAAAGAAAAAATACTTAGATCAGTGTTTGATCTAGTTCAGTGCCAGGGTTATTGTTTGGGTCAAGGTCAGGGTCAAAGGTCAGGATTTTTATTTTACATTGGTATCAGTGTCAGTTAGTGTCAGTGTATTTTAGGTAAAAAAAGAAAAAACAAAATGCGCACTATTATTTCTGGGCTGCACTGTGGGTACACACAACAAATAACATACGCATATATGGTATCGCTGCAATCGTCAAGAGCTGGAAAATGTATTTTGGGTTGTTCTTTGGTGGTAGGATATGGTAGTAACAAGAAACACACAGCTAAATTAAAAAAAAAAGCTTTTTTTTTTTTACAATTATGGGCCACTTTTCCTTTGATAATAAAAAAAAATCAGGAGCTATCCATTACCATTTGGCACCAAATGAAAGTCCAATTTGTCCTGAAAAAAAAACAAGGTATAATCCACCTGGATGTACAAAGTAGTTGTGATGATAGGTATGGTTTTACTAACACATGTCAAAGTTGCAAGATTGTGCTTAGGCGTTAAGATTTATTTTACCCTTAGGCGTCAAGGGGTTAAGGTCATGGCTGCTTGCTAACAAAAAAAAAAAGCTGGAAACCAGCACTTAGCAGCAGTTTGCAGTGTTTAGGAGCGTTCAGTGTTTTTTTTTCGTCAGCTAGTCGCTCAAAAAAAAAAAAACAAAAGTTTTTTCTGCTCCTAAGCGCTGAACCTTCAAAAACTCCTCCAGCCAGTTCTGCGCCACCCTATAGCAGAAATACTGCTACAGGGCGGCACGGATGTGCAAAATGACATATATATATATATATATATATATATATATATATATATGTCATTTTGCAGCTCCAGGTAGGGGGCGGTGGCCTCGGCTGTCAATCACTGGGTCCTAGCCAGCACCCGGTGATCACCAAGTATCTCCAACGGGGGAGAGACCTATATGTAAACAATACAGATCTCTCCCTGTCAGCTCTTGCACACTGCTTTACAGTAAAGCACACACACAGCCCCAATAGTAAAACAGCACACAGTTAACCCTTTGATCTCCCCAGATGTTAACCCCCTGCCCAGTGCCATTAGTACAGTGTCAGTGCTTTTTATTAGCACTGACCACTGTACTGGTGTCACTGGGGATGTCAGTGACACCAAGTCAGTTGCCCCCAGTGTCAGGATGCCCGCCGCAGTCCCGCTATAAGTCACTGATCGCCGCCATTACTAGTAAAATAAATTCCAGTATATATACCGCCATTTGTAAACACTATAACTTTCACGTAAACCAATTCATTTACATGTATTGGAATTTTTTTTAGCAAAGACATGAAGCAGAATACATTTTGGCCTTAATTTATGACAAAATTTAATTTTTAAATTTATTTTTACTGGACATGTTTAACCGCCCCCCATATAGTACAATGACGGGCGCAAGGCGGTTCTCTCGTTCTGGGAGGACGTCCGAGAGTTTGCGTGGCTCTGAGAGTGCGCAGCGCGGCGATAACCGATCAACAGCGGATAACCGATCAACAGAAAGAGCCGAAGATGTCAGCTCGGTCATGTGATCAACTGTGTCCAATCACAGCTGATCGCATGTAAATAGGGAAATACTGGTTATCGGCATTTCTCTCCTCACCAGCTGTCATGCTGACAGCTCGAAAGGAAAGCCGGTAATCGGCATCTTTCAGAGGGGACATGTACACTGATCTTCAGGGCACATATCAAACTGTTGGCGCTTTATAAATCCTGTATAATAATAATAACTGTCAGTTAAAATAACCGTATCACAAAAAATGACCTGGTCAGGAAAGGGGGGGGGGGTAATTCCTCTGTAGGGCAAGTGGCTAGACTAAAATAGTGTGCATGGACACATAGGATAACAGTGTTTGCTTTTAGAGGCAGAAATAAAGGCTCATAAGCTGCTGCTAGGGGCATTTTCTTAAGCTACTGTGCATGGAGCCTAAGACCAATTTTTCTTCCAACTTCTGCAGCAAGATCCAGTAGAAAAACTGTAAATTCTCATTTAGTGGAAAACCCCTTTAGGAAGCAAAACTACTAAAACCCTAAAGTCCTAACATATGATTAATCACCTCACTTCAAGTTTTACTGTGTCTTCTCATTTAAAGTAAGAGTTTTTATAAGGCCACTGGGCGGGACTTTTGCCAGGTAATTAGTAAAGTGCAATCTCTTTTTGCAAACCTGCAATTTTCCTGGATGGATTGCATCCTTCAATATTGGTAAAGCAGGGGAGTCAGTTGCCTTCTGAATGACAGTGTAGGTGGTTAGATTTCTTTGGGGTGTGCATTGGTTAGCTATGCCCTGCCAACAGAACTACAACCCAAGATATTGTATTCCAGAATGACAGCTTCCTGGAAGCTAGGGGAGCTTAAACTGGTGAACAAATGCCCTGGGTAGGTAGGTTTTGTCCCCTGTATGTATTTCTCATACTAACTTGTCAAATTTGACAATTATGTTCCTTTAAAAGCCTGTTAATATGAAAGTATGATATTTTCTTTAAGTGAAAATTTAATTCCTAATTTTGTACTGTTATAGTGTAAGAAAATTCTGTCTTTTCTTAAAATCGGATTAAATATTGAATCTCATTTGTTTTGTACAGTATAGATTATTACTGCAATAAATGATCCAGCCCAACCTCTTTAGCAAGCTGTGGATTTTTCCTGCCTAGATTTAATTGCTGTTGCTGTCATTAACACATAACAACAAGCATACTTTTATGATACATTTGCATACTTTATGCAGAGTTTTAGTTGCGGAAAATGCCCTAAACATGACCTGCGACTGTTGTCTTCTCTCCAAAAATATCTTTTCGTGACATCAAAACATTTCTGCTGTTTATGAAAATTAGTCCTTCACAGATTCTGGCTGCTCTGATTTCTTAGACCTGTATCGGAAGTTTAAAGCTGAACAGATATAAAAAAAAAAAAAAAAAAAAACACAAACTCATGTAGCTAAGCATTAAAAATCATTAATGTTGAACTCTGGAGGAAAAAACAAAATAATATTTTGACAGTTGCTTGTAAAAATAAAATGCCTCTAACAATTGTTGCCCCATAATCAGCCTTCTGCATCTGTAAAACTTTTACTGTCACAAATCCCCAACAACTGAAACCTATAGTCAGGGCTATAGTACAGTTCCAATAGTGGGATGACAGCTCTCCATCTCAGCAATGCATAAAATGTCTTATATTAATTATTTCAAAGAATACAAGGAGTTTTCTTAAAGGACAAAAGGAGTAGATGAATGGCACCTTGACCAATCACTGAAAGCTTTTTATATAGTGAAAAGAATATGAATGGCTGAGGTGGAGCGCGAGCAGCCCATTACAAGAAACATAATACAGCTGCAAGTGTAAGTTTTGGCAATGAAAGTTCAGTGCTTATAGTGGTGTACAAGATTTATGGAAGTAACAGTTTTACCGAATGCAGCAGAAGCCAGATATGGGACAACAATCATAAGTGGTAGTTACGTTTTACAAAGCAACTGTCAAAAATATCCCCCCCCCCCCCGGGAGTTCAGCTTTACGTGTATTTTAAAAACAACTAGTGTAAATACATGAATTTGACATAGACTGACTTAGTATTTGCCTTTTGAAGTCTCCTACACAACAGATCTCAGACTAGGAGAGGGAGAGGCAGCACAAGTAGCCAGATGAGCTATGCTCACATTATAACAAGGAAAATGATTATAGGAGCAGAAAGCAGAGTAACAAAAAGATGATCTCATCCACCTGCTGCTGTCTAATCATAGGCTGGAGGGGGGAACAAGTTATGGTTCTACTACTTACTTGCACTAGAGAAAAAACAGGCCTTCAGGCTGGCAGGGCTTGGTAATCTCCAGGAAAGCAGGTAAAGGCACAGGTGACATCACGGGGTTCAGCTCCGAGGAAGTGAATTACTGAGTCCCCAGATGTCTTTTTTTTTTAGTACATACAGTGGGGATCGAAAGTTTGGGCACCCCAGCTAAAAATTTGTATTAATGTGCATAAAGAAGCCAAGGAAAGATGGAAAAATCTCCAAAAGGCATCAAATTACAGATTAGACATTCTTATAATATGTCAACAAAAGTTAGATTTTATTTCCATCATTTACACTTTCAAAATAACAGAAAACAAAAAAATGGCGTCTGCAAAAGTTTGGGCACCCTGCAGAATTTATAGCATGCACTGCCCCCTTTGCAAAGCTGAGACCTGCCAGTGTCATGGATTGTTCTCAATCATCATCTGGGAAGACCAGGTGATGTCAATCTCAAAGGTTTTAAATGCTCGGACTCATCTGACCTTGCCCCAACAATCAGCACCATGGGTTCTTCTAAGCAGTTGTCTAGAAAACTAAAACTGAAAATAGTTGACGCTCACAAAGCTGGAGAAGGCTATAAGAAGATAGCAAAGCATTTTCAGATGTCAATATCCTCTGTTCGGAATGTAATTAAGAAATGGCAGTCATCAGGAACAGTGGA
This sequence comes from Staurois parvus, assembly GCF_062004578.1. Classification (NCBI taxonomy): domain Eukaryota; kingdom Metazoa; phylum Chordata; class Amphibia; order Anura; family Ranidae; genus Staurois; species Staurois parvus. The sequence goes on along the minus strand of NW_028318031.1, from coordinate 10,377,201 downwards.
AGTTAAAGCAAGATCTGGAAGACCAAGAAAAATATCAGACAGAACAGCTCAAGAAGAAGAGTCATCAGAAGAAAACCCCTTCTACGTCCTCACCACAAAAATCATTGTTTGAACTTTGCAAATGAACATATAGACAAGCCTGATGCATTTTGGAAACAAGTTCTGTGGACCGATGAGGTTAAAATTGAACTTTTTGGCCGGAATGAGCAAAGGTACGTTTGGAGAAGAAGGGGCACAGAATTTAATGAAAAGAACCTCTGTCCAACTGTTAAGCATGGGGTTGGATCAATCATGCTTTGGGGTTGTGTTGCAGCCAGTGGCACAGGGAACATCTCACGAGTAGAAGGACAAAATGGATTCAATAAAATTTCAGCAAATTGTGGATGGTAACTTGATGCCATCTGTGAAAAAGCTGAAGTTAAAGAGAGGATGGCTTCTACAAATGGATAATGATCCTAAACACACCTCGAAATCCACGGGGGATTACATCAAGAGGCGTAAACTGAAGGTTTTGCCATGGCCTTCACAATCTCTTGACCTCAACATAATTGAAAATCTATGGATAGACCTTAAAAGAGCAGTGCGTGACAGACAGCCCAGAAATCTCAAATAACTGGAAGACTTTTGTAAGGAAGAATGGGCAAAGATACCTCAAACAAGAATTGAAAGACTCTTGGCTGGCTACAAAAAGCGTTTACAAGCTGTGATACTTGCCAAAGGGGGCAGTACAAGATATTAACTCTGCAGGGTACCCAAACTTTTGCAGACGCCATTTTTTTGTTTTCTGTTATTTTGAAAGTGTAAATGATGGAAATAAAATCTAACTTTTGTTGACATATTATAAGAATGTCTAATCTGTAATTTGATGCCTTTTGGAGATTTTTCCATCTTTCCTTGGCTTCTTTATGCACATTACTACAAATTTTTAGCTGGGGTGCCCAAACTTTCGATCCCCACTGTAGCTGTAATTCATTTCAAATGTGAGTGGCTTAATTTATTTTATAAATGGTTTTATGCTACTTGGAGCTTTTGGCTTTTTTTTTTCTCTTGATACGTTTGGATGGCCAGAGATGGTTAAGTTTCAGAAGTGGAGGTGAATACCAGGATCCATTCTCATTAGCAGTATTGAGATTTGTCCTACTAACAAGCGTTGTGAACTTTTCTGTAGTAGAGCATCGTGGTGTTCTGATGATCAAGTATCGGAAGTGGAATTGAATACCAGGACCTATTCTCATTAGCAGTATTGACATTTGTCCTGCTAACAAGCATTATATGACTTTTCTGTTGTAGAGAGTCAGTGTTCAGGTAACCCCTTTTGTGTGCAGTATGGGTGGAAGAGCACTGGTGGGTCGTGGAGCATTTTGAGCCATTTCATTTCCAACCATGGGACAATATCTGTGGATGACTTTTTTTTTTATTGTTTGGTGGCAGTCAATTTGTAATTATTTGTTTGTATGATATGCAACACATTACATCTATGAATTTTGGGTTTATTATTAATTTATTGGTTTTCAATGTAGCATATTTTACATTTAATCACAGTGATTTTTGTATTTGATTCACATGGAATAATTTTATTGTTTTCATATATTTATGTTGGGAAATGGCACTTTGTATACTTGATGAATTCTAAGTTTATCATTAATTGTTTTTTTTATGCTGCACATTTTATATTTAATCACAGTGATGTGTATAATTTATTCACTTGCAATAATTAAATTGTTTTTACATATATTTATGATGGCACATGGCACTTTGTTTCCTTTAAATAAGGTTTCTGTGATATGGTATCCTGATCAGCGTAGTACTGCTTCAGTCAAATGTGTATGCACTATTTATAGCTAGTAGTGTACGGGCTGCTTTTCAGGTACATATTTTGATTTCATTTATCCACAAGCACAGTTTCATTCATTTTTCTTATAATAACAGCAATAATTCAATCCTTCCAAAACACAATAGGTGGAACTTACAAAGACTTGTTAGTATTTTTTACAAAATATCCCAGATATCTTTTATTTAACCATTTGACGCCCGACCAATGGCCGTATGGCGTCCGGAAAAATGCACTAGCTTTCCGGGAGGCCGCCATTCGGCGTACTCCAGCACATGCGCAGTTCACGCGATTGCAGAGACGTGCAGCAGCGCGATCTGTCAACGGCCGTGTACCTCGGACACGGCCGATGACAGATCTGAGTATCGGCCCCGTTGCCAGTACCATGTGACCTGCTGTAACCAATCACAGCAGGTCACATGACAGTTGTATACAATGGATGGCTTCATTCATGCCATCCATTGTATACTAGTGTCTAGCTGTGAATGGTCACAGCTAATCACATGCACATGTCATGTGATTAGCTGTGGCCAAACCACAGCTAAGCACAAAAAAAAAAACCCTGAATGAATCAATGTCATTCAGGTAAATGCTTGCTTATAGCAAAGTAATTCTTTGCTATAAGCAAATTGTGTAAAAAAAAAAATACTAATCACTTCCCCAAATTAGTACAATGTTACTATGGTAACATTGTACTACTTTGGACATAGTGAAATATGAAAAAAAAAATCTTAAAAAGAAAAAAAATGTAATAAAAAAATAAATAAAAACATTTTTTTTCCACACTGTCACCAGTCAGTGTCCCTGATCATCGCCATGCCAGTTATATGATGACGCTGTACTGCACTGGTGACAGTATGTAAAAAAAAAATAGTGAAAATAATTTTTATTTTTCCATTTTCCGAAAAATGACAAAAAAAATACAACTTCAAAAAACTCGCCATGCCTGTTATGAAGTACGTCGGACTGTCTACTCTGCAAAAAGGGGTCATTTGGGGGATATCTGTACTATTCTGACATTCTTGGACCTCAAGACATTAGATTGGCTGTCAGTACTTCAGGATTGATCAATAATCAGATCTATACCATAGTTTGTGAACTCTATAACTTTCCTATAAACTAAAAAATACATCCTAATTTGGGTTATTTTCACCAAAGACATGTAGCAGAATACATCTCGGCCTAAATTTATGAAGAACAATTATTTATTTGCAAACTTTTATAACAGAAACAAAGAAAAATGTTTTTTTTTTCCAAATTTTCGGTCTTTTTTTGTTAATTTAGCAAAAAATAAAAACCCCAGTGGTGATTAAATACCACCAAAAGAAAGCTCTAGTTGTGTGAAGAAAATGATAACATTTTAGTTTGGGTATAGTGGTGTATGACCGCGCAATTGTCATTCAAAGTGTGAGAGTGCTGAAACCTGAAAAATGTCCTGGGCAGGAAGGTGTAAAATTGCCCGGTATTGAATTGGTTAACAATAGCAAGAAAGCTCTGATGAAGATGAATATAATTAAAAAAATAGGAATAATGCACATTAAGAAAATTGTTTGCATATTTTGCACAGATGGCCCCATTTACAACCCTTAGCAAATCTCCAAAAATATCTTCACGTGTTATTGTCGTCTCTCCAACATGCACTTAAAATTTCCCCTGTGCAGGTGCTGCTTCCCCGGTGTACATGACTACTTTTTGAAAGGAAATGAATCCGCTCTCATGATATATAAACAGAACCAGCCAGTGGACACTATAATCTACAGTAATCCCTTGCTGCCAATTGGCCAGCTGCATGATGAGACCTCTCTGCTAAACTGTGTATGGCTGACTTATTTGTGTCTGAAAAAGGGAATAAACCAGTTCCCATGATGCTTTGCCAGCCATAGACTGATCGAAATTTGGCTGCTTCAGCAGTAACTGGCTGAATTCCAATCCATCTATGGGCAGGATGGTGTGTACTGAAGTCGATCGATAGATCAACTTCACTGCAACCAGCCTGTCAGGTTTTTTTTCCACACGATCACTGCTGGTGAGGATAGCCACTAGCAGTGATCATTGTATTCTAATGGCGGGGAAACTTTCTTCTACAGGAGGGATTCCCCCATCAACACTGACTGTGTTGATCAGGGAATCAAGCAATTTTGTTTCCTTCAGTCCAGGGTTCAAGGAAAGAAAACAGCATAATCTATTGCTGGCCTACTGTACATAGTCAAACAAACAATCAAAGTGTGCTTCTCCCAAGACCTCCTGCTCTCTAGCTCCCTTGTTACCTCTGCTCATGCTTGAAACCAGGACTTAACAGCCTCTCCCTTCTTTTGGAATCCCCTACCCCAACCAGTATGTCTGTCTCCTACTCGGTCAGCCTTTATGGGATCCATGAAAACACGTATCTTCAGGAAAGCCTATCCTGCTTCTAGCTAGCAACTGAATCTTACTTTCTCATACAATTCCTCCCCTCACAGCTTCCATCGATTGACGCACATCCCTTTTCTTTTAGGCTGTAAACAGGGCCTCTCTAAATCTTGTGCCTTCAATAGTATTGTAATTATACCGTTCCCCTTTATTCTGTAAAACACTGGGCAAACTGTTGGCGCTATATAAATCCTGTATAAAAATAATAATAATCATGCTATCTAATGTCATGCTGCTGCTTGGTCAGCTGTGAGCTGTCTCCTTCCTGAACTATGTTTGGCTGACTTGCTTGTGTTTGAAAATGAATTCGGCTAAGTCAAGGATGACAAGAGAAGTGAAAGCCTTACTGCACACATTGCAGTCATATTATATGTATTATTACTATACAGGATTTATATAGTGCCAACAGTTTGTGAAGTGCATTACAACACGAGGGCAGACAGTACAGTTACAATACAATTCAATACAGGAGAAATCAGTGGGCCCTGCTCTTTAGAGCTTACAATCTAAAATGCAAATTATTAAGCAGGAAAAGAAAGTGTCTGATACTCATTTCCATGTTATTGTAACATGGAGAGGTCTTTATGTATTCCAAGTAAGCCCAATTACAAATACAATACAATATTGGGGAAGATATAAAACATTCTAGAACCAATATTATAATCAGCTCAACATACCTACTGCAAATTGATAGCTCACTATATCATTGGGAGAACGCATTACAGGCGGTTTGGCATCTAGTGAGGAAGCTGAAAACATAAAGATAACAGAATTCGGTGTTAGGCTTTTGTATGTTACAAGTCAATGGAAAAAAAATTATTCTATATTTAGTAGATCCCATGATATTGATCTATTAACACTAAAGCTTAATCTGTTTATAATTTGTCTTCCTGGTTACCACCACCACCATTTCTAAAGTGGTTGTAAAGGCTCAAGGTTTTTTTTACCTGCATGCATTCTATGAAGGAAGGTAAAGAAATCTTCTGTGTTCAGCAACCCACCAGCACCCTCTAATACCTACTTGAGCCCCATTGCGATCCAGTGATGTGCATAAGAGCTTCAGCTCTCTGGGGACTTTTCCTCTCCATTGGCTGAGACAACAGCAGGATCCATCACAGTGAGCCAATGAGGAGAGAAGGGCGGAGCTGAGTAGAGTCTCTGTATGTGAATGGACACGCAGAGCAGCAACTCGGAAGCGAGCCTGCTTGGGTGCCTCCATAGCAAGCTGCTTTCTCTGGGGGCACATAGCAGGAGGGACCAGGAGCACTGATGGGGGACCTGAGAAGAGGAGGATTAGGGCTGCTTTGTGCAAAACCACTGCACAGAGCAGGTAAATATAACAGGTTTGTTATTTTTTATTTGCCTTTAATATCACGTAATAATTATTTTTTTTTAATCACACTTGTTTTCATTGCATACCTTATTTTTAGACCCAGCAATGTAATCATTGGGTTTCTTCCATATGCAATGCAAGATGACCATGGTTGGTGGGATTGTCTTTAGCATGCTGTACATAGCTTCCTAAAACATCACAGCATTCTGCCTAAGTCCTCTCAAGAGACCTCAGCCTTGATGCATGCAGTAGTAGGAAAGAGTTATGCAAATCTAAAAATTAATTCATGGGTGAATGTAAGTCTGGAGGAGTGGTCATTCTTAGGCAGGCTGTATCTGCATGCAGATCACTCTAGGTAACGCCCACATGTAATGCTGAGCCTCCATGATTGAAAGGATTGAAATCCAAAGAATGAAATCTGTAGGCTAGGGAGAATAAGGATGAGGTGGAAAGGACTGGATGTCCAGCCAGAAAATGAAGCAAACATTCTCTGATTTGCTCCAGCTTCTGAAAAGCTCATAGTGTGCAGTGACATAACAGTAAGCAATTTTTGTACAGGAGAGAGTACTGTACAGCCTGTGTAAGAATTAAGGTAAGGCTGAAATTCAGCTTTAAATGTAATCTGGATAAGTATATGTGAGATTCCATTGCTGACCTCTCATTTTGGGGACGTTGATTCCCTTTGATATCATGCAGATTGGTTTCAATGCTTTCTGAGTCACTGACATGAAACAAATCTAAAAATAAGCATTTCTGACACTTATGACTTAAAGCACGCTTGTTTCAGGTCTCAGACTCAAGAAGTAATGACAGAGCCAGTAAGGCAACTAGCATTTTCAGCCATAGCAGCTCCAATACTTCTCTAGTAGAACATTCCCCGTAAAGGACTACAGTGTCTGAAATGCAGTGTCTGAAATGCACATTCTGTGTATAGTGATTGCATAGGATGTTACTGGCCTCAGATGATGTGCAGAGATGAGACCAATCCTCCTTCATAGGTTGTACCTGTCTATCTGCAGTCTTCTCTTTTCTACCTCCATTCAAAGTCCAAAATGTATACAGCTTGCCTGAGCTTCCAGAAAGCAGGGGGTGGAGATCTGAAAATATGCTCTGCAGAGCTCAGAGAGGAAAGCTCCCAGAGCTGACTGGAGGGAAGAGACATTATCCCCCCCTTTTTTTTTTACACAGCACACAGGAATAGAGCGGAGGCCATCAATCACATGCTGTGTGCTGGAGCTCCCTTCCCTGTGACCTTTTTTCTCTTGGTGTCAGGAAAACTTGTCAAGTGACTCATGCTGAGAGCAGAGGAATGGAGAAGCAAACAGAAAAGACAGAGCTCTTAATTGAGACACTACAGTATAGAAGCATGCACTATATAGGGATATGCTTTGTTCATATTTCAAGTCTGAGATTTACAACCACTTTAAGACAGACATTCAGTAATTAGTACTTTTTTTTTTTTTAAATCAGATCTTAAGTTTTTTTTTGCATTTTGTTTTTAAACCAATTCACAATTTGTGTATAACAAACTACAAAACAAATCAAATAACATTGGTCATACAGTGACAAATCAGCAATCAGTAAATAAGACATTTGTCCCAGTCTGTAAGCATACTGGTAGTGCCGCAGTATAATTTCCAGGAATAATCATCAGTATTCCTACCATTGTCGTTCAGTTGGCATTGTATATAAAATATAGAGTAACTTTCCAATCAAATATGTACACCATATGAACATATATCCTAAGACTATAAAACTGATAAACCAGCACAAGTTGGCCTCGGTCTGTTACCTCTTCCAATAATGTCATGCTGCATTTGTCTAACTGTATGTGTAAATTTCAACTGTTGTAATATAAAACACCCCTCACATTTATAGAGAGAGCAGACTATGTGCGATCATATGGAATGAAGCCAAACTGGGTATTGCCAACCAGGGGTTCCATATAGCTTCAAATTTTCCAATACAATTTCTATGTTGAAATATCAGTTTTTCTCTGGAGATTACATTATTAACTTGATTTTTCCACTCTGCTACTGAGGGAGGGCTGGATAACATCCATTTCGTGCTATATAAGGCAATCTGTTGACAGGCTGTACCAGCTCAGTGGGCACAATAGACTCATCAAGCATGTTAAGAAAACATATCTTGGGTTCTATTGTTATGTTAACCTGGTAAATAGATTATATAAGAGAAACAATATCATGCCAATATCTATGGAGTTTCAGGCACCTCCTGATCGTCTGCTGGACTTCTGTCACATCTAGGACACAGATCTGTGCCTCTACAATTCCATCTATGTAATTTAACTGGGGTGTGATAAACCCTATGAAGAATAAAAAGTTGGTTGAGTCATATGTAAGGCTTCCTACCATAGTTCCTCAGTTAATGGGCCTCCCATCCCCATCTAGCTGGGATATAGGTGCATGTATGTATCTCCACCATCAGGGTCCGGTATAGTTTTTAGAATTGGTTTGAGTTACCATTATTTTCTACTAGTTTATATGTGTAGACTTGGGTAGTTAAGGCATGCCTCAACTGTAAGTACCGAAAAAACTTTTGTGTCATAAGATTCAATTCCATCTGGAGAGCCTGGAAAGTCTTCAAGGTATTTTAAGGTTTATAAAGGCCTTGATACAATTTGGACAGGTATTTTATACCCCTTTCCCGCCACATCCCGAAACCTTGTCATTTGTTTATCTCCTATAACAGCAAGTTATTTCACAGTGGGGTAATGCTAGTAAAACTGTCCCATTTCAGTATTTTTTTTTTTTGTTAACAGAAGACCATAGTTGGTGGAAAAGAAGCAGTGTGGGAGACAGCGAGAATGACACAAATAAATCAGCTTCCAGCTGAGAAAGAGGATATTCAGAACTAATGGACAGTAGAACCGCCTGGATAGGATCTTCAAAATCAAGTGTATCCCAGCCCATGAAGCTGGGCAGCAAAAAAGGACATTTTGGGGTGGGGAATGGCCAGTCCACCAGCATATTTTTCTAGTTGGAGTGTTGGTAATTTGCTTCGGGGGGGGGGGGGATTTCTTTTTCCACATAAGGTCTTGGAACAGAGTATCAATCTGTTTGTACCATTTTTGTGACAATCAAATGGGAGAGTTATGCAGGATATATAATATTTGGGGGGCCAAAATAATTTTTAGTAAATTAGAACAAACAATAACCGTTAAAGGACGCTTGCAGCAGCAGGCAGATTTACCTTAAATTTGGCTAACAGAGGGCATTAATTAAATTCCAGATATCTAAATACTACCAGATGGATGAGTACTCCTAAATATTTAAAAAACTCAACAACTTTAATTTTAGAGGTGGCAGGAGGTTGCCTGTGGTTTAACAGATCCAAAAGGAAGTAAGACAGACTTATCCCAAGTGATACTAAAGCCCAAGAATTTGCCAAAATGAGAGATCAATTCCATTAGGGAAGTCAGAGATTGTTGTGTGTCACCTAGGTACAGTAAAGTATCATTGGCATAAAGGCTAATTTTGTCTTCCCTGGTGCCACATCTAAAACCAGTAATGTTAGTAGTCTGTCTGGCTGCAATTGTAAAGGGTTCTACTGCTAGGGCGAATGGTTTGGAGACAACAGGCACCCTATGCCTCGTGCCCCTATGGAGATTAAATGGCTCTGATAGTACTCCATTAATTCTGATCTTGGGTAGGAGTATAGTAATAGAATCCACTTATTGAAAATGGGGCTTATTCCAAATGCTCGTAATGCTTCCCACAAATAAGGCCACTCCATGCTGTCAAAAGCCTTAGCTGCATCCAATGACAGCACTGCTCTTCCACCCAGATTATCAGTAGGTATTGAGAAAGTATAGATTGAGAAAGTTTTCTAATATTTGTGGAGATCTAGCTGGGATGAAGCCAGACTGATCCTTATGAATCAGTTTTGAAACATATTTTGTGAGTCTGTTGGCTAAAGTCCTGGCAATGACTTTGACATCTGCATTAAGGAGGGAGATTGGCCTGTATGACTCTGGGTATTTGGCATCTTTAATTGGCTTGGGAATCATTACTATAATTGCTTCTTGTATGGTATCAGGAAGAGAGCCCTGAGAAAAGGTTTCCTGCAGCATGTCCAATAATTCAGGTCCAAAGCCTGGAGCTTTATTATTTGCAGAGCCTGCAGCGGTCTCAGTAAGTTCTTCCACCCTAAGTGGGGAGTCCAATTTATGCCTTTAAGGAGTCCCAGATCACCAAGCAAGAAGCAGAGCCATTATTCAAACTTAAACAGTGAGGTGCTTCATTACCATTTCAGAATACATAATTATGGAGAGCCAGAAAAAGTTTACCTTCCAGGGGACGAGCCCCAGCACCCCTTGTTTAGCAAAGTTCAGGATCAGAGGAGAATGATCTGACAGGCCACGAGAACCATAGGCAGAGGACTTGACCCATGGAAGAATGACCGTTGAACATAGTGCAAAGTCAATGCAAGATAGAGATTGACAAGAGCTAGAATAGCAAGAGTATGCAAACTCATGTGGATGTTGCTCTCGCCATACATCATACAATCCCAGCTCCCCCAGCTGCCTAGTAAAACTGGTGGTTATATGCATCTCGCCACTCTCGGTTCAAGCACAACTATCCATTGTCAGATTCAGTAAGTTATTAAAATCTCCAACAGCAATAACAGGGACAGTGGGATATTGTGGCATGAAGTGGGATAATGCATGAAAGACCTCATTTTTGTATGGTGGTGGTACATAGATGTTTGCCAACGTATATGTCCAGTCTTCTGAGGTACACAATAAAAAGACATATCTGCCCTGATTATTCACTTCAACACGCGAACAGGAGACAGAGGCCGAGGAGTTAACTAAAACACTAACTTCCCTTGCATAGGTCGAATGAGTGGAGTGATATTAAAATTTAAACAGAAATTTTCTGAACAGATTGATCATCCCTCAGTCTGCATGTGTCTCCTGTAAGCAAACTACGGTTGGATTGTAGGACAACAAAGCATTTAATACAGCCTGTTTTTTTACAAGCGTCACCCAGTCTTCTCATGTTCCAGGAAATAAATGTCAAGTGGGTAGCCATCTTAGTGTGTATTGCTGAAATTGTTGGGGTCATTGAAGACCACAAAAGTCCTCAGATACTTTACTCTTAGCAAACGTGGAAGCAAACCCCGGATGTCATCCATAAAAGATGTATTAAGAAGGGGAAAGCGCATAGGTAGTCTGGGACAGACAGTACACCTGTAGCACATGGTAAGCAAGCCAGAGCTACTTGAAGATGTCTAAAGGTCAGCTTGCACTCCAAACGAAAAACATCCAGACAATAAATAGTAACAAGCAACCAAAAATTCCCCTCAGGAACACTACTGGGGGCAGCACCAGTAGCCTGGAAATAAGGAATGTGTGAGGACTTGGGTAACATATGCTGGGAACCCAACGAGGTAGCATAGTGAGGTTTCGCCATCCGCCTAATACTTAAGGCACATAGAAAACATTAATATTTGAATAGGCACATCACCTATTAGCACTGCGCAGTCGCTGCTCATTGCGATCCAACCAGGAGCAGGCAGCTGATGGAGTATCAAAGTACTGGGTATTGTTGCCATCCACAAGCCTGAGTTTGGTTAGGTATGACATAGCATTTGATAATTGAAATTCCAGAAGGCGCTTTTTCACATATTGGCATTTTGCCCTTTGTTTCTGGACTTTGCTAGAGAAATCGGGAAAGAATGAGATTTTAGATACTTGAAAGTCAATGTTTTCTCTCTTACCAGCTAAGGTGAAGATTTTATATCTGTACTCGTAGTTTAAAAATTTCAGGATGAATGGGCGAGGAGGATTGCCTGAAGGTAAGGGTCCAGCAGGAATCCTGTGAGTGCTTTCAACAGTGAATAGGGCAGTAAAGCTATCCTTTCCAAAAGCCTCCAATAACCAGTGTTCAATGAACTCAGCTGGTTGCTTGCACTCTGCTCATTCAGGCAGACCCAGAAAGTAGATATGATTTCTTTGCTGTCTGTTTTCCATGTCCTCCAATCTGTTTTCATGGTGAAGGACCTTTGATCTGGTAGCCTGTATGGCTGCCTTCATGGGAGCCTGATAATCTTCAATAGAGCTCACCCTTCCTTTTAAAGCTGTGGTTCTTTCATTGACTTTTTGTATGTCCTGCCTAACCAATGCAATATCCTCCTAATGCAAAGTACTGGACAGGGCATGCAGCGAAGCATTACATGTATGTATTGCAGCAAAAACATCTGATAATGTTGGCTTGCCACAGCAGCCTGTATGGAGCTTGCCTGCTTTTCCCTGCTCCTCTCCTCACTCCATGTGTCCTCTGAGTCAGTGCCCCCTCCTTCTGCTGTGTCTTGGGAATAATGAAAGGTAAGCTAATGCTGCTCTGGCTCTCCAGCAGTCACTCACTGTCTCAGAAACCTGAGTCTTGGATAGGGTGGGTGCATACCTCTCTAGCTTGCCGACGTGTCCTCTGCTCTGTCCCTAGCCAGGTGCTGTGATTGTGCAAGGGAGCTGGTGCCATCTTGCTGAGCCATGCCGCTTGGTCCTCCCTCTTCTTTGCCGCGTTTAGACATCAGTCTGGAGCTGTAAAATGTGGCACAGGTGTGCTGGGCTCAGTGCGGGCACACTGTGGGAGACCTGAGAGCAGGTTACAGATTTCGGGTGCCTCAGGATCAGGAGCTTTGCAAGATATTCGGTGGGAGCTCAACCTCAGTCTGACCCTTCACATCTGTACCCAATCCACGGCCCACCAGTAATTAGTACTTAGTAACAGAACTGGTATTACACACACCCTTTTCCTCTGCAGCATAGGTCTGTTTGAGGACACTTGTGATGAGGCGTATGGCAGTTATTTTGCTATTCCAGCATAGAGCACTAAAGCATGAAAGAATGAATCAGCATTTTCAGAGAGAATGGCATTTTGGGAATATCCTAGCAATGCAATTACTACATGCAAAGGTACAAGACTATAAAATTGTGCTTTAAAGTTTCCTATGCTTTGCCCCTGTAGGCCAAAGCAACACGTTCACTCTAATGCAGACCTTGCTAACAGCACTGATTTTGCACTGAATAGGATTCCTTGGCTGAATCTGGAAGAGACAGTTTTGGCTTCTAAAGAACGGGAAGGTCCCAATGCTATGTCATGGATTAGTGTCACCTGATATACAATTGATGTGTAAAGCAGCGGTTTCTTGCACAAAAGAAACCAGGTGTACTGGGAGAGTATTAGACTAATGGGTTGGCCCATAAACATTTCTTCAGCTTTAAGATGCCTACACTTTTGAACTGGTGGTGCAGCAGTGTGTTTAGGAAAGTATTGACAACAGCTGCCCTCACTTTCATTGGAATTTATCATTGGCAGAAAATAAGAAGAAAGGAAACCTCTCTGCTCTATTGTGTGAAGGGGTGCCCTCTGAACCCACTTTCTCAGGTGACTTTCTAGGCGATTCCCATGCATTACCTCAAGTATGCATGGGAGGTTGTTTTGTTTTTTTGAATATTTATCTACAGTTGTTCAGCACCGCACATAAAAAGTAGAATCCTTGGATATCAAGAAACAGTTCAACACTTTTGTGCAGAGCTGTGGGAAGGCTGACCTTTCTATGTGTTCTAAAAAGGATGGGGTTTTTGCAGGATGTGTAGGAAAGTGAAAACTGCACCAGCAACTCATCAATTCACCTTGTGTTCAGGTCTCCAGACCCGCAATCACAAGGTGATCTTCAAACAGATGGCCGATGTCAAAGTATAGAATCAAGAACACCATGAAGTTCTCTGAAAGCTATGGGAGCCAATTTATGGGGTGGCAGAAGCAGTAAGCCATGCAACTGTGCTGAACTGCATTAAGGATTTGTCATTTTGATCCTGTGAGCTGGAAAGTTCCCTGTTTGTTTGCAGATGTTAAAGAACCGTGTTGTAATATAACTCCCACCACTGTTTCCTGAACTGAAAGCTTCAATAAGCAACATTTATTCAGCTTAGAGTCCAGTGTCTTATTCCATAATCAAACAACTTATCATGTAAGCATGAAGGTCTCATGGTGTAAAAATATCCAATTCATTTGTAAACATCTCACTTGCTGAGTTAACGGTAAGCAAACCAGTCATCAAACGTTTCATACACGCTTTAAATGATTTTAAACAGTCACACGATAAGGGTCACGATACATGTGACAGTGCAACCTCACATCCCCTGCATGCAGTGACTTAAGCTGGACATACAGGTAAAGATTTCTTTTGTTCAGCCCACAAGATCCCACCATCCATTTTAAACAGTCTGAGCTAATCTCTCACTGCTGGCTATTGCAATCTGACAGCTGGCACCTGCAGCTCTCAAAACACTCGAACAGTGACTGCGACTGTCTGCAGTCACAGTTCAGTAAACCCTTTTCCACCCAGCTCCTTCAATTTCTTAATCTATGTTTATTAAGCAAAGTATTATTGGCAGGGCAACCTACAACTCGAATTCTGAGCTGTGTATGGACAGCTTTAGTTTGCTCGTGTCCAAAAGATGATGATGACCACCAAATTCAATAAGTGCAGTACATTAAAAAAAGCGTATCCTGTGTGCATTCCCAACTACAATTAGATCAGATATTGATGAAGTAAACATCTATCTGAGGTCCCTGCTGGAGTCTGGAAAATATGCTTTCCAAAAGGCAAATTTGACACTTTAATCCATGGTTATCTGTACTCCTGTTATGTATATCTACTTGTTCTTGTCACCCTTCTGACCAGGAGAAAGAGCGGGGGGGGGAATCCGAAATTTCACAGTTGTTTTCAGTTATCAGAACAGGGGTAGAGGAAAATCTTCAAAATAGGAACACGTGTTTTGGGGACACCTGTCAGAGGCAGGATTTCTCCTAATTAC